>NC_036863.1:46624016-46641475 GCF_002910315.2 Salvelinus sp. IW2-2015 | reverse complement strand
AGCGTGGTCTACAGGCTTAGATTAAGTGTGGGAGGGTTTGTCGTTCAATCCCACCGTTGAGGTTGTCCTTGGTAGAGCTATTCTTCATACTGATCTTAATAGTTTGCTCTTAGGATTTGTGCAGGGATTCTGTATATTCATGTGGGGCGCCACTCGCAACGAGCAGAAAAACACATCTGATTTTGCGAAGATGTTTGTGTTTCCAATCCAGACCATGTAGTTCATCGGCTTCACCACTCGAGATGAATCCTTGCTTTCGGGCGGGTGGCAGTGGCCATCTTATCAGTGTTTGCGAGAGTCAAAATCTTCAATGCCATACAAAACAAAAGTTTTTTTGTGTACGGATGAGGATGGGATTCGAACCCATGCGTGCATAGCAAATGGATTAGCAGTCCATCGCCTTAAACCACTCGGCCACCTCTCTTTTCCTGCTTGTGGCAGTTGCCCCCACAACTGTAGTTGCTGTATTTAACCCTTGATTGAAATCAATGAAAGTTAAGCATAGCAATGCAGGGCCAGTGTCGATCCCATCGAGACATTTAACAAATTGTTTGTCAGCCGAGTGGTCTACAGTGCTTGATTAAGTGTGGGGAGGTTTCGGTTCAAATCCCACCGTTGAGGTTGCCTTGGTAAAGCTATTCTTCATTCCTGAATCTTATCAGTCGCTCTAGGATTGTGCAGGGATTCTATATTCATGTGGGGCCATGCAAGAGAAGAAAAAACATCTGTTTTGCGAAGATGTTTGTGTTCCAATCCACACATGTAGTTCATCGGCTTCACCACTCAGATACCAAGTCCTGTGCTTTCGCGGTGCAGTCGGGCCATCTTATCAGTGTTTGCGAGAGTCAAAATCTTCCAATGCCATACAACCAAAGTGTTTTTTGTGTGCACGATGAGGATGGGATTCGAACCCATGGTGTAAGCACAATGGATTAGCAGTCCATCGTTAACCACTCGCCACCTCATCCTTTTTTCCTGTTGTGGCAGTTGCCCCACAAACTGTAGTTGCTGTATTTAAACCCTTGATTGAAATCAATGAAAGTTAAGACATAGCAATTGCAGGGCCATGTGTCGATCCCATCGAGACATTTAACAAATGTGTTGTCAGCCGAGTGGGTCTACAGTCTTTGATTAAGTGTGGGAGGTGTCGGTTGAAATCCCACCGTTGAGGTTGCCTTGGTAAAGCTATTCTTCATCCTGAATCTTATCAGTTGCTCTAGATTGTGCAGGATTCTATATTCATGTGGGCCATGCAAGAGAAGAAAAACATCGTTTTGCGAAGATGTTTGTGTTCCAATCCACACATGTAGTTCATCGCTTCACCACTCAGATACCAAGTCCTGTGCTTTGCACGGTGGCAGTGGGCCATCTTATCAGTGTTGCGAGAGTCAAAATCTCCAATGCAATACAAACAAAAATTTTTTTCTTGCACGATGAGGATGGGATTCGAACCCATGCGTGCATAGCACAATGGTATTAGCAGTCCATCGCCTTAACCACTCGGCACCTCATCCTTTTTTCCTGCTTGTGCAGTTGCGCCCCACAAACTGTAGTTGCTGTATTTTAAACCTTGATTGAAATCAAAGAGAGTTAAGCATAGCATTGCAGGCCATGTGTCGATCCATCGACATTTAACAAATGTGTTGTCAGGCAGAGTGGTCACAGTGCTTGATTAAGTGTGGGGAGGTGTCGGCTTTCAAATCCCACGTTGAGGTTGCCCTTGGTAAAGCTATTCTTTCAATTCCTGAATCTTATCAGTCGCTCTAGGATTGTGCAGGGATTCTCTATATTCATGTGGAGCCATGCAGAGAAGAAAAACATCTGTTATTGCGAAGATGTTTGTGTTCCAACCACACATGTGAGTTCATCGCTTCACCACTCAGATACTCAAGTCCTGTGCTTTGCGGTAGGCAGTGCCATTTTATCAGTGTTTGCGAGAGTCAACATCTTCCAATGCCATACAAAAACAATTTTTTTTATGCGCCGATGAGGATGGGAATCAAACCTATGATGTAAAGCTCAATGGTGTTGCATCGCCTTACCTCTCAGCACCTCATCCCTTTTCCTGTTTGGCAGTTGCCCCCACAACTGTAAGTTGCTGTATTTAAACTGTGCTGTATCTCCACTGGCTTCTAGTTGAAGTCGCATCCGCTACAAGACCATGGCTTGCCTACGGAGCTGTTTGAGGGGAACGGCACCTCCGTACCTTTCAGGCTCTGATCAGGCCCGACCACACCCAAAACAAGGGCACTGCGTTCATCACCTCTGGCCTGCTCGCCTCACTACCTCTGAGGAGTACAGTTCACCGCTCACTCCCAGTCAAACTGTTCGCTGCTCTGGCCCCAATGGTGGAACAAACTCCCTCACGACGCCAGGTCAGCGGAGTCAATCACCACCTTCCGGAACACTGAAACCCCACTACTTAAGGAGATACCTAGGATAGGGATAAAGTAATCCTCCTACCCCCCCCTCCCCTTAAAAGAGTTAGATGCACTTTGTAAGGTAGGGTTGTTCCACTGGATATCATAAGGTGAGAATGCACCCAATTTTGTAAGTCGCTTGGATAAAGAGCGTCTGCTAAATGACGTTAAATGTAAATGTAAATGTAAACTGATTGAATCAATGAAAGTTAAGCATAGCAATTGCAGGCCATGTGTCGATCCCATCGAAGATATTTAACAAATGTGTTGTTCAGGCCAAGTGGTCTACAGTGCTTGATTAAGTGTGGGGAGGTTTCGGTTCAAAATCCCACCGTTGAGGTTGCCACTTGGTAAAGCTATTCTTCAATTCCTGAATCTTATCAGTCGCTCTAGGATTGTTGCGGATTCTATAATCATGTGGCGGCCATGCAGAGAAGAAAAAACATCTGTTTTGCGAAGATGTTTGTGTTCCAATCCACACATGTAGTTCATCGGCTTCACCACTCAGATACCAAGTCCTGTGCTTTCGCGGTGGCAGTGGGCCATCTTATCAGTGTTTGCGAGAGTCAAAATCTTCCAGTGCCATAAAAAACTAAATATTTTTGGTTCGGACGATGAGGATGGGATTCGAACCCATGCGTGCATAGCACAATGGATTAGCAGTCCATCGCCTTAACCACTCGGCCACCTCATCCTTATTTCTACTTGTGGCAGTTGCCCCCACAAACTGTAGTTGCTGTATGTAAACCCTTGATTGAAATATATGAAAGTTAGGCTTAGCAATTTAAATCAATGAAAGTGCAAGAGAATAAATAATAAATAACTAAATAAAGAAATAACTTTCGCAAAGAGGTTGTAGTTCCAGTTATCTCAATACTATATTATGACAGACCAGCTACATCTACTGTCTCTAATATATTATGACAGACCTGCTAGATCTACTGTCTCTACTATATTATGACAGACCGGCTAGATCTACTGTCTCTACTATATTATGACAGACTAGCTACATCTACAGTCTCTAATATATTATGATAGACCTGCTAGATCTACTGTATCATGTATATTATTGACAGACCAGCAATATCTACTGTGTCAATTATATTACGAAAGACAAGATAGATTTACTGTCTCTAGTATATTATGACAGACCAGCTAGATCTACTGTCTCAATAATTTTATGACAGACCAGCGACATCAACTGTCTCTATTATATTATGACAGACCAGCTAGATCTACTGTCTGTATTATATTACGAAAGACCAGCTAAATCTAATGTCTCTATTATATTATGACAGACCAGGCTAGATCTACTGTCTCTATTATATTGTGACAGACCAGCTAGATCTAATGCCTCAATTATATGATGACAGACCAGCTCTATCTACTGTCTCTATTATATTGTGACAGACCAGCTAGATCTACTGTCTCTATTATATTATGACAGACCAGCTACATCTACTGTCTCTATTATAATATGATAGACCAGCTAAATCTACTGTCCCAATTATATTATGACATACCAGCTAGATAAATTGTCTCTATTATATTAGGGCAGACTTGCTAGATCTACTGTCTCTTTTATATGATGACAGACCAGCTAGATCTACTGTCTCATGTATTTTACGAAAGACCAGCTATATTTACTGTCTCTATTACATTATGACAGACCAGCTTGATCGACTGTCTCTTCTATATTTTGACAGACCAGTTAGATCTATTATCTCTATTATATTATGACAGTCCAGCTACATCTACTTTCTCAATTATATTACGAAAGACCAGCTAGATTTACGGTATCTAGTATATTATGACAGACCAGCTAGATCTACTGTCTCAATTATATTATGGCAGACCAGCTAAATCTACTGTCTTTATTATATTACGACAGACCAGCTAGATCTACAGTCTCAATTAGATTATGACAGAGCAGCTAGATCTACTGTCTCTATTATATTATGACAGACCAGCTAGATCTATTGTCTCTATTATATTATGACAGACCAGCTACATCTACTTGTTAGGTTAGATTACTCGTTGGTTATTACTGCATGGTCAGAACTTGAAGCACAAGCATTTCGCTACACTCGCATTAATATCTGCTAACCATGTGCATGTGTCAGCATATGGTCTCACAAAGGGTCTGAGGATCTCATCTCGGTACCTAATGGCAGTCAGGCTACCTCTGGCGAGCACATGGAGGCCTGTGCGGCCCCACAAAGAAATGCCACCCCACACCAGACTGACCCACCGCCAAACCGGTCATGCTGGAGGATGTTGCAGGCAGCAGAACGTTCTCCACGGCGTCTCCAGACTCTGTCACGTCTGTCACATGTGCTCATGTGCTCAGTGTGAACCTGCTTTCATCTGTGAAGAGCACAGGGTTGTGTTGAGTGGCGAATTTGCTAATCTTGGTGTGTTCTGGCAAATGCCAAACGTCCTGCATGGTGCTGGGCTGTAAGCACAACCCCCACCTGTGGACGTCGGGCCCTCATACCACCCTCATTAGGAGTGCTGATTTGTGATAGATGCGCCTGGTGAGAAGATTACAAGATGTGATGGCAGACACATTGCATCATGGGTTGAGGGGTGCCGTAGCTTGGAGGGTCATATGTTCTTGCTAGGGATCCTATGCTCGAGCTTAGCTACCACGCTGTCCTATGACTAGCAGAAAAGCGAGGGTGCGGGATGGTTGCGTGGGGCTGGGTCAACAACACACCTCTTGTCTCGCCCCTCACTTTACACTAGACAGGTCATGCGAGGTCTGAGGACTTCTACGCAATCGTACTCTGAATGTACAACGTGACGGCTGACTCATTCACCATGCAGCTAAGACGCATCCACATGGCTCTGGACACTACGCTGACAGACAACAACGAAAACCTTTTGCACAGCTCGCATTGATGTGCACAATCCTGGATAACTGCACTACCTGAGCCACTTGTGTGAGGCTATGTGACTCCAGTCTCTGCACTCAACCACACAACACACCACTCAGAGCTGACGCACAGACGCCCAGTGCCAACATTCAACAAAGTTGGGACTTAATAAGCCCATCACAGCCACAGAGCAAAGCACAATAGGCACATCACGAGAAGTGTGGTTCATGTGTAGCTAACACTGACCAGTAGATAACTACGCACAGCTTATCTCTCACTCTATGGCAGCTGGTAGTCTTGCTATATCTGCCCACTATAATAAATCTTCACAAACCCAACTATCTCAGACTCACTATTTCACATAGTCGACCACAAACTGGCCCATGGTGACAAAATAAATTCACATATGTTCCATAACTGCCACACAAGACTGCACTCATCTGCTCCTGCCGTTAACGTGCGACAAAACTAGTATTCGCACAATCTCCAGTACTACAGAAAGCTGAATGATTGCGACCTCTGGAGTGATGTCTTGTCGTTACGTTTAGACTGATTATACGCATGTATATTCTCTGATTATTGAGGAGAGCTCAGATGTTGTCACCAACGTATGGAGGGTAATTCTTTTGTGTCTCGCGCTCTCTACTTTTATTTATCTCCATGCTACATGTACTCTCTAGAGATTTACTCAGGGTACCGATTCAGCAACTTAATAAGTAAGAGCCTAACATCGATTTTATCAAGCTTTACCTCTTATCGAGAGGACACGGTAGCGGAGCCAACAAACCATGGGGTAAACAAGCTTCACGACCACAAAACAGCAAATAAGGACATCTGGTAGAATACATTCAGTTGCTTCGTGGAGTTTACGAGCGTATTGCAACATGACTACACTAAGAGCGCGCAGCCACCGAAGTCGCAGACAAAGGACGCCCCAACGAGCAAGATAACCAAGATAGAAATTTATAAGCGGTAAGATAGGAGGGTGACCAGTCAAGGAATAAGATACGTATAGGATCGACTTAGTCGGGTGGAGAAGAGATGTCCCCAATACTCCAAGCCTATAACGCCATTTGCAAACTGTTGGAGTTTGTTACAGCAACTATGTGAGCTTATTACACTTTGTCCTGGGATTTCCTGTGGTCTATAGATGGAAGACTACTTAGGATGGAGTCTTGTGACAGCGTCAAAACAGCTTAACGAAGGCACCTAAGGGTAGGGCGGGATGTGCCGCCGACATTATGCTTACCTAGGACACGGTAGCGGAGCCCGCATCACCATAGTGCTGATCGCCTAAGGACTGATAGGGTAATGAGCGACGTTACAGCTCATTCAACTAACAGACACTTACGCAAGGTGATATCAGAGTGCTTATGGAGGCTAGATGGTCACGATTAACTCGGCATATACCACTACCATGTCGGGTCCTACTGCTTGGCGTGGGCTTGTGGGAAGGCGTCACATAGAGGGGAATATACAGGATTGCAAGATGTACAGGGTGAAGGTCGGTACCAGCTATACAATCAACCAGTTCGCGCTTTGAGTCAGTCATTAAAGTCGTATTCAAACCACTCCAGCACATTTCATGTGTTGAACACAAAAACTGAGTTAGGGGTATTGTGGGAACAGAATGTCTCCGGGAATCAGCACACACCAGTCATTCTTCATACATAATTGGTTACAGACAGATTAATTCACAGGTTACTAATCCTCACTGATAGTTGACAACAGAGAGAGGTTCCAAAGTCCGGGAACTACGACTAGAAGTCTTGGAACACCAGTGCACTATAGAAGATTGGCGATGGCTCGCACCATCTACTAAGCTAGGCTTGAGAGAACTATCCAGAGGAAGAGGAGTCCTTCACTCAGACATCAGCTAGGCCTCTATATAGAGAGAGCTGATCTAGAATCTGGATGTGAGACTGAGAGTAGCAATACATACTGGAGTCAATTGGAGGTGTACCTTGTGGGATGTTGAGTTCACATCGTAAGGCAGGATACCTTCAGATACGGTTGAAGTGCGGAGCTCGCAACTTATGACTGTTGCGAGAGCAATACATAGAGAGAGTTGGGTGGGAAAATGCGAAAAGAGCGACCTCAAAAAACAATTGTAGACTGCAATATAGTCTATGGTTATCCCTTGGGGGTAGCAGATTTCAAATGCATGGAAGGGAAGGACACGGTAGCAGGTGGTCAGTCCTCGCTCGGTACAACCAATACAGAGTCATAGCCCAAGTATAAACACCATGGGACCACGCAGCGCCATAGGACATGGGGAGGAGCCCCAACACAGTACGGCTGAGGAAACGGGATAGAGAGGAGCCCGCGCTAATCTCAGTGTTTTCTAGAGAAGTGAGAAGAGCTCACTTGTGGGTGGTGGAGCACCAAACGAGATGGCAAATCAATCCGAGAACAACAGCAAAGGACCTTGTGAAGATGCTGGAGGAAACAGTACACACAAGTATCTATATCACGAGTACAAGTCCTATATCGACACAACCTGAAGACTGTTTAGCAAGGAGAAACCACTGCTCCAAAACCGCCATAAAAAAGCCAGACTATGGTTTGCAACTGCAATGGGGCCAAAGATCGTACTTTTTGGAGAAATGTCCTCTATTCTGATGAAACAAAAATAGAAGTTGGGCATATGACCATCGTTATGTTTGGAGGAAAAAGGGGGAGGCTTGCAAGCCGAAGAACACCATCCCAACTGTGAAGCAGGTGATGGCAGCATCATGTTGTGGGGGTGCGTTGCTGCAAGAGGGGCTGGTGCACTTCACAAATAGATGGCATCATGAGGTAGGAAAAATATGTGGATATATTGAAGCAACACTTCAAGACATCAGTCAGGAGTTAAAGCTTGGTCGCAAATGGGTCTTCCAAATGGACAATAACCCAAGCATACTTCACAAGTTGTGGCAAAATGGTTAGGACAACAAAGTCAGGTACTGGAGTGGCCATCACAAAGCCCTGACCTCAATCCTATAGACCATTTGTGTGCTGAACTGAAAAAGCGTGTGCGAGCAAGGAGGCCTACAAACCTGAGTCAGTTCACCAGCTCTGTCAGGAGGAATGGGCCAAAATTCACCCAACTTATTGTTGGAGAGCTTGTGGAAGGCTACCTGAACGGGCTTACCCAAGTTAAACAATTTAAAGGCAATGCTACCAAATACTAATTGAGTGTATGTAAACTTCTGACCCACTGGGAATGTGATGAAATAAATAAAAGCTGAAATAAATAATTATCTCTAATATTATTCTGACATTTCACATTCTTAAAATTAAGTGGTGAGCCTAACTGATCTAAAACAGGGACTTTTTACTGGGATTAAATGTCAGGAAATGTGAAAAACTGAGTTTAAATGCATTTGGCTAAGGTGTATGTAAACTTCTGACTTCAACTGTACATTGTCATGGGAGTCTCAGCTTTGATGCACATATCTTAAATGGAGCCCCAACATGTATTAGTTTGAACATTAAGTATAAATACATTATGGTATTACAGTATATAGTATAAATACAGTAAATTATGGGGAATGGGAGGTGAGGTGCATTATGGAGGATGGGAGATGCATTATGGGGGATGGGAGGTGCATTTTGGGGGATGGGAGGTGCATTTTGGAGGTGCATTATGGGGGATGGGAGATGCATTATGGGGATGGGAGGTGCATTATGGGGGAGGTGAGCTGCATTATGGGGGAGGTTCATTATGGGGGCTGGGAGGTGCATAATGCATCAAGATATTTTATATTTTACCCCAAAAAATATCTTGAAATAAGATAAATCACTTGTATTATTCATTTTGGGGGAGGTTAAAATAAAATAAAAATTCTGCCAATGAGGTTAGCCAATTTATCTTGGTAAGAAAACAAAAAACACATTTTAAGTGATTTATCCCTCAATATAATGAAACAAATCTTGATGCAAGATATTTAGGCTTGCTTAGAAATCACTTCAATGTTTTTGAGGTTTTTACATGGCATTGCAGATTTTATTTGTAGACAAAACATTGTGGACAAAACATTACGAACACCTGCTCTTTTCCATGACATAGACTGACCAGGTTAATCCAGGTGAAAGCTATGATCCCTTATTGATGTCACTTGTTAAATCCACTTCAATCAGTGTAGATGAAGGGGAGGAGACAGCTTAAAGGAGGATTATTAAGTCTTGAGTCAACTGAGACATTCAGAGGGTGAATGGGCAAGACAAAATATTTAAGTTCCGATTTGTTTCAAGAATTGCTAAGATGCTGGGTTTTTAAAGCTCAACAGTTTCCCGTGTGTATCAAGAATGGTCCACTACCCAAAGGATATCCCGCCAACCTGACATAACTGGGAATTATTTGAGTCAACATTGGCCAGCATCCATTGGAACGCTTTTGACACCTTAAGTCCATGCCCCAACGAATTGAGGCTCTTATGAGGTCAAAAGGCGGGAATAGGGGGTGCAACTCAATATTAGGAAGGTGTTCTTAATATTTGGTCAATTCAGTGTATAA
Organism: Salvelinus sp. IW2-2015; assembly: GCF_002910315.2. Classification (NCBI taxonomy): domain Eukaryota; kingdom Metazoa; phylum Chordata; class Actinopteri; order Salmoniformes; family Salmonidae; genus Salvelinus; species Salvelinus sp. IW2-2015. Next base: position 46,631,675 of record NC_036863.1, on the reverse strand, counting down.
TATAATAATATCTCCTGCTCCTGGGCTTGTGGAGGTTGAGATCATTCTGTCTGGCCGTTATCTCTAGAGATCAATATGTCTGGCCATTATCTCTAGAGATCATTCTGTCTGGCCGTTATCTCCAGAGATCATTCTGTCTGGCCGTTATCTCCAGAGATCATTCTGTCTGGCCGTTACTCTAGAATCATTTTTTTTTTTTTTTTTTCGTCTGGCCGTATCTCCAGAGATCATCTGCTGGCCGTTATCTCTAGAGATCTTTCTGTCTGGCCGTTATCTCTCAGAGATCATTCTGTCGGCCGTTATCTTCAGAATCATTCTGTCTGGCCGTTATCTCGAAGATCATTCTGTCTGGCCGTTATCTCCAGAGATCATTCTGTCTGGCCGTTATCTCCAGAGATCATTATGTCTGCCGTTATCTCCAGAGATCATTCTGTTCTGGCCGTTATCTCCAGGATCATTATGTCTGGCCGTTATCTCCAGAGATCATTCTGTCTGGCCGTTATCTCTAGAGATCATTCTGTCTGGCCGTTATTCCAGAGATCATTCTGTCTGGCCGTTATCTCCAGAGATCATTCTGTCTGGCCGTTTATCCACAGAGTCATTCTGTCTGGCCGTTATCTCAGAAGATCATTCTGTCTGTCCCGTTATCTCCAGAGATTGCATTCTTCTGGCCGTTATCTCCAGAGATCATTCTGTCTGGCCGTTATATCCAGAGATCATTCTGTCTGGCCGTAATCCAGAATCATTCTGTCTGGCCGTTATCTCTAGAGGGCCCACAGTTCTCAACATCTGTTTTACTCTAGAGGGTCCCACATAGAGTACAAATACATTATGATATTACAATATATAGTATACATAGAGTACGTTATGTGGGAAGGGAGGTGCATTATGGGTGATGGAGTGTGAGATACATTATGGGGATGGGAGGTGAGGTGCATTATGGATGATGAAGGGTGAGGTGCCTTATGGTGGATTGGAGGTCAGGGTGCATTGTGGTGATGGAGGGTGAAGTGCATTATGGGGATGGGTGGTGAGGTGCATTATGGGGATGGGAAGTGAGGTGCATTAGGGTGTGAGCGTGAATTATTAGTGGGGGATGTGAGGTGAATGCATGGTGGAGGGGGGTGAGATGCATTATGGGGATGGGGAGTAGTGCATTATGGAGGATGGGAGGTGAGCACAGGAGGTTGGTGGTACCTTACTTGGGGAGGGCGGTTCGTGGTAATGGTGGAGCGGATCATTAGAATGGAATCAAATACATCAAACACATGGTTTGAGTCCAGCCATTACTATGAGCTGTCCATTATGCATTATGAGGTGTGGGGGAGTCATAGAGAATGATAGAGACCTCTAGTGGCCAAAAGGTCGTATTACATGGCCAGCGCCATTGATGGATTCCACCATTTTAATGTAGTCAACTGGGTGCGACTTCCAACTTTATTGTCTGATCCTCCTGATGAACCTATTGAGCCATGTTTAACTGGGTCATCAGGAGGGATCAGCCAACCGTTTAAGAAGAGAATGTACTACTTCAAAATGGCCATGGCTGTGTCAATGAAGAATGTCACAGATAATAAAATGAGTCGTCTATCGCTCTCTATGTGTGGAGCTGACATCTCGTGAGTCCGTCCAGTTCAGGTTTTTCAAACAGGAAGTGATGTAACAGTTGCCATATGATCGCTAGGGAGAACTTCTTGCTGCACCATTTTCTTCCTCCAAAACAGGAACGCCGTTTCCACAAGGCCACAGGGCTAGGGGAGGCATGTGAGGGAGTCCCTTCTGTAGAGGGCTGTGGGTGTTGTAGTCTAGCCCACATTGATTCCCACCCCACCTGCACACAGATACGCCACGGTAAGTACACACTACCACCACCGTCACAACCAAAACAACAACACCATCCCCCACCTGCAGTTTGTCACCACGTGGATTAACGAAGGCTCCATCAGCAGTGTAGCAGGAGAGGGAGACAGACTCTTCTCCAGTACTCCTCCAATATTACACCTACTGTTAACCATGCCTACACCACACACACAACACACACACACACACACACACACACACACACACACACACACACACACACACACACACACACCACACACACACACACACCACACACACACACACACACAACACACACAGGCTGCAGTCAACATTTGTCATCAGAAATACATATTTTCCAGTGGAGGCTGTTGAGGGAGGACAGCTCATAATAGTTCTGGAACAAAGCGAATGGAATACATCAAGTATTTGATACCATTCCACTCATTCTGCTCGAGCCATTACCATGAGACCGTCCTCCCCAATTAAGGTACCTGTGATATTTACATAATACCCCACACCCTCCCACACCACTCACCTCTGAACACCATGTTAGCCCTGGTATTACCTCTGAACACCATGTTAGCCTCTGTAGTTACTCTGAACACCATGTTAGCCTCTGTACTTCCTCTGAACACCATGTTAGCCTCTGGTAGTTACCTCTGAACACCTGTTACCTCTGGTAGTTACCTCTGAACACCATGTAGCCTCTGAACCATGTTAGCCTCTGGTAGTTACCTCCGACACCCGTCTGGTAGTTACCTCTGAACACCATGTTAGCCTCTGGTAGTTACCTCTGAACACCATGTTAGCTCTGTAGTTACCTCTGAACAGCCATGTTAGCCTCTGGTAGTTACCTCTGAACCCGAGTTGCCTCTGGTAGTTACCCTCTGAACACCATGTTAGCCTTCGGTAGTTAACTCCGAACACCATGTTAGCCTCTGGTAGTTACCTCTGAACACCATGTTAGCCTCTGGTAGTTACACTCCGAAACACCATGTTAGCCTCTGTAGTTAACTCCGAACAACCATGTTAGCCTCTGGGTATTACCTCTGAACACCATGTTAGCCTCTGGTAGTTACCTCTGAACACCATGTTAGCCTCTGGTATTACCTCTGAACACCATGTTAGCCTCTGGTAGTTACCTCTGAACACCCATGTTAGCCTCTGTGTAGTTCCTCTGAACACCATGTTAGCCTCTGGTAGTTACCTCTGAACACCATGTTAGCCTCTGGTAGTTACCTCTGAACACCATGTTAGCTCTGGTAGTTACCTCTGAACACCATGTTAGCCTCTGTACTTCCTCTGAACACCATGTTAGCCTTCTGAACACCATGTTAGCCTCTGTAGTTACCTTGAACACCTGTTAGCCTCTGGTAGTTACCTCTGAACACCATGTTAGCCTCTGGTAGTTACCTCTGAACACCATGTTAGCCTCTGGTAGTTCCATCTGGTACCCGAAGGAGGCCGTCGTTCCTGGGTCCTCGTACTGGCCTCAAACTCTACCCCCACCTGGATCTACACACACACAACACACACACACACACACACACACACACACACACACACACACACACACACACACACACACACACACACACACACACACACACACACACACACACACAACACACACACACACACACACACACACACACACACTTGTTGGAAGGTATTGACAAACAGCCCACCTAGTGGTAGTCTGGTAGTAATAGTCTGGTGTGGTCTGGTGTGTCTGGTGTGGTATGTCTGATCTGGTGTGGTCTGATCTGGTCTGGTGGGGTGTGTGTTAGTGTGTTGAGTGTGTCTAGTGTGTGTGTGTGTGTGTGTATTTGTGTTTGTCAATGTGTACCTGTTTGTTAGCTCTATGGTAGTAGCTGGCGTGAGCTCCTCTTTCCCAGCATTCAGTGTCGCCACCCAGTTAGGACCTGACGTAGAATCACAAAGAATCTACTAGATCAGTCTGACGTAGAATAACACAGAATAAACTAGATCAGACAGTCTAAGGTAGAATAACACAGCATAAACTAGATCAAACCGTCTGACGTAGAATCACAGAAATATACTAGTGTGGTGTGTGTGATAATGTGTGTCTATATAATGTGTGTATATATAAAATGTGTACATAGTGGCCAAAGTTTTGAGAATGACACAAATATAAATTTTCACAAAGTCTGCTGCCTCAGTTTGTTATGAAGGCAATTTGCATATACTCCAGAATGTTATGAAGAGTGACCCAAAAAATGTCCAGCAAGCGTCAGGACCGTCTCCTAAAGTTGATTCAGCTGTGGGATCGGGCACCACCAGTACAGAGCTTGCTCAGGAATGGCAGCAGGCAGGTGTGAGTGCATCTGCACGCACAGTGAGGGTAGACTTTTGGAGGATGGCCTGGTGTCAAGAAGGGCAGCAAAAAGCCAATTCTCTCCAGGAAAACATTAGGGACAGACTGATATTCTGCAAAAGGTACAGGGATTGGACTGCTGAGGACTGGGGTAAAGTCATTTTCTCTGAATCCCCTTTCCGATTGTTTGGGGCATCCGGAAAAAAGCTTGTCCGAGAAAGACAAGGTGAGCGCTACCATCAGTCCTGTGTCATGCCAACAGTAAAGCATCCTGAGACCATTCATGTGTGGGTTGCTTCTCAGCCAAGGGATTGGGCTCACTCACAAATTTGCCTAAGAACAAGAATGGTACCAAATGTGGTGGCATTTTTCTGCTTTACCAAATGAGGAGAGTTACAAACTACAACCAGTCAGATTTATACTTAAACTACATATTTTTATAATAATAAGCTTTAGCATTTGATTTTCAACAATTCACTATTTCTAATGAACCGTTGAGAAGTACCAACAGAAAAATACAAAGATCTTTTATAGCCAAGATACACCCCTCTCAACTTACATGACGAACCACAGATCTTAGGAACTGTTCACAAAGAAATACTTTTTCTTGAGAAAGGAGTATCCCTTAGCCAGATAACGATAATTAATAGCGAATGTTGAGTTTGGTCCCTCAGACGAGGTTCTAATCTCGTTCCTGGTACTTCATAGTACAAAAACACCAACTCATCCAATGGCATATATCAATGATCAACTCTAGATACCCCCATCTCAAGTACACCCCACTCCTGGACAAGCTCACTGAGGGGAGTGAGCCTCTAGGTCATACACTATCCCAGGATAAGTGTAAGATCAGAGATGACATACAATGTTTCCAGACACTGCCATACACCTCCCCCCAGTGGGAAAAGGAGGGAGTGACTGGCGCACAGACAAGTAATTGGTTCCCCATTAATCACGCCATCCCTTCACATGGTTTAAGAATAGGTAAAGACACATTCACATATGAAGACAATGTTCCATTCTGTCCTCTTCCCTTTCTGATATTCTGCATAGCACCAGGGACATGTGAAAGACAAGCCTGACCTCTCCCCTCTCTGGGCCCCAAGTGACTGAGCCCCAGCTTAGGGAAAAGTGCAACTGCCAACAGTATAGTCCAAAAGGATACATTCTAATGACAAGTATATCACATTAGCATATTATGCAAATAAAACATCTTAATTATCTATGTTACCCAACAAATTCTGATTCATCCGCCACAACACATCCTCAGAGAGCAACTTCTCCCAACCACCCAGGAACAGTTTGGTGACGAACAATGCCTTTTCCAGCATGATGGAGCACCTTGCCATAAGGCAAAAGTGATAAATAAGTGGCTCGGGGAACAAAACAGATATATCTGCCATAAATATCTAAATACACTAAAGCAGCAAACTTTGTGGAAATTAATATTTGTGTCATTCTAAAAACTTTTGGCCACGACTGTATATATAATGTGTGTATATATAATGTGTGTATATATAATGTGTGTCTATATAATGTGTGTCTATATAATGTGTGTCTATATAATGTGTGTATATATAATGTGTGTATATACAGTACCAGTCAAAAGTTCGGACACATACTACTTTATTCTCAATATTTTCTACATTGTAGAATAATAGTGAAGACATCAAAACTATGAAATAACACATATTAATCATGTAGTAAACAAAAAAGTGTTAAACAAATCAAAATATAATTTAGATTTCAGATTCTTCAAAGTAGCCACCCTTTGCCTTGACAACAGCTTTGCACACTCTTGGCATTCTCTCAACCAGCTTCACCTGGAATGCTTTCCCAACAGTTTGAAGGAGTTCCCACATATGCTGAGCACTTGTTGGCTGCTTTTCCTTCACTCTGCGGTCCAATTCATCCCAAACCATCTCAATTGGGTTGAGATTGGGTGATTGTGGAGGACAGGTCATCTGATGCAGCACTCCATCACTCTCCTTGTTCAAATAGCCCTTACACAGCCTGGAGGTATGTTTGATCATTGTCCTGTTGAAAAACAAATGATAGTCCCACTAAGCGCAAACCATATGGGATGGCTTATCGCTGCAGAATGCTGTGGTAGCCATACAGCTTAAGTGTGCATTGAATTCTAAATAAATCACTAACAGTGTCACCAGCAAAGCACCCCCACACCATCACACCTCCTCCTCCATGCTTCACGGTGGGAACCACACATGCAGAGATCATCTGTTCACCTACTCTACATCTCACAAAGACACGGCAGTTGGAACCAAACATCTCAAACTTGGACTCATCAGACCAAAGGACAGATTTCCACCAGTCTAATTTTTATTATTTTATTAGAATCCCCATTAGCTAACGCTGTAACGCTAACTAATCTTCCTGGGGTCCAAAACCAATTAACAAGACATTACAAACAACCACAAATCAAGACTTCACAAACATTCAACGAGTAAACAATACTGATCATTAAAATACCTGACAGGAAACACATTTAACATTCAGTTGATACTTTTTATTTCACATTAGATATACCATATAACTGGACAGTACTCTAAGTGTGATAGGACCAGGGATTGATCATTTAACTGGACAGTACTCTAAGTGTGATAGATCCAGGGATTGACCATATAACTGGACAGTACTCTAAGTGTGATAGGACCAGGGATTGACCATATAACTGGACAGTACTCTAAGTGTGATAGGACCAACCAATTCAACTGGGGATCACTCAGTAGAAGTATTTTAACCAATTTCAACGGATCATCAGTCAGCTTAATCTTTAACCAATTTCAACTGGGGATCATCAGTAAGCGTATATCTTTAACCATTTCAAACTGGGGATCATCAGTAAGCGATATATCTTTAACAAATTTCAACTGGGGACATCAGTAAGCGTATATCTTTAACCAATTTCAACTGGGGATCATCAGTAAGCATATATCTTTAAACCAATTTCAACTGGGATCATCATAAGCATATATCTTAACCAATTTCAACTGGGATCATCAGTAAGCATATTCTTTAACCAATTTCAACTGGGATCATCAGTAAGCATATATCTTTAACCAATTTCAACTGGGATCATCAGTAGCACTATATCTTTAACCAATTTCAACTGGGATCATCAGTAAGCATATATCTTTAACAATTTCAACTGGGATCATCAGTAAGCGTATCATCTTTAACCAATTTCAACTGGGGATCATCTACAAAAGCGTATATCTTTAAACCAATTTCAACTGGGGATCATCAAGCGTATATCTTTAACCATATTTCAACTTGGATCAGTCAGTAAGCGTATATCTTAACCAATTTCAACTGGGGATCATCAGTAAGCATATCTTTAACAATTTCAACTGGGGATCATCAGTAAGCATATATCTTTAACCAATTTCCAACTGGGGATCATTCAGTAAGCATATATCTTGCTGAAGCGCCGTACTCGTAGAATCCCTTCTTGCATGCTGGAAACCCGTTATCAA
>NC_036863.1:46612981-46623991 GCF_002910315.2 Salvelinus sp. IW2-2015 | reverse complement strand
GGGAGTTCATATAACTTGACAGTACTCTAAGTGTGATAGGACCAGGGATGACCATTTAACTGGACAGTACTCTAAAGTGTGATAACCAGGGATTCATCATAACTGGACAGTTACTCTAAGTGTGAGAGGACCCAGGGATTCATAAACTGGACAGTACTCTAAGTGTGTAGACCAGGGATTCATATAAGGGACAGGTACTCTAGTGTGAATAAGGACCAGGATTCATATAACTGGACAGTACTCTAAGGTGAGTAGGACCAGGATTCATAAATAACTGGACATACTCTAAGTTGTGATAGGACCAGGGATTCAATACACTGGACAATACTCTAAGTGTATAGGACCAGGATGGCATATAACTGGACAGTACTCGTAAGTGTGAATAGGACCAGGGATTCATATAAACTGCGGACAGTACTCTAAGGTTGTGATAGGACCAGGATTCATATAACTGGAACAGTACTCTAAGCTGTGATGGACCAGGGATTCATAAACTGACAGTACTCTAAGTGTGATAGGGACCAGTGGATTGAATCACCTGATTCAGTGTGCTAGATGTTACATACTTAACATTTCTTGTAACAGCAATTCCCCTTACCCATCTTATGATAACCATCTAGCACAAATACTTGATATACATTCAATGTGGTGTATTTCAATCCCTCTGACGCAGTGATATCTATCAGCACCTTGCTGAGGAGTAGTCTGCTCACAGATTATATTCGATAATCCCACTGCGTCCCTTAATCGACACGTTAGAGTACTGTCCAGTATATGAATCCTGGTCCTATCACACTTAGAGTACTGTCCAGTTATATGAATCCCTGATCCTATCACACTTAGAGTTACTGTCCAGTTTATATGATCCCTGGTCCTATCACACTTAGAGTACTGTCCATTATATGAATCCCTGGTCCTATCACACTTTAGAGTACTGTCCAGTTATATGAATCCCTGGTCCTATCACACTTAGAGTACTGTCCAGTTATATGAATCACCTGGTCCTATCACACTTAGAATACTGTCCATATAATGAATCCCTGGTCCTATCACACTTAGAGTACTGTCCAGTTATATGAATCCCTGGTCCTATCACACTTAGAGTACTGTCCAGTTATATGAATCCCTGGTCCTATCACACTTAGAGTACTGTCCAGTTAAATGTAATCCCTGGTCCTATCACACTTAGAGTACTGTCCAGTTATTATTGTAATCCCTGGTCCTACACACTTAGAGTACTGTCCGATTATATGTAATCCCTGTCCTATCACACTTAGGTAGTACTGTCCAGTATTATATGTCAATCCCTGATCTATCACACTTAGAGTACTGTCCAAGATTTAACGATGATCAATCCCCTAATGGTCCTAATCACCACCTAGTGAGTACTGTCCAGTTATATGGTATATCTAATGTGAAATAAAAAGTATCAACTGAATGTTAAATGTGTTTCCTGTCAGTATTTTTAATGATCAGTATGTTTACTCGTTGAATGTTTGTGAAGTTTTGATTTGTGGTTGTTTGTAATGTCTTGTTAATTGTTTTTGGACCCCAGGAAGATTAGTTAGCGTTACAGCGTTAGCTAATGGGATTCTAATAAAAAATAAAATAAGAATTCGGTGGAATACGTCCTTTGGTCTGATGAGTCCAAGTTTGAGATGTTTGGTTCCAACTGCCGTGTTCTTGTGAGATGTATAGTAGGTGAACAGATGATCTCTGCATGGTGGTTCCCACCCTGAAGCATGGAGGAGAGGTGTGATGGTGTGGGGGCTTTGCTCTGTGACACTGTTAGTGATTTATTTAGAATTCAATGCACACTTAAGCTGTATGGCTACCACAGCATTCTGCAGCGATAAGCCATCCCATATGGTTGCGCTTAGTGGGACTATCATTTGTTTTTCAACAGGACAATGATCAAACATACCTCCAGGCTGTGTAAGGGCTAGGACAAGGAGAGTGATGGAGTGCTGCATCAGAATGACCTGTCCTCCACAATCACCCAATCTCAACCCAATTGAGATGGTTTGGGATGAATTGGGACCGCAAGCAGTGAAGGAAAAGCAGCCAACAAGTGCTCAGCATATGTGGGAACTCCTTCAAACTGTTGGGAAAGCATTCCAGGTGAAGCTGGTTGAGAGAATGCCAAGAGTGTGCAAAGCTGTTGTCAAGGCAAAGGGTGGCTACTTTGAAGAATCTGAATCTAAATTATATTTTGATTTGTTTAACACTTTTTTGTTTACTACATGATTAATGTGTATTTCATAGTTTTGATGTCTTTCACCTATTATTCTACAATGTAGAAAATATTGAGAATAAAGTAGTATTGTGTCCAACTTTTGACTGTACTGTATATACAACAATATATACACACATTATATAGACACACATTATATAGACACACATTATATAGACACACATTATATATACACACATTATATATACACAACATTATATATACAGTCGTGGCCAAAAGTTTTAGAATGACACAAATATTAATTTCCACAAAGTTTGCTGCTTTAGTGGTATTTAGATATTTATGGCAGATATATCTGTTTGTTCCCCGAGCCACTTATTTATCACTTTTGCCTTATGGCAAGTGCTCCATCATGCTGGAAAAGCATTGTTCGTCACCAAACTGTTCTGGGTGGTTGGGAGAAGTTGCTCTCTGAGGATGTGTTGTGGCGGATGAATCAGAATTTGTTGGGTAACATAGATAATTAAGATGTTTTATTTGCATTAATATGCTAATGTGATATACTTTCATTAGAATGTATCCTTTTGGACCTATACTGTTGGCAGTTGCACTTTCCCTAAGCTGGGCTCAGTCACTTGGGGCCCAGAGAGGGGAGAGGTCAGGTTGTCTTTCACATTGATCCCTGGTGCTATGCAGAATATCCGAAAGGAAGAGGACAAAATGGAACATTGTCTTCATATGTGATGTGTCTTTACCTATTCTCTAAACCATGTGAAGGGATGGCGCGTGATTAATGGGGAACCAATTACTTGTCTGTGCGCCAGTCACTCCCTCCTTTTCCCACTGGGTGGAGGTGTGGTATGTGCGAGTGTCTGGAAACACATTGTATGTCACTCTGATCTTTACTACTTATCCTGGGATAGTGCGTAGACCTAAGGCCACTCCCCTCAGTGAGCTTGTCCAGGAGTGGGGGTGTACTTAGAGATGGGGGTATCTAGAGTTGATCATTGATATATGCCATTGGATGAGTTGGTGTTTTTGTACTTATGAAGTACCAGAACGAGTCTAGAACCTCGTCTGAGCGGACCAACTCAACATTCGCTATTAAATTCTGTTTATCTGGCTAAGGGATACTCCTTTCTCAAGAAAAGATATTTCTTTGTGAACAGTTCCTAAGATCTGTGGTTTGTCATGTAAGTTGAGAGGGGTGTATCTTGGCTATAAAAAGATCTTTGTATTTTTCTGTTGGTACTTCTAACAGGAGAGCGTGTATCCATTTGCTGTAATTAGAAAGCAGATAGTATTTATCCTTTAGTCTGGTGTTATGTTTTGAGGCCATGAGTAATAACCTGATTGGAAACTATCTTCATTCAATGCACAGAAAAGCTTTCATTTTGTTAGTTTATAGAACACAAATAATGTAGTTTAAGTATAAACTCTGACTAGTCGTGCACGTGTCAAAACTGCTCCTCATTTGAGTAATGACACAGCAACAAAAATCCACCCAACCAAGCATTTTGGTAGCACCGGTTCTATGTGTCCCTTGGCACAATTTGTGAGAGTATTGACCCTCAAATCCCCTTTGGCTTAGAATCAACCTCACAAAACACACTGTGAAGGTGAGTCACCATTACATGAGAAATAATCCTTGATTTGTACAGATACAATTTTTTCCAATAATTTACTTAACACCGACAGCAAGTTTATAGGACGACGATGAGGACCAGTGAATGCAGATGTTTTATCCTTAGGTAGTGGAATAACCTTTGACTCTTTCCAGACTTCTGGGCACAACCCCATACATCAAGCACTTATTAAAAATATKAGAGATTGGTGTAGATATTTGGTTAGCTGTAACTCTAAGCAATTTGGCGTCAAGATGATCTGTACCAGGTGACTTGTCTTCCGAAAGAGACAACAACATCCTTGCTACTTCTTCCCTTTCTACCTCTTCCCTTTCTACCTCTTCCCGGTCTACCTCGTCCCTTTCTACCTCGTCCCTTTCTACCTCGTCCCTTTCTACCTCTTCCCTTTCTACCTCTTCCCTTTCTACCTCTTCCCTTTCTACTTGGTGAAATTCAAAACCTGCATTGCCTCTCCTTCATGATACAATCTTTTGTAAGGGTATATGACATGGAGCCATCAGTTGGAATCATAGCATTCCTCAACTTGTCCACTTTGCTGGAATTACTTGTGTCTGTCGCTCCTCCTAACTCCTTGGGAAGGAGGGTGAACAATCAGTTTGTCATACCTCAGGTATGCTATGTCTGTCACACCCTGATCTGTTTCACCTGTCTTTGTTATTGTCTCCACTCCCTCCAGGTGTCGCCCATCTTCCCCATTATCTCCTGTGTACTTATACTGGTGTTCTCGGTTTGTCTGTTGCCAGTTCGTCTTGTTTGTTCTAGCCTACCAGCGGTTTGTCTCAGCGCATGCTTTTCCCCAGTCTCTCTTCTCGCCCTCCTGGTTTTGACCCTTGCCTGGCCTGTCTCTGAGCCCGCCTGCCTGTCTCTGAGCCCGCCTGCCTGACCACTCTGCCTGTCTCTGAGCCTGTCTGCCGTCCTGTACCTTTCCCCTACTTCTGGACTACCGACCTCTGCCTGTCTCTGAGCCTGCCTGCCTGACCACTCTGCCTGTCTCTGGCACCACCACTACACCCTGGTTTCCCAGACCAGTGAGCACGTTCCAGCTCTACCTGTTGATCCAGTTGTAGCTCCTCAGAAAACAGCTTTCGAACTTTGTCCTCTGATTCAGCCCATGTCTTACTTTGGCTCTCCTGGATACCATATATTACAATATTATTTCTCCTCGATTCTCCATCTAGGTAATCTGCCTTCCCAGACATGTTCTGGCAGTTCTCCCTGACTGTGGTGATTTCATTCTGCATAGAGGAACAGTTTCTGGGAAGTGTATCCTGTGTGGTCTTCAATACATCCACATCCTTCTGTGTGAACTGAAGGCTTGTTTTAATGTCTTGTACATCTTTAGTCAGGTCGTCCAGCTGTTTGTTGGTAGACTCCGTGATCATTTTGTATGAAGCTTTTAAAGCTATTTTCCTGCTGAAGTATCATTTCCTTATAGAAAACATTCTGCTTCTCCAAGAGTTCACGTACCTGCCCAGCAGAGATATGATCCTCATCTTTTTTCGGAGGCATGACAGTACTAATAGCAGGATAAGCCCTCTATTCACTCYGTGAAATGAGAGACGCCGGCAGTAGAAAACTCTGGAAATAGCTAGTCCTAAAACCAAGACAAATAGAAGTGCGGCCCTAGCCACAAGGGCTAACCGCTTAGCGTGCTTGGTATCCAGCAGTAGTAGCCCAGGTTGCCTAGATTCATAGCTAGCAGCTAGTCTAGCTGCTTAGCCATTGTATTACCACCTTGGCGTTTTTGCGACTCACTTGAAGGCCAGACTTGAAACTGGCACTTTCAGTGTTCTTAAAGTAATGATCGACTGTCGTTTCCTCTTTTTCTATCTGAGCGGCTTTCTTCACATGATATAGACCTTGGTCGATTTTACCAAAATAGGGATTTTTTACCTACGTTCGTAATCCACCCCTACACTTTCTCACAACAACACACATATGCTCTAATGCATTAAGGAAAGAAAATGCCACACAAGATTAACATCTGTAACACAGCAACACCTGTTGATTGAAATGCATTACACGGTCATTCCACCTCATGAAGCTGGTCCAGAGACGAGAATGCCAAAGAAGTGTGACAAAGACTCGTCGTCACAGGCAAAGGCAGGTGGACCTACTCATTGCAAGAATCTCAAATATAAAATATTTTGGCAATATATAAGCCTTATAACACGACTTTTTTCGTTACTACATGTATTCCATATGTCCGGTTATTTCCAAGTTGTTTGATGGTGTCAATTCAACTATTATTCCTAACAATAAGTCAATTATGACCAGCTATGTGTGGAAAGCTTAGGCACCGCAAGGGAAAGAAAAGAATAGATGTATCCCATACTTAGAAAACTCAGAGCATGTAATGTAAACAAAGTCAAGGGTGTCTGAAACAATACTTTCCGAAAGACACTGTATGCTATATTATCACACTTACCGTTCAAAAGTTTTCCGAAGGCAAGTCCTTAGAAATTCTCCTGTTTTTGAAAGAAAAAACACATTTTTTCGTCCATAAAATAACATCAAATTGAATCCGAAATACAGTGATAGACATTTATTAATGTTGCATAAAATGACTATTGTAGCTGGAACACGGCAGATTTTATGGAATATCTACATTGGCCGTACAGAGGTCCATTATAATCAGCAGCATCACTCCTGTGTTCCAACGCACGTTAATGTTAGCTCAATCAAAGTTTATTAATTTTAAAAGGCTAACTGGCATTAGCAAAACCCTTTTGCAATTATGTTAGCACAGCTGAAAAAACTGTCTGTCCTGAATTAAAGAAGCCATAAAACTGCCTTCTTCTAGAATAGTTGAGTATTGAGCTCAGTCATTTGTGGGTTTGATTACAGTTGCAAAGATGGCCAGAAACAAAGACATTTCTTCTGAAACTCGTCGATCTATTTCTCTTTCTGAGAAATGAAGGCTTATTCCCATGCGAGGAAATTGCCAAGAAACTGAAGATCATCAACGCTGTGTACTACTTCCCCTACACAGGAAAGCGCAAACTGCCGCAAACCAGAATGAAAGAGAATGGAGGCCCCGGCTGCACACAGCTGAGCAAGAGGACAAAGTACCATTCGAGTTGTCTGTTTGAGAACAAACGCCTTCACAATATCCTCAACTGGCAGCTTTCATAATTAGTACCCGCAAAACACCAGTGCTCAAGCGTCAACAGTGAAGAGGTGACTCTGGGATGCTGGCCTTCTATGGCAGAGTTGCAAGGAAAAAGCCATATCTCTAGACTGGCCAAAAAAAAAATAAAAAATTAATCGGGCCAAAAGAACACAGACACTAGACAGAGGAAGATTTAAAAAAGTCTTAATGACAGACGAATCGAAGTTTAGGTGTTCAAGATCACAAGAAGAACATTCATGAGAATAGAACTACGAAAATTTATAAGAGCACTGCTGGAGGATCCCTTAACGCCTACTCTGTCATTTAGAACAGGGGAGGCAAATAGGCTGAGGTTTCGGTTCGCATGGGCGCTGCGTGAAATCACGGGTGGTGGATAAAGTGGGAGATTTGTACAGGGTAAAAAGGAAGGCTAATCACTCCATTTTGCAACGCCATGCCATACCTGTGAACGACACTTAATTGGAGCAATTTCCTGTCCTACACAGGACACATGACACCAAAGCACAGCCCGAAACTATGCAAGAAACTATTTAGGGAAGAGCAGTCAGCTGGTATTCTGTCTATAATGGAGTGGCCAGTACAGTCACCGGATCTCAACCCTATTGCGCTGTTGTGGGAGCAGCTTGACCGTATGTACGTAAGAAGTGCCCATCAGACAATCAACTTGTGGGAGGTGCTTCTGGAAGCATGGGTGAATCTCTTCAGATTACTCACACAAAATTGACAAACTAGAAAACCAAAGGTCTGCAAGGCTGTATATTACTGCAAATGGAGGATTCTTTGGCGAAGCAAGTTTGAAGGACACAATTATTATTTAAATTAAAATCATTAATTTATAACTTGCGTCTTGACTATATTTTCCTATTCATTTTGCAACTCATTTCATGTATGTTTTCATGAAAACAAGGACATTTGTAAGTGACCCAAGTTTTTGAACGGTAGTGTATATTTAAGCAATAAGGCACGGAGAGGGTGTGGTATAGGCCAATCCACGGCTAAGGCTGTGCTTAACCACGACGCAACGCGGGGGTGCCTGGATACAGCCCTTAGCTGTGGTTTATTGGCAAAATAACACAAACCCCCAGGTGCCTTATGCTATTATAAACTGGTTACCAAACGTCATAAATGTTTTTGTCATCACCGTGGTATGTGGTCGTCACCAATCAGCATTCAGGGCTCGAACCACCCGTTCAGTATAACGCGTCGTTATATATATATCAATATTATACTCACTATATTGATATACTAATATAAGTGTTCATTATATATATATATATATAATAATATATATTATTATATATATAGAATATATAGAGTGTGATTATATATATGTGTATTTATATATAATATATATAGAGTGTGTATATATAATGTGTGTATATATATATATATAATACCTGAGTCTGTCCAGCCAGGGTGAGAATCCCTCCCTCTTCATGTCTTCCTCTGTGGTAGACCAGCTCTCCTCCCAACACCAGCCCTGAACACACACTCTGGAGGAAATGGGCAACCAGGATCACTACCCCCCCCCCCCCCACACACACACACACACACACACCACACACACACAACACACACAATCATATATATTATAATGACACTGACATATCATATTATAATACACACACACATTATCATATATATTATAATGACACACAGACATTATCATATTATATGACACACAGACATTATCATATATTTATAATGACACACAGACATATCATATTATTATGACACACACACATTATCATATATATATAATGACACACAAAGACATTATCATATTATAATGACACACAAACATTATCATATATATTATATGACACAACATTATCATATTATTATGACACACAACATTATCATATATATTATATGAACACAACATTATCATATTATAATGACACACACAACAATCATATAATTATAATGACACACACACATTATCATATATATTATAATGACACACAGACAGTATCATAGAAATACACTCAGCTACCTGACTCCCGTAGACATCAGGGTTCGCCATGGTAACAGCAGCTGTGAAGTCATTTCCTCTGTACTCCGTCTCAACTGCCACGTCATGAACTGAGCCGCTGGGTCTACACACACACACACACACACACACACACACCACACACACACACACACAACACACACACACACACACACACACACACACACCACACACACACACACACACGACTGGCTAGTACCTGGGACGCTTACCATGTACTGGACGACCTGGGTCTGACTGGCTATGTAACCTGGGACGCTTACAGACTAGAGTACCGGGTCTGACTGGCTATGTAACCTGGGACGTCTTACAGACTAGAGACCTGGGTCTGACTGGCTATGTAACCTGGGACGTCTTACAGACTGGAGGACCTGGTCTGACTGGCTATGTAACCTGGACGTCTTAGAGACTAGAGGACCGGGTCTGACTGGCTATGTAACCTGGGACGTCTTAGAGACTGGATGACCTGGTCTGACTGGCTATGTAACCTGGGACGTCTTAGAGGACTGGATGACTGGGTCTGACTGGCTATGTAACCTGGGAGTCTTAGAGACTGGAGGACCTGGTCTGACTGGCTATGTAACCTGGACGTCTTAGAGACTGGAGAACTGGGTCTGACTGGCTAGTAACCTGGGACGTCTTACAGACTATAAGAACTGGGTCTGACTGGCTATGTAACCTGGGAACGTCTTAGAGACTGGAGGACTGGTCTGACTGGCTATGTAACCTGGGACGTCTTAAGACTGTAGGAACTGGGTCTGACTGGCTATGTAACCTGGGACGTTTAGGAGACTAGAAGGACGGGTCTGACTGGCTATGTAACCTGGGACGTCTTACGACTAGAGGACCTGGGTCTGACTGGCTATGAACTGGGACGTCTTAGAGACTAGAGGACCTGGGTCTGACTGGCTATGTAAACTGGACGTCTTACAGACTAGAGGACCTGGGTCTGACTGGCTATGTAACTGGACGTCTTACAGACTGGAGGACCTGGGTCTGACTGGCTATTACCTGGGACGTCTTACAGACTGGAGGACCTGGGTCTGATGGCATGTAACCTGGGACGTCTTAGAGACTAGAGGACCTGGGTCTGACTGGCTATGTAACCTGGGACGTCTTACAGACTGGAGGACTGGGTCTGACTGGCTATGTAACCTGGGACGTCTTACAGACTGGAGGACCTGGGTCTGACTGGCTATGTAACCTGGACGTCTTACAGACTAGAGGACCTGGGTCTGACTGGCTATGTACCTGGGACTCTTAGAGACTGGAGACCTGGTCTGACTGGCTATGTAACCTGGACGTCTTACAGACTAGGAACCTGGTCTGACTGGCTATGTAACCTGGGACGTCTTAGAGACTGGAGACCTGGGTCTGACTGGCATGTAACTGGACGTCTTACAGACTGAGACCTGGTCTGACTGGCTATGTAACCTGGGAGCATCTTATAGACTGGAGGACCTGGGTCTGATGCTATGTAACCTGGGACGTCTACGAGACTGGAGGACCTGCGGGTTCTGACTGCTATGTAACCTGGACGTCTTAGAGACTGGAGGACTGGGTCTGATGGCTATGTACCTGGGACGGTCTAGAGACTGAGGACCTGGGTCTGACTGGCATGTAACTGGGACGTCTTAGAGACTAGAGGACCTGGGTCGACTGGCTATGTAACGGGACGGTCTTACAGACTGAGGACTGGGTCTGACTGGCTATGTAACCTGGGAGTCTTAAGACTGGAGGACCTGGTCTGACTGGCTATGTACCTGGGACGTCTTAGGACTGGAGGATCCGGGTCTGACTGGCTATGTAACCTGGGACGTCTTAGAGACGGGAGACCTGGGTCTGAGTGGCTATGTACCTGGGACGTCTTAGTAGACTGGGAACCTGGGTCTGACTGGCTTGTAACTGGGACGTCTTAGAGACCTGGAGGACCTGGGTCTGACTGGCCTATGTAACCTGGGAGTCTTAGAGACTGAAGGACCTGGTCTGACTGGTATGTAACCTGGGACGTCTTACAGATAAA
>NC_036863.1:46609101-46612956 GCF_002910315.2 Salvelinus sp. IW2-2015 | reverse complement strand
GAGGACCTGGGTCTGACTGGCTATGTAACCTGGGACGTCTTAGAGACTGGAGGACCTGGGTCTGACTGGCTATGTAACCTGGGACGTCTTACAGACTAGAGGACCTGGGTCTGACTGGCTATGTAACCACGGTCAACTGTTCTCGGAGTTCTAGGAGTACGCATTGAAACAAGTCAGTCTTGCACTGGGGTTTATTCATTTTTTCAATTTATATTATTTTATTTAACATTTATTTAACTAGGCAAGTCAGTTAAGAACAAATTCTTATTTACAATGACGGCCTACTTGTCGATCTGAACCACCCACCTGAAACACAGCCTTGGCCCTGATTYGTTCGCTAAGATGCAGCAGCGAATGAGCATTCAGACTGCCGGAGGAGTCCATCTCACCGATCAGCACGGGGGAGTCCTAAAAATGGAAAGTTTGTGGTAATACTAACATTTCTATCTTTGTTTTTCTATGCTGTTTTGTACTGTAGGGATGTTGTTTTGCTGTGTCTAGTCTGTGTGTAATCCATCAGGTACCACGGTGGAACCAAGTGGAATCACTTTAACGTGTTATCCTCAGGGGTGTACTCATCTGTTTCCCAATAAATAAACCAATCAATCCCCACATCTTAATGAAGTATACTAGAGCAGAATAGAATAGCCTGCACACTGAATATGCTCCTACTGACATTTATTGACACCATGTTAGCCTCTGAACACCATGTTAGCCTCTGGTAGTTACCTCTGAACACCATGTTAGCCTCTGGTAGTTACCTCTGAACACCATGTTAGCCTCTGGTAGTTACCTCTGAACACCATGTTAGCCTCTGAACACCATGTTAGCCTCTTGTAGTTACCTCTGAACACCATGTTAGCCTCTGGTAGTTACCTCTGAACACCATATTAGCCTCTGGTAGTTAACTCCGAACACCATGTTAGCCTCTGGTAGTTACCTCTGGACACCATGTTAGCCTCTGGTAGTTACCTCTGAACACCATGTTAGCCTCTGGACACCATATTAGCCGCTGAGCACCATGTTAGCCCCTGAGCACCATGTTAGCCGCTGAGCACCATGTTAGCCCCTGAGCACCATGATTAGCCGCTGAACACCATGTTAGCCGCTGAGCACCATGTTAGCCCCTGAGCCCACCATGTTAAGCCGCTTAACACCATGTTAGCCCCGGAACCACCATGTTAGCCCCTGAACACCATGTTACCGCTGAGACACCATGTTAGTCCTCTGTAGTTACCTCTGAACACCATGTTAGCCCTGGAGCACCATGTTAGCCCCTGAACACCATGTGTAGCCTCTGAACACCATGTTAGCCGCTGAGCACCATGTTAGTCTCTGGTAGTTACCTCTGAACACCATGTTAGCCTCTGGAACACCAGTAGCCCCTGAGCACCATGTTAGCCGCTGGCACATGTTAGCCGCTGAGCACCATGTTAGCCCTGAGCACCATGTAGCCCCTGAGCCACCATTGTTAGCCGCTGAACACCCATGTTAGCTCTGCTGAACACCATGTTCGCCGCTGAACACCATGTTAGCCTCTGGTAGTTACCTCGGACACCATGTTAGCCTCTGGTAGTTACCTCTGAACACCATGTTAGCCCTCTGGACAGGCATGTTAGCCTCTGAACACCATGTTAGCCTCTGAACACCATATTAGCCTCTGCGACACCCATATTAGCCTCTGCGACACCATATTTAGCCTCTGAACACCATGTTAGCCTCTGGACACCATGTTAGCCTCTGAACACCATGTTAGCCCCTGAACACCATGTTAGCCTCTGAACCACCATATTAGCCTCTGGACACCATTATTAGGCCTCTGAACACCATGTTAGCCTCTGGACACCATGTTAGCCTCTTTGAACACCATGTTTAGCCTCTGAACCACCATGTTAGCCTCTCGAACACCATATTAGCCTATGGACACCATATTAGCCTCTGGACACCATATTAGCCTCTGAACACCATGTTAGCCTCTGGACACCATGTTAGCCTCTGGACACCATGTTAGCCTCTGGACACCATGTTAGCCTCTGGACACCATGTTAGCCTCTGAACACCATGTTAGCCTCTGAACACCATATTAGCCTCTGTAAACCATGTTAGCCTCCGGTATACAAGTGTAATGTTTATAAATATATTGCTCAGGGTAGTTAGGTGTGAATATGCCTTTAGATTAAAGCTGACAGTCTGCACTTTAACTTCATAGTCATTGTATCATTGAAACGCTAAGATGGAGCCGGAGAATAAGGCAGACGTCTTGTTTTGTTGTTTGTTTATAACTTATTTATTTTACTTATTGTGTACATAATGTTGCTGCTACCGTCTCTTATGACCGAAAATAACTTCTGGACATCAGGACTGCGATTACTCACCACGGACTGGCTGAATCCTTTTTTCCCTATAACGAGCGTGACGAGGCCGACGTGAACGATATACTGCTTTCTTGGGAACAGGCCCATATCCCCGTGATTTGCGTGAAGAGGCGACAGAGAAAAAGGGGCCAGAGGGCGGGCTGCCTTCTGAGAATTCGTAGGCGATCGAATAAACCTCCACTTCCTTCCATTCTGCAACGTGCAATCTTTGGAAAATAAAATCAATGACCTACGCGGAAGATTAAACTACCAACGGGACATTCAAAACTGTAATATCTTATGCTTCATGGAGTCGTGGCTGAACGACGACATTATCAACATACAGCTAGCTGGCTGGTTATACGCTGTACAGGCAGGATAGAACAGTGACGTCTGGTAAGACAAGGGGCGGCGGACTATGTATTTTTGTAAATAACAGCTGGTGCACTATATCTAAGGAAGTCTGGAGCTATTGCTCGCATGAGGTAGAGTATCTCATGATAAGCTGTAGACCACACTATCTACCTAGACAGTTTTCATCTGTATTTTTTGTAGCTGTTTTACATACCACCACAGTAGGTACTAAGGCTGGCACTAAGACAGCATTGAATGAGCTGAATTCCGCCATAAGCAAACAAAAACAAAAAATCACCCAGAGGCGGCGCTCCTAGTGGCCGGGGACTTTAATGCAGGGAAACTTAAATCCGTTCGACCAAATTTCTATCCGCATGTTAAATGTGCAACCAGAGGAAAAAACTAACCGCTGGACCACCTTTACTCCTACAAAGCTCACCCTCTCCCTCCATTTGGAAAATCTGACCATAATTATATCCTCCTGATTTCTGCTTACAAGCAAAAATTAAAGCAGGAAGCACCAGTGACTAGATCAATAAAAAAGAAGATGATGCTAAGCTACAGGACTGTTTTGCACAGACTGGAATATGTTCCGGGCTTCCTCCGGTGGCATTGAGTACATCACATCAGTCATTGGCTTCATCAATAAGTGTATCGATGACGTCGTCCCCAAAGTGACTGCACGTACATACCCCAACCAGAAACCATGGGATTACAGGCAACATCCGCACTGAGCTAAAGGCTAGAGCTGCCACTTTCAAGGAGAGGGACTCTAACCCGGAAGCTTATGAGAAATCCTGCTATGCCCACCGACAAACCATCAAACAGGCAAAGCATCAATACAGGACTAAGATCAAATCGTACTACACCAGCTCTGACGCTCGTCGGATGTGGCAGGGCTTGCAAACCATTACAGACTACAAAGGGAAACACATTCAACATTGTATTAAGGTGGGGAACATTCAACATTGTATTAAGGTGGGGAACATTCATCATTGTATTAAGGTGGGGAACATTCATCATTGTATTAAGGTGGGGAACATTCATCATTGTATTAAGGTATGAAATGTTCCACTTAATACAATGATGAAGTGTTCCCCACCTAATCAATGATGTTGCTGTTCCCCACTTAATAGGAATGTGATGA
>NC_036863.1:46595003-46609076 GCF_002910315.2 Salvelinus sp. IW2-2015 | reverse complement strand
ACAATGTTTGAATGTTCCCCACCTTAATACAATGTTTTAAATGTTCCCACCTTAATACAATGTTGAATGTTCCCCACCTTAATACAATGTTGAATGTTCCCACCTTAATACATGATGAATGTTCCCCACCTTAATACAATGTTAAATGTTTTCCCCACCTTAATACAATGTTAAATGTTCCCCACCTTAATACAATGTTGAATGTTCCCCAGCTTAATACATGTTAAATGTTCCCACCTTAAATACAATGTTAAATGTTCCCACCTTAATACAATGATGAATGTTCCCCACCTTAATACAATGATGAATGTTCCCCACCTTAATACAATGATGAATGTTCCCCACCTTAATACAATGATGAATGGTTCCCCACCTTAATACAATGTTGAATGTTCCCCACCTTAATACAATGATGAATGTTCCCCACCCTTAATACAATGTTGAATGTTCCCCACCTTAATACAATGTTGAATGTTCCCCACCTTAATACAATGATGAATGTTCCCCACCTTAATACAAATGATGAATGTTCCCCACCTTAATACAATGTTGAATGTTCCCCACCTTAATACAATGATGAATGTTCCCACCTTAATACAATGTTGAATGTTCCCCACCTTAATACAATGTTGAATGTTCCCCACCTTAATACAATGTTGAATGTTCCCCACCTTAATACACATGTTGAATGTTCCCCACCTTAATACAATGTTGAATGTTCCCCACCTTATACAATGATGAATGTTCCCCACCTTAATACAATGTTGAATTTCCACCTTAAGACATGTTTGAATGTTCCCCACCTTAATACAATGTTGAATGTTCCCCACCTTAATACAATGTTGAATGTTCCCCACCTTAATACAATGTTGAATGTTCCCCACCTGTAATACAATGTTGAATGTTCCCCACCTTAATACAATGTTGAATGTTCCACACCTTAATACAATGTTGAATGTTCCCCACCTTAATACAATGTTGAAATGTTCCCCACCTTAATACACATGTTTGGCCGGGAATGTTCCCCACCCTTAATACCAAGTTGAATGTTCCCCACCTTAATACAATGATGAATGTTCCCCACCTTAATCAATGTTGAATGTCCCCACCTTAATACGATGATGAATGTTCCCCACCTTAATACAATGATGAATGTTCCCCACCTAATACAATTGTTAAATGTTTCCCCACCTTATACAATGATGAATGTTCCCCACCCTTAATACAATGTTGAATGTTCCCCACCTTAATACAATGTTAAATTCCCCACCTTAAACAATGTTGAATGTTCCCCACCTTAATACAATGATGAATGTTTCCCACCTTAATACAATGTTGAATGTTCCCCACCTTAATACAATGTTGAATGTTCCCCACCTTAATACAATGATGAATGTTCCCACCTCGAATACAATGGATGAATGTTCCCCACCTTAATACAATGATGAATGTTCCCCACCTGAATACAATGTTAAATGGTTCCCCACACTTATACAAATGATGCCATAAATGTATCTCCCACCTTAATGCAATGTTGAATTGTCCCCCATTGTATTAAGGTGGGGAACATTCAACATTGTATTAAGGTGGGGAACATTCAACATTGTATTAAGGTGGGGAACATTTAACATTGTATTAAGGTGGGGAACAYTCAACATTGTATTAAGGTGGGGAACATTCATCATTGTGTAACAAGAAATAACTAGCAGTTCTATTAAGCTCCAGCATCTAGAATAGATCGGTCCACAAGTAGTATAGTAGTAGTAGTAGTATAGTAGTAATAGTATAGTAGTAGTAGTAGTATCGTACAGTAGTAACCGTGTGGTAGTAGTAATAGTATAGTAGTCGTAGTATAGCATAGTAGCAATGGTATAGTGGTAGTAGTAATGGTATCGTAGTAATAGTACAGTGGTAGTAGTGATAGTGTGGTGGTAGTAGTGATAGTGTGGTGGTAGTAGTAATAGTATAGTAGTTGCAGTAGCATGGTAGTAGTAGTATAGAAGTAGTAGTAATAGCATAGTAGTAGCAGTAATAGTATAGTAGCTGTAGTATAGCATAGTAGTAATAGTATAGTATGGTAGTAGTAGTGGTGCTATAGTAGTAGTGGTGCTATAGTAGTAGTGGTAATAGTATAGTGGTAGTGGCAATAGTATAGTGGTAGTGGTAATAGTATAGTGGTAGTAGTAATAGTAGTAGCAGAAGTAGTAATAGCTCCAGCAGCTAGAATTGATCCGTCCACAGTTCAACTGTGGGAACATGGTGGCCGTCAACACCAGACAACACAACGAGATGGCCACTACTAGAAGAGATTACCTCTACAACTAAAGCTGGTAAATGAATCATTAGCAGTACTCACTGCTAAAGTGGATACATATTCAACTAAAGTGGAAAGTCTGGAGAAGACAGCCAAATGGGACAGAGGTGCGACTCCATGACCTGGAAACAGTACTAAGTTGGAAGGGATGATCAACCTCCTAAAAGAGGAATGGAAGGGATGATCAACCTCCTAAAAGAGGAATGGAAGGGATGATCAACCTCCTAAAAGAGGAATGGAAGGGATGATCAACCTCCTAAAAGAGAAATGGAATCACTCGATAATCAGTCGCTTAAATTCAATGTGAGGGTCATAGGTAGATAGGTAGACAAGTAGGTAGACAGGTAGACAAGTAGGTAGACAAGTAGGTAGACAAGTAGGTAGACAAGTAGACAGGAAGAAAAGTAGTCTAGAGGACAGGTAGATAGGTAGACAAGTAGGTAGACAAGTGGGTAGACAGGTAGTTAGACAGGTAGGTAGACAGGTAGATAGGTAGTTCAGAGGACAGACAGGTAGTTAGACAGGTAGGTAGACAAGTAGATAGGTAGTTCAGAGGACAGGCAGACAGGTAGTTAGGTGACTAACCGTATCTTTGCCGTGGCTGTCAGACTGACGGTGCTCCACATGGAAGCGGTACTGAGACGGACTCACTGCACTGAGGTGGAAGGTATGACTGGCCTGGCACAGACACACACACACACACACACACACACACACACACACACACACACACACANACCAACGCACACACAAACACACACAGACACACGCACAGACAGAAACACGCACGCACAAACACACATACAGACACACGCATACAGACAATTCAATTAATTACACAGAGAATCAAAATCATAAACATGGGGTGAGAAGTGTGTGTGATAGTGTAGTATTCAATACCATGTATTATCATCATTATTATGTACTACTATTACTACTAACTTTGAAGAAGCTGCTGAGGGTTTTGTTGACCATCATCTTTACTCCCTCAATCTGCTGTGGGAACACATCTAGAGAGAGAGAGAGAGAGATTAGGACACATGGTCTCTGCAGCATGGTGTTAGTAGTAGTATTAGTAATAGTAGTTATGGTAGTAATAGTAATAGTAAAAGTATAGTAGCAATAGTAGAAGTATAGTAGTAGTAATAGCATAGTAGTAGAAGTAGCAGTATAATAGTGGTAGTAGCAGTAGTAGTAATAGTACTATTATAGTAGTAGTAGTAGTGTAGTAGTAGTAGTAGTAGTAGTAGTAGTAATAGTAGTTATGGTAGTAATAGTAATAGTAAAAGTATAGTAGCAATAGTAGAAGTATAGTAGTAGTAATAGCATAGCAGTAGAAGTAGCAATAGTAGTATAATAGTGGTAGTAGCAGTAGTAGTAATAGTACTATTATAGTAGTAGTAGTAGTATAGTAGTAGTAGTAGTAGTAGTAATAGCAATAGCATAGTGGTAAAATAATTCGTATTATGGTAGTAGTAGTAGCAGCGGTAATAGTATAGTAGTAGTATAGCAGCAGTAGTATGGTGCTAGAAGTAGTAATAGTATAGTAGTAATAGTGGTAGTAGTAGCAATATTAACAGCAGTAATAGTAATAGTATCGTAGCAATATTAGTAGTATAGTATTAGTAGTAGTAGTAAAAGTAGAAGCAATAGTAGTAGTAGTGACAGTGGTAATAATAATAACAATAGTAGTATAGTAGTAGTAATAGTAGCAGTAGCAAAAGTAGTAGYAGTAGCAGTAGTAGTAATAGTATACTAGTMATAGCAATAGTAGTATAKCAGTGGTAGTATAGTAGAAGAGGTAATAGTAGCAGTAGTAGTAGTAATAGAATAGTAGTAGAGGTAGTAATAGTAGTAGTAGTATAGTAGTAKTAGCAGCAGTATAGTAGTAGAAGTAGTAGTARAAGTAATAGTAGKTATATCATAGTAGTAATAGTAGCAGTAATAATAGTATAGTAGCAATAGTAGTGGTATAGTGGTAATAGTAGCAATACAAGTAGTATAGCAGTAATATTAGCAGCATAGTAATAGTAGTAGCATAGTAGTAGTAGTAATAGTAATACCAGTATAGTAGTAGTAGCAGTAGTAATGGTAGTATTAGTATAGTGGTAGTAGCAGCAATAGTAGTAATAGTAATAGTAGTAGCAGTATAGTAGTAGTATCGTAGTAGTAGTTGTAGTAGTAACACTAGTAGTAGTAGTAGTGATATTATAGCAACAATAGTAGCAGTATAGCAGTAATAGTAGCAGTATAGCAGTAATAGTAGCAGTGGTAATAGCAGTAGTATGGTAGTAGTAGTAGTATAGTATTAGAAGAAGTGATAGTACAGTAGCAGTAGTAATAGTAGAGGCAATAGTGTAGTAGTAGTAGTAGTAGTAGTAGTAGTAGTAGTATAGTAGTGGTAGTAGCAACAGTAGTAACAGTAATAGTAGCCATGCTAACCATGTGTATGTGACAAATAAAATTTGATTTGATTTAGTAGTAGTAGTAGCATTAGTAGTGGTTGTATTAGTATAGTAGCAGTAAATTGTATGGTAGTGGCAGTATATTAGAATTAGTAATAGTATAGTAGTAGTATAGTAGTAGTAATAGTAATACCATAGTAGTAAAATAAGTAGTGTTAGTAATAGTAGTATAGTAGTAGAAGTAGTAGATGCAGTATAGTAGCAGTGGTAGTAGTAGTAGTGGTAGTATAGTAGTAGTAATAATATCATTGTATACTAGTAGTAGTATAGCTGTAATAGTAGCAGTATAGTAGTATAGTAGTAGTAGTAATTGTAGTAATAATATAGTGGACGCAGTAATAGTATAGTAGCAGTAGTAGTAGTAGTAATAGTAGTAGCAATAGTGTAGTTGTGGTAGTAGTAGTAATAGTAGTAGAGAACTAGAAGAAGTGATATTATAGTAGTAGTAGCAATAGTGTAGTAGYAGTAGTATAGTAGTAGTAGTATAGTAGTAGTAGTAGTAGTAGCAATAKTAGTAATAGTAATAGCAGAAGAAGTAAAGAAATAGTAGTAGTAGTAGTATAGTAGTAGTATAACAGTAGTAGTAGTAGTATAGTAGGAATAGTAATAGTAGCAGCAGTAGTAATAGTATAGTGGTAGAAGTACTAATAGTAGTAGTAGTAGTATAGTAGTAGTATAACAGTAGTAGTATTAGTATAGTAGAAATAGTACTAGTAGCAGCAGTAGTAATAGTATAGTAGTAGAAGTAGTAATAGTAGTAGCAACAGTGTAGTGGTGGTGGTATAGTAGTAGTAGTAGTATARTGGTAGTAGTAGTATAGTGGTAGTAGTAGTATAGTGGTAGTGGTAGTATAGTAGTAGTTGTAGTTATAGTATGGTTGTGGAAGTAGTAATAGTATTGCAGTAGTAATAGTATAGTAGTAGCAATAGTGTAGTAGTAGTAGTAGTAGTAGTAATAGTAGTAGTAGTAATAATAGTAGAGAACTAGAAGTAGTGGTAGTATAGTAGTAGAAGTAATAGTAGTAGCAATAGTCTAGCTGTGGTAGTATAGTAGCAGTAGTGGTAGCAATAGTAGTAATAGTAATAGTAGAAGAAGTAAAGTAGTATAACAGTAATAGTAGTAGTATAGTAGTAATAGTAATATTAGCAGCATTAGTAATAGTATAGTAGTAGAAGTAGTAATAGTAGTAGCAATAGTGTAGTAGTGGTAGTGGTATAGCAGTAGTAGTAGACATATAGTAGTAGTAGTAGTTATAGTATAGTTGTAGAAGTAGTAATAGTATTGCAATAGTAGTAATAGTAGTAGCAATAGTGTAGCGGTATATTAGTATTAGTATTACAGTGTAATAGTAATACTAGTACAGCGGAAGTAATATTAATAGTAGTATTAATTTATAGCACAGTAGTAGTGATAAACAATAGTACTATTTAGTAGTGAATTAATAATAGCACAGTAAGAGTGATAACAATAGTACATATTGTAGTAGTATTTAATAATAGCACCAGTAGTAGTTGATAACAATAGTTAATATTGTAGTGTATTAATAATAGCAACAGAGTTAGTGATAACAAATAGTATATTTAGTAGAGTATTAAGTAAATAGCACAGTAAAGTATTGAATAACATAGTAAATATTTAGTAGTATAAATAATACACAGTATAGTCATAGATATGTAAAAATAGTAATATTTGTATTTAGTATCTAATAATAGCACAGTAGTAGTGATAAACAATAGTAATATTGTAGTAGTAATTAATAATACACAGTAGTAGTGATAAACAATAGTAATATTGTAGTAGTATTAATAATAGACAGTAGTAGTGATAACAATAGTAATATTGTAGTAGTATTAATAATAGCACAGTAGTAGTGATAACAATAGTAATTGTTAGTATATTATAATAGCACAGTAGTAGTGATAACAATAGTAAATATTGTAGTAGTATTAATAATAGCACAGTAAGCTAGTGATAACAATAGGTAATATTGTAGTAGTATTAATAATAGCAACAGTAGTAGTGATAACATAAGTAATATTGTAGTAGTATTAATAAT
Source organism: Salvelinus sp. IW2-2015 (assembly GCF_002910315.2). Taxonomy (NCBI): domain Eukaryota; kingdom Metazoa; phylum Chordata; class Actinopteri; order Salmoniformes; family Salmonidae; genus Salvelinus; species Salvelinus sp. IW2-2015. The sequence goes on along the minus strand of NC_036863.1, from coordinate 46,602,241 downwards.
AGCACAGTAGTAGTGATAACAATAGTAATATTGTTAGTAGTATTAATATAGCACAGTAGTAGTGAAACAATAGTAATATTGTGTAGTATTAATAATATAGCACAGTAGTAGTGATCAAAATCGTAATATTTAGTAGTATTAATAATAGCACAGTAGTAGTGATAACAATAGTAATTTGTAGTAGTGTATAATAGCACAGTAGTAAGTGATAACAATAGTAATATTTGTAGTAGTATTAATAATAGCACAGTAGTAGTGATAACAATAGTAATATTATAGTAGTATTAAATTAGCACAGTAGTAAGTGATAACAATAGTAATTATGTATGTAGTAGTTAAGTATAATAGCACGTAGTAGTTGATAAACAATAGTAATATTATAGTAGTATTAATAATAGCACAGTAGTAGTGATAACAAGAGTAATATTGTAGTAGTAGTAATACTAGTAAAGTTGCCGTAGTAATAATAGTAATAGTATAGTAGTAGTAATAACAGCGGTAATATGATAGTAGTATTAATAATAGTAGTAACATTATTGTGGTGGTAATAATAGTAGTAGTAATAGTATAGTAGTAGTAATAATAATAGTAGTAGTGGTGATAGTAGTAGTAGTAATCATATAGTAGTAGTAATAGTAATCATATAGTAGTAGTAATAATAGTAATATTGTAGTAGTAGTAATAATAGTAGTAATATCATAGTAGCCATAATAATAGTAATAGTAGTAATGTTATAGTAGTAGTAACAATAGCAGTAGTAATAGTATAGTGGTAGGGATAATAATAATAGTAGTGGTGGTGGTAGTAGTAGTAGTAATATTATAGTAGTAGTGATAATAGTAATAGCAGTAGCAATAGTATAGTCATAGTAGTAATACTAGTATAGTAGCAGTAGTAATATTATAGTAGTATTAGTAGTCATAGTATAGTAGTATAGTGGTGGTGGTAATATTATAGTAGTAGTAATAGTAGTAGTAGTAGTAATGGCAGTAGTAGTATTAGTAGTAATATGGCAGGAGTAGTAATAGTATAGTAGGAGTAGGAGTGACAATAGTATAGTAGTAGTAATAGTAGTAGTAGTAGTGGTGGTAGTATAGTAATAGCATATTAGTAGTAATAGTAGTAGTGGTAATAGTATAGTAGTAGTAATAGTAGTAGTGGCAGTAGTATAGTAACAGTAGTAGTGGTAATAGTATAGTAGTAGTAATAGTAGTAGTGGCAGTAGTAGTAGTATAGTAAAAGTAGTAGTAATAGGATTACTAGTATTAGCAATAGTATAATAGTAGTAGCAGTAGTGTAAGAATATGTTGAAGATAAATACGCAACACAGAGTTTGAGAGGATGAGAGGACGAGAGTACTAAACTAAATATAGTACTAATGGTCAATAGGGAATTGTCAATGTAAGTATGAGTTGGATCTCAGTTCAAAAGCAGTTTAGAATCAGTGGGATGTCACTCCTGACCTCAGAGATACGTGTGCTACGTTTACTACGTTCTGTACATTGAGTCAGGGGCAGGATACTTGTTATTTGGCCATTGGCCAAGTTGTACTGTAAGGTCTTCTGATTGGTTAACCCCAGGCTAGGGTGTGGGGTTAAAAATGACATCCTGTTCCTTTTTTCTGTGGAGAAACGCTGAGGACAGGGGAGACTGAACATCTGAACATCTACCTCCCAGCATAACATCGTGATTTGTCCTTCTCAAATAAACACATTTTTCTCACCCTGATTTGCTTTGGAGTTTGTGTTATTATTGAAGAATAACATAAATTGCTAACAGTAATAGTAGTATAGTAATAGTATAGCAGTAGTAGCAGTAGTATATCAGTAGTAGTAGTATCAGTAGTGTGGTAGTAATAGTAGTATTAATAGTATAGTAGTGGTAGCAATAGTGGTATTTATAGTATAGTGGTAGTAGCAGTGTAGTAGTGGYAGTATTAGTGGCAGTACTATTATAGTATTAGTATAGTGGTAGTAGTAATCATATAGCGGTGGTAATATCAATAGTATAGTAGCGCAATTATATACGTAGTAATAKTATAGTAGTAGTAGTACTAGTATAGTAGTGGTAATAGTAATAGTATAGTAGTAGTAATAATAGTAGTAGCAGTAGTAGTAGTAGTAGTAGTAGTTATAGTACAGTAGTAGTAGCAGCATAGTAGTAATAGTATAGTAGTAGTAATAATAGTAGTAGTTACAGTATAGTAGTAGTAGCAGTAGTAGTAGTAGTAGTAGTAGTTATAGTAGTAGTTACAGTATAGTAGTAGTAGTATAGTAGATGTAATAGTGGTAGTAATAATAGTAGTAGTTACAGTATAGTAGTAGTAGTAGTAGTAGTAGTAGTATTAGTAGTAGTAGTTATAGTAGTAGTATAGTAGTAGTTACAGCATAGTAGTAGTGGTATAGTGGATGTAATAGTAGTAGTAATAATAGTAGTAGTAATAGTATAATAGCAGTAGTGATAGTATAGTAGTAGTAGTACTAGTATAGTGGTGGTAATAGTAATAGTATAGTAGTGGTAATAATAGTAGTAGTAGTAGTAGTAGTAGTTATAGTACAGTAGTAGTAGCAGTATAGTAGTAATAGTATAGTAGAGGTGATAGTAGTAGTAATAATAGTAGTAGTAGTATAGTAGTAGTAATATTACCCTTGCACGAGTGATGCAGGGCATGGAAGCTCCCGGGGTTGGGGAGGCGTCCGTCCTTCCTCTCCCAGCGAGGGGGCGTATCCCAGTGAGGAAGGGGTGTGTCCCACTGGGGATGGGGTGTGTCCGAGGAGAAAGGCCAGTTCTGACGGCCCGCACCAGCCAAGGCCAGAACACTGCCCATGAGGGCTCCACACCTACACACACACACACACAGTCTTGTACAAGTAACCTTGTGGGGACACAATTCACTCCAATTCAATATCCTATTTTCCCTAACCTGTACCCTAACCCTAAAACTAACCCGAACACTAATTCTAACCTTAACCCTAAACCCCCTAGAAATAGCATTTGACCTTGTGGGGACTAACAAAATGTCCCCAGTTGGTAAATTTTTTGTTCATTTACTATTCTTCTGGTCCCCACAAGTATAGTTAAACACGTCCAGCGATAACACACACACACACACACACACACACACCAGAAACACACACCAGGACACACACACAACCTCAGGTCTTTATCTACCTGTATAAACAGACAGCCAATGATCATTGCCCTCCCCAAGGCATCAACATTGGCCTATTACTGGGCAGTTAAAGCCAATTTAAGCTTGACCCGAAAATGTGGTCAGGGGCTTCGTATAGAGGGTGTGACGCAATTGTGGATCCACCAGAGGCACGCAGAGGCCAAATTTAGCTCCGTACCGCATCACTGTGCAGCTAACACATTTTGTAACAATGCGGAGGGCTCCGTATAGCTCTGAATTGACATGATTGGTTGAAGGTAGGTGGGGCGGGAGATCCTGTATAAACACAATCTCACTTCCTTGACAACTTTTTTGTTCTTCTTCCCCCACTTCCTTGACAACTTGCTTCACAACAGGTCTACTCAACAGCTCTGCGCTGCTCCTCGAAGCACAAGGAGTATGAATGCCCTKACATCTGCAGAGGCCGTGTCACTGTAAATGCTGCACGGCCACTGCAGACGTCGATTTGACCAGGTAGAGCCTTTTATAATAGATCATTTTGACTGGTTAAAACATCATGCACTTAGAACAAACATTTATACAAAACTCATGCATTTGTTATAGAAATTGTATTATATAGCCACATACATCAGCAGGTAATGTCAGTATGGCATAATATAGGTGGTATTATAGGGTAGAGAGCAGGTATCCAGTATACTAAAGCCCTTAAATTCATAATATAGGTTGTATTATAGCGTAGAGAGCAGGCATCCAGTAGACTAAAGCCCTTTAAATTCATAATATAGGTTGTATTATAGGGTAGAGAGCAGGCATCCAGTAGACTACAGCCCTTAAATTAAAATCTTAACCTCAAAGCCAGTTCCAGTTTTCAGGATTTATTTAGACGTGGGGCAACAGGTGGATGCAATTAATTCCCCCGTAGAACAGAAAACTAGCAGTAGCTCGGACCTCCTAGGGTAAGATTTATATACCCCTGGACAAGAGGTTCTGCTCTGAAGGCTCCTTCACCGAGCAGTTTCTGTGACCTTACTAGTACTGTCAAAGTATAACGTTAGTAGCTTGTAGCTAGGCTGTCATAGCGAGGCTACATCATATAAACACACACCATCTCTCTCTATCTGCCGTCCTACTTACGTCCGATGCGACGAGCCGGAGGAACGGAGAGTAGAGATACAAAAGGAGCCGAAACAGATTAAGGTTTTGGGGAGGATGGGGATGCTGAGTGCCGAGGACCACCTCCAAAAGATGTGCAACCGCAACTTCATTCCCCAGAATGTCCGCAGGCACATACTTCCCTCTAAAAACACGGACCAAGTAGTTTGGTACCGACAACGTGTTTTTATTTACATCTCAGAAACGCCCAGATTTGTGTTTTAAACAGTGGTAACGGGGTTGTTTAGACGGTCTCGTTATTGTATACACCAAATAGTATTTTTCTGAGCACTGGGCCGGTGTTATTTTAAATCTGTCCATTTTCTCTCTCACTCCATCCGTGACGTCAGCGTTCTTTTCTCTTCCAGAGCACGATGGCGGACGACGCGACTCGGAAGGCTGTGTCGGAGATCCCGCTGCTCAAGACTAACTCCGGTCCCCGGGACAAGGAACTCTGGGTGCAGCGGCTCCGAGAGGAGTACCTGGCCCTCATCAAGGTAGGACCCGGACGGGAAAAAGACAGGGGCCGGTAATACAGAACTCCGAAGCCGAACAGGAGAGCTTCTAGCTAACTAAAGACGTGTCACTCACTGACAGTTCACCCGCTGGAGCTGAGCAATCCACCCAGCTACTAACTAACTAGCTGCCAACTACCCACTGGGCACAGACCTCAGTTCGTCTACTTTTGATTTACACTTTAGTTGTTAACTCGTTTAGTGATAACATCGTTGACTTCTAATCTTGCAAGATCACATTGTCAATCGAAAGTGTTAGAATTGCAAAAAAGGCGATATAGCTAGCCAGCTTACTGAAGACGATAACGCTATAGCTAGCCAGTCTACTGAAGACATAACGCTTATAGCTAGCCTGCTCCTAACCTTAAGACATAACGCTAAGCTGCAGCAGTCTACTGAAGACATAAACGCTATTAAGCCAGTCTACTGAAGACATAACGCTATAGCTAGACCTGCCATCTGAGAAGCATAACGCTATAGCTAGCCTAGTCTACTGAAGACACTAACGCTATTAGCTAGCCTGCCTACTGAAGACATAACGCTCTATAGCTAGCCAGTCTACTGAAGAAGTATAATCGCACGTAATAAGCTAGCCAGTCCTACTGAAGACATAACGCTATAGCTAGCCATGCTCTACTGAAGGAACATAACGTCTATAGCTAAGCCAGGTCTGACTGAAGACATAACGCTATACTAGCCTGCGCCCTTACTGAAGACAAAACGCTATAGCTAGATCAGCGCTACTACTGAAGAATCTAGAAGCCTACCTCCCAGCCTTCAATAACACCTATCTGTGATGAGACATGAACGCATATACGTGTCTAGTCCAGTTCGTGACTGAGAGAACATAACGCTATAAGCGTAGCCTGCCTACTCGAAGACAGTAACGCGTAGAGCTAGCCAGGGTCTGCGTGACTATGAAGACAGCTACTTATAGGTCTAGCCTTGCCATATGAAGACAGAAACGCTTATAGCGTAGCCAGTCTACTGAGAACATACGCTTATCCGATTCTTAGACCGTGAGCCCAGGTCTACTGAAACATGAACCGCCTGTGTCTTAGCGTAGCCGAGTCTTCTACCTTGAAGACATAAGCGCATTCAAGCTTAAGCTGATGCCTACTCAGACATCAAACGCTAACTAGGCTAGCCTCTGACCCTGATCTGAAGAAGAAACTATATAGCGTGAGCCTGACGACTAGATCAACACTACTCTGTGAAGACATAACGCTATAGTCTTAGCCTGCCGTACATTGAAAACAGAACGCTATAGCTTAGCCGAGTCTACATGAGAGAGCGAGTCTCTACAGCTATAGCTGCCTGGCGCTACTGAAAGAGCCTACTACTCCTGATCTTAAGTCCTGCTTTGGCTTCCTGAGCGTGAAGACAGAACGCAATCATAATAACATAAGCCAGTTAAGTCTAGAACGAAGGACACAGATAACGCAATATGAGCATCGCGAGCCCTTACTTGAAGACAAGCAACGCTATAAGCTAGCCTGCCTACTGAAGACATAACGCTATAGCTAGCCAGTCTACTGAAGACATAACGCTATAGCTAGCCTGCCTACTGAAGACAGAATGCTATAGTTAGTCTGCAGAGTCATTTGGCTACCTTGAAGGCGTTATTTTTCTCACACTATATGAACTCTGCTGTTTGGATGGTGTTTACAATATGTTGTTTGTTGTTGACAGTATGTGGAGAACAACAAGACGGCAGACAACGACTGGTTCCGCCTGGAGTCCAACAAGGAGGGAACCAGGTCTGACACACACACACACACACTGGTGTTGTCACGATACCAGCATTTTTTCTTTGTTACCAGGTTTAATATCAAAATACTCGATACCACAACGATACCATCACTATACTCGATACCACAAGGATACCGTCACAATACTCGATACCACAATGATACCATCACAATACTTGATCCTCCTAGACGTTCCCACTTCACAATAACAACACTTACAGTTGACCGGGGCAGCTCTAGCAGGGCAGACATTTTAGGAACTGACTTTTTGGAAAGGTGGCATCCTATGACGGTGCCACGTTGATAGTCAATGAACTCTAAAGTACGGGCCATTTCACAKACAATGTTTGTCTATGGAGATTGCATGGCTGTGTGCTCGATTTTATACACCAGTCAGCAATGGGTGTGGCTGAAATAGAATCCACTAATTTGAAGGGGTGTCCACATATACTTTTGGCCACRTAGTGTYTCTGCCTCACCTCTCCTTCTTCACCGAACCAACGGACTCCGTTTGGAGTTATGGTCAAAAACAAAGTTCTAGGTTAGTAAATKGATGTTAGCTTCAGCTGTATACTAGAAAGGGAAGTTAGCCTACAAAGCTGGAAGYTACCGGTATCTTCTTGCATTGTAAAGTGATGAAGCCTGTATGGACATTGTTTTGCGAACGGTAATTTACAGTTTCAACAT
>NC_036863.1:46583842-46594978 GCF_002910315.2 Salvelinus sp. IW2-2015 | reverse complement strand
GGTAAGAGCGTCGGGGCTAACGGGCCTGGTGAGCGTCAGGGCTACGGGCTGGTGAGCGTCAGGAGCTACGGGCTGGTGAGCGGTCAGGAAGCTTACGGGCTGGGTGAGCGTCAGGGACTACGGGCATGGCGAGCGGTCAGGGCTAACAACGAGAAGGCTGGTGAGCGTCAGGGCTACGGGGCGGGTGAGCGTCAGGGCTAAACGGGCATGGTGAGGGTACGCAGGGCTAACGGGCCTTGGGTTTTAATTTTTTTTTGACGTCAGGAAGCTAACGGAGCTGGTGAGACGTCAGGAGCTTAACGGGCTGGATGAGGCAGTCAGGGCTACGGGCTGGTGAGCGTCAGGGCTACGGGCTGGTGGAGCGTCAGGGCTAACGGGCTGGTGAGAGTCAGGGCTACGGGCTGGTGAGCGTCAGGGCCCTTACAAGGCTGGGTGAGCGTCAGAGGCTAACGGGCTGGTGAGGCGTCCAGGGCTAACAGGCTGGTGAGAGTCCAGGGCTACAGGGCTGTGTGAGGTCAAGAGGGATAGCGGGCTGGTGGAGCAGTCAGGGCTAACAGGACCCTGGTGGAGAGTACAGGGCTAATTCATACCAACTAAAAAAGAAGAAAAAAAGTTTTATGTTTTAGGCCCAGAGCTATCATAAATCGAGAATCTGATAGCAACAACATCAAGAAAACGGATTTAAAGCTTAAAAAACATGGTGGTAAACTTAATTATCTTCAAATTATAAGCACAGCAATGCACACAAGGCAGCAAGGGCTATAACAAAGAGGCAAAAGCAAAGGGCTTAAATATACAAAGGCAGCAGGCTATATGCAAGGCAGCAGGGGCTTAAAACATCAGCAAGCAGGGGCTATAACAAGGCAAGACAGGGCTAATATCAAGAAGAGCAGCAGGGCCCTAAATCAAGGCGCAGACTAGGGCTGATAAACATGCAGCAGGGCTGTACAAGACGCAGCAGGGCTGTAAACAAGGCCCAGCAGGGATGTAACAAGGCAACAGGGCCTGTAACAAGGCAACAGGGCTGTTAAAACGAAAAGGCAGCAAGGCTATATAATTCATGTGCAGCAGGCTTGGAATACACAAGGCAGCAGGGGAACTGGAATCAAGGCAGGCAGGGCTATATCAAGGCAGCCAAGGGCTGTAACGGCAGCAAGGAGCTGTAAACAAGGCAGCAAGGGGCTGTACAAGGCAGCAGGGGCTGTAACAAGGCAAGCAAAGAGGCTGTTAAACAAGGCAGGGCACAAGGCTTATGAGTAACTAAGGCAGCAGGGGCTTTATAGTCAAGGACAGCAAAGAGAGACTATAAAACAAGGCCAGAAAACAGGGCTGTAACAAGAAAAGGCAGTCAGGGGCTGTAACATGGGCAAGCAGGGGCTGTAACATGGCCAGCAGGGGCTGAATAACATGGGAAAGCAGGAGAAAATGGTAACAAAGGGCAGCCAAAGGGCTATAACAAGGCAGCAAGAGGCCTATAAACAAGGCACGAAGAAGGACTTTATAACAAGTGGCAGCAGGGGCTGGTTTAACAAAGGCAGCAAGGGCATATATATCAAAGGACGAAAAGCAGGGGAGCCTGATAACAAAAGGCAAGCAGGGCTGTAACAAAGGCAGCAGGGCCCTGTAACAAGGGCAGCAGGGCTGTAACAATAGGGTCAGCAGGGCTAATATGACAAGGAGACAGAAAAGGCTTATAATGAAAGGGCAGCAGGGACTAATATCCAAGGCACAAACAGAGAGGGCTCTATCAAAGGAAGAGAGAGATAGCAAAGACAGGGCTGTAACATGGCAAAAAGACAGGGCTATAACAAGGCCAGCAGGGCTATAACAAAGGCAGCAGGGACTTAATAACAAAGCACAAGCAAGGGGAATATAACAAAGGCCCGCAGGGCATAAATAACAAGGCACAGCAGAGCTATATCAAGGCCGCAGGGCATATATTAAAAGGCAGCAGGGCTATATTCAAGGCTAGCAGGGCTACCATATCACGGCAGCAGGGCTGTAAACAATAGGCAGCAGAGAGACTGTAACAAAGGACCAGCAGAGGGCTGATAACAAGCAGCCAGGGCTGAATAACAAGGCAAGCAAGGGCTGTATAAATAGGCTAGCAGGGCTGTACAACAAAGGCAGCAGGGGCTATAACAAGGACCACGCAGGGCTGTAACAAAAGGCAAGCAGGGCTGTAACAGGCAGCCGGGCTGTAAACAAGGCTAGCAGAGAGTTGGTAACAAGGGCAGCAAGGGGCTGTAACAAAAAGAATAAAAAAATAAACAACAAAAAAGACAATAAAAAAAAGAATAAAAAAAATAATAAAAAAAAAACAAAAAACAAAATTATAAAAAGAAAAAATAAACAAAAAAAGAAAAAATAAAAAAAGAAAAAAAAAGAAAAAAAAAAGATAAAAAATAAAAAAAAAGATAAAAAAAAAAAAAAAAGAAAAAAAAAAAAAAATAACAAAAAAAAATAAAAAAAAAAAAAAAAAAAATAAAAAAAAAAAAAAAAAAAAAGAAAAAAAAAAATAAAATAAGAACTAAAAAAGTACAAGAAAAAAGAAAATATAAAAAAAAAATAAAAAAACACAGAAGAAAAATCAAGAAGAAATAAGAAGATTTAAAAAAAAAAAAAATAATAAGACAAATAAAAAACATAAATAAAAAAAAAAAAAACAAAAAATAAAAAAAAAATAATGGAAAGTAGTAAGAAAAAAAAAGCAATAACAAAATCAAAAAATGAATACAACCAAAGAAATAAAATAAACTAAAATAAAAAAAAAAAATAAGGAAAAAAAAGAACAAAAATAAAAGAAAAATAAAAAAAAAAAAAAAAAAAATAAAAAAAAAGAAAATAAATATAAAAAAAAAAAAGATAAAAAAGAAAAAAAAAAAAAAAAAAAGAAAAAATGAAAAAGAAAAATAAAAGAGAAAAAAAAAAAAAGAAAAAAAATAAAAAAAAAATAAGAAAAAAAAAAAAAAAAAAAAAAAAAAAAAAAAAAAGAAGAAAAGAAAAAAATAAAAAAAATAAAAAAAAAAATAAAGAAAAAAAAAAAAAAGAAGAAAATAAAAAAAAAAGAAAAAAAAAAAAGGAAAAAAAAAAAAAAAAAAAAAAAGAAAAAAAATAAAAGAAATAAAAAAAAAAATCAAAAAAAATAAAAAAAAATAGGAAAAAAAAAAAAAAAAAAATAAGAAAAAAAAAAAGAAAGGAAAATAAAAAAAAAAAAAAAAAGAAAAAAAAAAAAAAAAAAAAAATAATTAAGGCAATTAAAAATAAAAAAAAAAATAAAAAAAAAAAAAAAAAAGAATAAAGAAAAAAAAAAAAAAAAAAAAAAAAAAAAAAAAAAAGAAAAAAAAAAAAAAAAAATAAAAATAAAAAAAAAAAAAAACAAAAAAAATAAAAAAAAAAAAAAAAAAAAAAGGGGCAAAGAAAGGGCTGTAACAAGGCAGCAAGGGCTGACAAGAGCAGCAGGCTTGTAACAAGGCAGCAGGGCTGTAACAAGGCAGCAGGGCTAACAAGGCAGCAGGAGCTAAATAACAGAGCAGCAGGGCTATAACAAGGCAAGCAGGCTATAACAAGGCAGCAGGGCTGTTAACAAGGCAGCAAGGAGGCTGTAACAAGGCTAGTCAAGGCTATAAAAGGCAGCAGGCGCTATAACAAGGCAGCAGGGCGTATAACAAGCAGCAGGGCTATAACAAGGCAGCAGGCTATAACAAGGCACCCGGCTATAACAAGGCAGCAGGCTAGTACAACCGCAACAGGGCTGTAACAAGGCTAGCAGGCTGTAACAAGGCAGCAGGGCTGTAACAAGGCAGCAGGCTGTAACAAGGCAGCAGGCTGTAACAGGACAGGGCTGTAACAAGCAGCAGGCTGAGCAAAGCAGCAGGCTGTAACAGCCGGTATAACAAGGCAGCAGGGCTAAAACCAAGGCAGCAGGCTAGACAAGGCAGCAGGTTAACAAGGCAGCAGTTAACAAGGCAGCAGGCTTAATACAAGGCAGCAGGGCTATAACAAGCAGCAGGCTGTAATACACAGCAGGGCATAAGGCAGGGGTCATATAACAAGCACAGGGCTATAACAAAGGCAGCAGGCTAGTAACAAGGCAGCAGGCACAGGGGCTGTAACAAGGCAGCAGGGCTGTAACAAGGCAGCAAGGCTTATAACAAGGCAGCAAGGGTCTGTAACAAGGCAGCAGGGGCTGTAACAAGGCAGCAGGATACATGGCCAAAATGCTTCGTTCCATAATAAATTAAGCGGGAAAACACGGTTGTCAAAAGAGCAGTTACGCACGCGAGCGTTTCATGAGACAGATGAAATGATCCGTTAGAAATGTAACAGAGAGATAAACTAGCGTGGGTTGGTATTATGATAGAATTGTCCCTTTGGTTCTGAAACAATGAAAGAAAGTTGATAACCAATAGAACATGAAGGAAAATAGTTGCTGGTTTCAATGGTATACAGAAGTCTTGTTAAATAATTACTGGTTTTCAATGGTAATAAAGAGTCTTATTAAATAATACTGGTTTCAATGAGTAATATAAGAAGTTCTTGTTAAAAAATATACTGGTTTCAATGGTATAATAGAAGTCTTTATTAAATAATACGGTTTATGTATATAGAAGTCTTATTAAATAATACTGGTTTCAATGGTATATAGAAGTCTTTATTAAATAATACTGGTTTCAATGGTATATAGAAAGTCTTTATTAAATAATACTGTTTTAATGTATATAGAAGTCTAATATTATATTATTATTATGCAACTCCGCTGTTGGCTGGGCTCCCTGCCTGTGCTATTAAACCTCTACAACTCATCCAGAACGCCGCGACCCGTCTGGTGTTCAACCTTCCCAATTCTCTCACGTCACCCCGCTCCTCCGCTCTCTCCACTGCTTCCAGTTGAAGCTCGCATCCGTACAAGACCATGTGCTTGCCTACGAGCTGTGAGAACACGCACCTCCGTACCTTCAAGGCTCTGATCAGCCCTAACACCCAAACAAGGCACTGCGTTCATCCACCTCTGGCCTGCTCGCCTCCCTACCTCTAGAGAAGTACAGTTCCCGCTCAGCCAGTCAAAACTGTTTCGCTTCTGCACCCCAATGGTGAACAAAACCCTCACGACGAGGTCAGCGGAGTCAATCACCACCTTCCGGAGACACCTGAAACGCCCACCCTCTTTAAGAATACCTAGGATAGGATAAAAGTAATCCTTCTAACCCCCCCTCCCCCTTAAAAGAGTTAGATGCACTATTGTAAAGTGCTGTTCCACTGATATCATAAGGTGAATGCACCATTGTAAGTCGCTCTGGATAAGAGCGTCTGCTAAATGACTTAAATGTAAATGTAAAGTAAATAATACTGGTTTCAATGGTATATAGAAGTCTTATTAAATAATACTGGTTTCAATGGTATATAGAAGTCTTTATTAAAAATAATACTGGTTTTCAATGTATATAGAAGTCTTTAATTAAATATACTGGTTTCAATGTATATAGAAGTCTATATTAAATAAACTGGTTTCAGTGGTATATAGAAAGTCTTATTAAAATAATACTGGTTTCAATGGTAATATAGAAGTCTTTATTAAATTAATTGCCTGCCTGTTGTTGATGAGATTTTGCTAGGCTACTGTTGAAGCAAGGTAAAGACATGCCTCATAATATGTAGTAAAACATTCAGGTTTTCAAACATTTTTAGTATTTGTTTTTAACTGCATACTGCCTTCTGCTCATTGCAATGTGGTGTGTGCATGCTAGATGAAAGCCTGCTAGTTGCACTTGAATGCTGTTTTTAACATGCTTTGCATTTAGAATAGCCTGTTTTCACTTCCCACCAGCTCATCACTACATCCTCTGTATTAACAGCAATACATTTCACTACATCCTCTGGTTTAACAGCAATACATTTCACATAACATCCTCTGTTATTACAGCAATACATTCACTACATCCTCATGTATTAACAGCATACATTTCACTTACATCCTTGGTAATTAACAGCAATACATTTCACTACATCCTCTGGTATTAACAGCAATACATTTCACCTACAGCACGCTCTCACTAACATCCACTGTACTTAAAAATCAAATAATAGGCAAAAATGCATTATTTAGCAAAGGATTATTAAATATATTTTTTGATTGATCTGCCTTTTTATTTATTTTTGCCCAAACCTTTGGTGTGTTGCGTGTGTTACTTACATAAACACTCATGTCGAACTCATACTTCAGGGAAGGTCATGAATGTACCAGCACTTCCCAAACCACCTGCACAACACACAACCCAAAATTGGTCAGTTGACGACAACAGACACCACCACACACAGGATTGGTCAGATGACAACACAGAGGATTTTTTTATTTTTATCCCATTTTCTCCCCAATTTTCGTGGTATCCAATCGGTAGTAATTACTATCTTGTCTCATCGTACAACTCCCCGTACGGGCTCGGAGAGACGAAGTCGAAAGCCATGCGTCCTCGCAACACAACCCAACCAAGCCGCACTGCTTCTTAAACACAGCGCGCCTCCAACCCGGAAGCCAGCCGCACCAATGTGTCGAGGAAACACTGTTGTACCTGGCCCCCCTTGGTTAGCGTGCACTGCGCCCGGCCCCGCCACAGGAGTCGCTGGAGAGCGCGATGAGACAAAGGATATCCTACCCGCCAACCCTCCCTAAACCCGGACGACGCTATGCCAATTGTGCGTCGCCCCACGGACTCCCGGTCGCGGCCGGCTGCGACAGAGCCTGGGCGCGAACCAAGAGACTCTGGTGGCGCAGCAGCACTGCGATGAGTGCCCTAGACCACTGCGCCACCCGGGAGGCCATGACAAACACAGAGGATTAGTCAGATGACAACGACACAGAGTTTGACTGCAATGACTGACTAAAACTAGACTAAAATTGTCCATAGTTTAGTCGACTCTAATAATAACTAAAACTAACAAAGATTAAAGACTAAATTGTAACTAAGACTAAAAGTGTATGTGTGTTGTTAGTGTTGCACGGTATAGCGAAACATAGGTACTTTTACGATACTAGAAAATAAAAAAAAACGGTTCTGGAGTAGAATTTTGTTTTACTTTTCGATACTTCTGTTAAATGGATCTCACGTCGTAACATGATTGAGAGGATCAAGTCTACCAGTGCAGCACGTGTCCCCTAGCGTGAGCACACCTCTTCCCTAATCCACTTTCTCATTGCTAGAGCTAGCTAGCAAGGAGGAACCCCCTGCACTGGAGTCTGGGAGTGGTTGTTAGCTCTACCTGTCCTGAGGAGGAACCACTGCACTGAGTCTGGGCTGAGTTGTTAGCTCCCTAGCCTGTCCTGAGGAGGAACCACTGCACTGAGTCTGGGCTGAGTTGTTAGCTCCATAGCCTGTCCTGAGGAGGAACCACTGCACTGGAGTCTGGGCTGAGTTGTTAACTTCTGTGCAGCATAGAGAGGAGAGCTAAAACACTTGAATAATGCAAGACACCATCAAGTAAGACATGACTCAGCCCAGACTCCCAGTGCAGGGGTTCCTCCTTGCTAGCTAGCTCTAGCAATGAGAAAGTGGATTAGGGAAGAGGTGGTGCTCACGCTAGGGGACATCGGCTGCACTGGTAGACTTGATCCTCTCAATCAGTATACGACGTGAGATCCATTTAACACGAATTATCGAAAAGTAAAACAAATTCTACTCCAGAACCGTTTTTTTTTATTTTCTAGTATCGTAAAAGTACCTATGTTTCGCTATACCGTGCAACACTAACACACACATACACTTTTAGTCTTAGTTACAATTTAGTCATTTAATCCTTTGTTAGTTTTAGTTATTATGAGTCGACTAAAACTATGGACAATTTTAGTCTAGTTTTAGTCAGTCATTGCAGTCAAACCTCTGTGTCGTTGTCATCTGACTAATCCTCTGTGTTGTCATGGGCCTCCCGGGTGGCGCAGTGGTCTAGGCGGGCTTGCGGCGTTCTGGATGAGTTGTAGAGGTTTTAATAGCACAGGCAGGGAGCCCAGCCAACAAGCGAGTTGCATAATAATAATATTATAGACTTCTATATACCATTAAAACCAGTATTATTTAATAAAGACTTCTATATACCATTGAAACCAGTATTATTTATAAAGACTTATCTATACCATTGAAACCAGTATTATTTAATAGACTTCTATATACCATTAAAACCAGTTATTTAATAAAGACTTCTATATACCATTGAAACCAGTATTATTTAACAAGACTTCTATATACCATTGAAACCAGTATTATTTAATATAGACTCTATATACCATTGAAACCAGTATTATTTAACAAGACTTCTGTATACCATTGAAACAGCAACTATTTTCCTTCATGTTCTATTGGTTATCAACTTTCTTTCATTGTTCAGAAGCCAAAGGGACAATTCTAGTCATAATACCAACACCCACGCTAGTTTTCTCCTCTGTCTACATTTCTAACGGATCATTTCATCTGTCTCATGAAACCGCTCGCGTGCGTACTGCTCTTTTGACAACCGTGTTTTCCCGCTAATTTCATTATGGAACGAACATTTGCATGTAGCCTGCTGCCTTGTACAGCCCTGCTGCTTGTTACAGCCCTGCTGCCTTGTAGCCCTGCTGCCTTGTTACAGCCCTGCTGCCTTGTTACAGCCCTGCTGCTTTTACAGCCCGCTGCCTTGTTATAGCCCTGCTGCCTTGTTATAGCCCTGCTGCCTTGTTTATAGCCCTGCTGCCTTGTTACAGCCTGCTGCCTTGTTATAGCCCTGTGCCTTGTTATAGCCTGCTGCTTGTTAAACCCTGCTGCCTTGTTACAGCCCTGCTGCCTTGTTACAGCCCTGCTGCCTTGTTATACCTGTGCTTGTTATAGCCTGCTGCCTTGTTACAGCCCTGCTGCCTTGTTACAGCCTGCTGCCTTGTTACAGCCCTGCTGCCTTGTTACAGCCCTCGCTGCCTTGTTACAGCCCTGCTGCCTTGTTACAGCCCTGCTGCCTTGTTACAGCCCTGCTGCCTTGTTACAGCCCTGTTGCCTTGTTACAGCCCTGCTGCCTTGTTATAGCCTGCCTGTGCTGCTGCCTTGTTTATAGCCCTGCTGCTTGTTATAGCCCTGCTGCCTGTTATAGCCCTGCTGCCTTGTTAGCCCTGCTTGCAGCCTGCTGCTTTTACGCCCTGCTGCTTGTTTACCCTGTGCCTTGTTATAGCCTGCTGCCTTGTTATAGCCCTGCTGCCTTGTTATAGCCCTGCTGCCTTGTTACAGCCCTGTCGCCTTGTTACAGCCCTGCTGCCTTGTTACAGCCCTGCTGCCTTGTTACAGCCCTGCTGCTTGTTACAGCCTGCTGCTTGTTACGCCCTGCTGCTTGTACAGCCCTGCTGCCTTGTTATCAGCTGCTGCCTTGTTACAGCCCTGCTGCCTTGTTACTGCCCTGCTGCCTTGTTATAGCCCTGCTGCCTTTTGTTACAGCCCTGCTGCATGATACAGCCCTGCTGCCTTGTTACAGCCCTGCTGCCTTGTTACGCCCTGCTGCCTTGTTACAGCCCTGCTGCTTGTTACAGCCCTGCTGCCTTGTTATAAGCCCTGCTGCTTGATATAGCCCTGCTGCCTTGATATAGCCCTGCCCTTGATATAGCCTGCGGCCTTGTTATAGCCTGCGGGCCTTGTTATATCCCTGCGCTTTGTTATAGCCTGCTGCTTGTTATAGCCCTGCTGCCTTGTTATAGCCCTGCTGCCATGTTACAGCCTGCTGCAGCCCTGCTGCTTGATATAGCCCTGCTGCCTTGATATAGCCCTGCTGCCCTTGATATAGCCTGCTGCCTTGTATAGCTCTGCTGCCTTGTTACAGCCCTGCTGCTTGTTACAGCCCTGCTGCCTTGTTACAGCCCTGCTGCCTTGTTACAGCCCTGCTGCCTTGATATAGCCTGCTGCTTGTACAGCCTGCTCCTTGTTATAGCCCTGGTCCTTGTTATAGCCCTGCTGCCTTGTTATAGCCCTGCTGCCTTGTTACCTCTCGCCTGTTACAGCTGCGCCATGTTACAGCCTGCTGCCATGTTACAGCCCTGCTGCCTTGTTACAGCCCTGCTGCCTGTTATAGCCCTGCTGCCTTGATATAGCCCTGCTGCCTTGTTCATGCCCTGCTGCCTTGTTACAGCCCTGCTGCCTTGTTACAGCCCTGCTGCCTTGTTACAGCCCTGCTGCCTGTTGTTACAGCCCTGCTGCCTTGTTACAGCCCTGCTGCCTTGATATAGCCCTGCTGCCTTGATCCAGCCCTGCTGCCTTGTTACAGCCCTGCTGCCATGATATAGCCCTGCTGCCTTGTTACAGCCCTGTTGCCTTGTTACAGCCCTGTTGCCTTGTACAGCCCTGCTGCCTTGTTACAGCCCTGCTGCCTTGTTACAGCCCTGCTGCATGTTACAGCCCTGCTGCTTGATATAGCCCTGCTGCCTTGATATAGCCCTGCTGCCTTGTTATAGCCTGCTGCCATGTTAGCGCCTGCTGCCTTGATATAGCCCTGCTGCTTGTACAGCCTGCTGCCTTGTTATAGCCCTGCTGCCTTGTGTGCATTGCTGTGCTTTATGTGAAGAAATAAGTTTCCACCCATTTTAAGCTAAACGTTCTGATGTGTTGCATCAGACTCATTATGTAGCCTGGGCTACTGGTTGTATGAATAGCCTGACTCTCACCAGCCTGTAGCCCTGACGCTCACCACCGCCCGTAGCCCTGACTCACACCAGCCTGTAGCCCTGACTCTCACCTAGCCTGTAAGCCTGACGCTCACCAGCCCGTAGCCCTGACGCTCACAGCAGCCCGTAGCCCTGACGCTCACCAGCCCGTAGCCCTGACGCTCACCAGCCCGTAGCCCTGACGCTCACCAGCCCGTAGCCCTGACGCTCACCAGCCCGTAGCCCTGACGCTCACCAGCCGTAGCCCTGACGCTCACCACCCGTAGCCCTGACGCTCACCAGCCGTAGCCTGACGCTCACCCAGCCCGTAGCCCTGACGCTCACCAGCCCGTAGCCCTGACGCTCACACAGCCCGTACCCTGAGCTCACCAGCCCCGTAGCCCTGACGCTCACCAGCCCCGTAGCCTGACGCTCACCAGCCTGTAGCCCTAGACGCCACCAGCCAGTAGCCCCTGACGCTCACACAGCCGTAG
>NC_036863.1:46550137-46582948 GCF_002910315.2 Salvelinus sp. IW2-2015 | reverse complement strand
GCACTGCATCGCAGTGCTAGCTGCGCCACCAGAGTCTCTGGGTTCGCGCCCAGGCTCTGTCGCAGCCGGCCGCGACCGGGAGGTCCGTGGGGCGACGCACAATTGGCATAGCGTCGTCCGGGTTAGGGAGGGTTTGGCCGGTAGGGATATCCTTGTCTCATCGCGCTCCAGCGACTCCTGTGGCGGGCCGGGCGCAGTGCACGCTAACCAAGGGGGCCAGGTACACAGTGTTTCCTCCGACACATTGGTGCGGCTGGCTTCCGGGTTGGAGGCGCGCTGTGTTAAGAAGCAGTGCGGCTTGGTTGGGTTGTGCTTCGGAGGACGCATGGCTTTCGACCTTCGTCTCTCCCGAGCCTACGGGAGTTGTAGCGATGAGCAAGATAGTAATTACTAGCGATTGGATACCACGAAAATTGGGAGAAAATGGGATAAAAAATAAAAAATCCTCTGTGTTGTAATCTGACCAATCCTGTGTGGTGGTGTTGTTGTCGTCAACTGACCAATTTTGGGTTGTGTTGTTGCCAGGTGGTTTGGGAAGTGCTGGTACATTCATGACCTCCTGAAGTATGAGTTCGACATGGAGTTTGATGTAAGTACACACACGCAACACACAAAGTTTGGGCAAAAATAAATAAAAAGCAGATCATCAAAAAAATATATAATAATCCCTTTGCTAAATAATGCATTTTTGCCTATTCATTGATTTTTAAGTACCAGTGGATGTAGTGAGAGCTGCTGTAGTGAAATGTATTGCTGTTAATACCAGAGGATGTAGTGAAATGTATTGCTGTTAATACCAGAGGATGTGTGAAATGTATTGCTGTTAATACCAGAGGATGTAGTGAATTGTATTGCTGTTAATACCAGAGGATGTAGTGAAATGTATTGCTGTTAATACCAAAGGATGTAGTGAAATGTATTGCTGTTAATACCAGAGGATGTAGTGAGAGCTGCTGGAGTGAAACAGGCTATTCTAAATGCAAAGCATGTTTAAAAACAGCAATTCAAGTGCAACTAGCCAGGTTCACAGCATGTCACACACCACATTGCAATGAGCAGAAGGCAGTATGCATTTAAAAAACAAATACTAAAATGTTTGAAACCTGAATGTTTTACTACATATTATGAGGCATGTCTTACCTTGCTTCAAAGTAGCCTAGCCAAAATCCATCCAACCAAACAGGCAGGCAATTATTTAATAAAGACTTCTATATACCATTGAAACCAGTATTATTTAATAAGACTTCTATATACCATTGAAACCAGTATTATTTAATATAGACTTCTATATACCATTGGCCCTGACGCTCACCAGCCTGACGCTCACCAGCCTGTAGCCCTGACGCTCACCAGCCTGTAGCCCTGACGCTCACCAGCCTGACGCTCACCAGCCTGTAGCCCTGACGCTGTCTCTCCTGACTGATCAGATTCCTGTAACGTACCCGTCCACTGCCCCCGAGGTCGCCATCCCAGAGCTGGACGGGAAAACGGCCAAAATGTACAGGTAAGAAACACACACAGACGGCCCATTGTGATGAAGAGTGGTGCAAGGTGACATGGTTCCTGTCTTGTTGCAGGGGGGGGAAGATTTGTCTGACGGACCACTTCAAACCCCTGTGGGCGCGAAACGTACCGAAGTTTGGATTGGCTCACCTGATGGCCCTGGGGGTACGTGCTCTGTGTGTATGTTTGTCTGATGTGTGTCTTTGTGTCTGGTGCGTGTGTTAGTTCTGTTACACTAGACTTGGCTGTACTACTAACTGTACTATTCATAGAGCTGTGCGGAAATAACTACACCCCCTGAAAAGTTGAGTCTGTGTGTGTCTCTGTGTGCTATAGTTCTGTGTGTGTGTGTCTCTGTGTGCTATAGTTCTGTGTGTGTGTGTCTCTGTGTGCTATAGTTCTGTGTTGTAGTTCTGTGTGTGTCTGTGTTATAGTTCTGTGTTACTAGACTGTACTCCTAACTGTACTATTCATAGAGCTGTGAGGAAGTAAGTACACCCCCTAAAAGTTATTTTTGGACATATGGATATTGGATTTCAATACTATTGACAGATAAAGGTAACCTAATTTAACAAATGACACTGAAAAGCTACACTTTGCAATCATTTATTCCACAAAAATCAACAAAAATGAAATGTCCTTGTGGGCGGAAATAATACACCCCTAGTAACAATAGCTGGTGTTTCCCCCTTAGGCTGAAATAACTTCCTGTAGACGTTTCTTGTAACTTGGGCTTTGACTCGGCCATTCCATAACCCTCCATTTCTTTATGTTTGAGCCATTCTGTTGTGGATTTGCTCCTGTGTTTTGGACCATTGTCCTGTTGCAAGATCCATTTTGGGTTCAGCTTTTTGACAGATGTCCTCACATTCTCCTCCTGTATTCTCTGGTACAATGTGGATTGATGGTTGACTCAATGATGGCAAGCTGGCCAGGCCCTGAGGCAGCACACTCTATGGTTGGTGTGAGGTTCTTCTGTTCAAAGGCAGTGTTTTGTTTTCAGCAAACATGACTTCTGGCCAAACAACTCCACCTTTGACTCATCTGTCCAGAGCACATTGTTCTTCCCCCAGGTGTTGTCTGGCCAACTACAGTCGTGCATTTCTATTCTGGTTTTGAGAGCTGAAGCTTCTTCCTTCCTGACCTCATGTAGACCAAGTCTCTTTCTGATAGTTGACTCATGCAGTTCAACAGTGATTGTGGCAAGAGATGCCTGTAAATCCCTCCATGTTACCCTGGGGTTCTTACAGCCTTCTTTGAGCATCTATAAATTATCCATCAGACACTGGAATGATTGACTTCAAATTGCTTGTAACTCCTCCCAGGCTCATTGGCCTCATCAATGTTTATTCTGAGGGCCTCAAAGAGCTCTTTTGGTCTTGGCATAACGTGTTACCACACACCCGTATGTTTAAGACCAGACCAGGTTTCTGATCGTCATGGAAGGCTGGACCCTACCAAACCAGACCAAGTTTCTGATCTTCATGGAAGGGCTGGACCCTGACCAAACCAGACCAAGTTTCTGTCTTCATGGAAGGCTGGACCCTACCAAACCAGGACCAAGTTTCTGATCTTCATGGAAGGCTGGACCCTACCAAACCAGACCAAGTTTTGATCTCATGGAAGGCTGGACCCTACCAAACCAGACCAAGTTTCTGATCTCATGGAAGGCTGGACCCTACAAACCAGACCAAGTTTCTGATCGTCATGGAAGGCTGGACCCTACCAAACCAGGTTTCTGATCTCATGGAAGGGGACCTACCAAACCAGACCAGGTTTCTGATCTCATGGAAGGCTGGACCCCACCAAACCAGACCAGGTTTCTGATCTTCATGGAAGGCTGGACCCTACCAAACCACGCAGGTTCGATCTTCATGGAAGGCTGACCCTACCAAACAGACCAAGTTTCTGATCTTCATGGAAGGGTGATGGATCCTCCATGTTTATTTCTAATCATTTGCAACTGATTCTAATTTGTAACTTTGTATTTTTTTAACATTTATTTAATAGGCACGTCAGTTAATTCTCTGGATATGTGGGACGCTAACGTCCCACTTGGCCAAAAGCAAGTAAAAATGCAGAGCCAAATAAATATATTAATATAAAATCTAACTTTCATGAAATCACACAGAAAGACACCAAATTAAAGCTACACTTGTTGTGAATCCAGCCAACATTTCTGATTTCAAAAAGGATTTACGGCGAAAGCACACCAAACGATTGTTAGGTCAGTACATAGCCACAGAAAAACACAGCCATTTTTCCAGCCAAAGAAGAGAGTAACAAAAGCAGAAATGGAGATAAAATTAATCACTAACCTTTGATGATCTTCATCAGATGACTCATAGGACTCATGTTACAACAACATGTATGTTTGTTCGATAATGTGCATATTTATATCACAAATCATCAGTTACATTGGCTCTATGTTCAGAAATGCCTCCAAAATATCCGGAGAATTGCAGAGAGCCACATCAAATAACAGAAATACTCATCATAAACTTTGATATAAGATACATGTTTTATAAGAATTAAAGATACATTGTTCTTAATGCAACCGCTGTGTCAGATTTCAAAACAACTTTACGAAAAAGCAACCATGAATAATCTGAGACGGCGCTCAGATAAAAAAACATTTCTCCGCCATGTTGGAGTCAACAGAAATACGAAATTACATCATAAATATTCCCTTTATTATCTCATCAGAATGCACTCCCAGGAACCTAGTTCCACAAAATTGTTTTTTTTTCGATAATGTCCGTTATTTATGTCTAAGTAGCTACTTTTGCTAGCATGTTTAGTGCACATGTCCAAACGCTCGCGCAGATCCAGGCGAACGTCGGACAAAACTTACAAAAAGTTATATTACAGGTCGAATAAACTTGTCAAACTAAGTAGAGAATCAATCTTCAGGATGTTATCATAAATATTCAATAACGTTCCAACCGGAGAATTCTTGTGTCTATAGAAGTAATGGAAGCAAGTCGATATCATGTGGAATGCGCATGACCAGAACTGGCCTCTGCCAACCACTGACTAAACAGCTCCCACCGGCCCACATCACAGTAGAAGCTTCATTCAATGTTCTACAGACTGTTGACATCTAGTGGAAGGCGTAGGAAGTGCAAACAGATCCATATCCCACTGGAGTTTCAATAGGCGATGAGTTAAATCGACCAGCCTCAGAATTCTCACTTCTCTTTGGATTTTCTCTCAGGTTTTTGCCTGCCATATGAGTTCTGTTATACTCAGACATCATTCGAACAGTTTTAGAAACTTCAGAGTGGTTTATATCCAATAGTAATAATAATATGCATATATTAGCATCTGGGACAGAGTAGGAGGCATTCACTCTGGGCACGCTTTTCATCCAAAGTGAAATGCTGCCCCCTATCAGAGAAGTAAGAACAAATTCTTATTTACAATGACTGCCTACTCCGGCAAACCCTCCCTTAAACCGGACGACGCTGGGCCAATTGTGCACCGCCCTATGGGACTCCCCATCAGGGCCGGTTGTGATACAGCCCAGGATCGAACCAGGGTATGTATTTATTACGGTTCCCCATTTAGTTCCTGCTAAGGCGCAGCTACTCTACCTGGGTCCAAACACATTAAGGCGCTTACATTACATATAAAACAACAGATAAAAAATAACTTTTAGGGGGTGTAGTTACTTCCTCACAGCTCTGTGAATAGTACAGTTAGGAGTACAGTCTAGTAAGACACAGAACTATAAACACAGACACACAAGACTCAAACTTTTCACATCTCTTATGTCCAGTAACTAACAACCTAACTGACGACCTCTCTCTCTCTGCCTCTCTGTCTTCCGTTCTCTGTGTGTCTCTGTCTCTGTGTGTGTCTCTGTTCTTGTGGTTCTGTCTCTGTGTGTCTCTGTCTCTGTGTGTGTGGTCTCTGTCTCTGTGTGTCTCTCTGTCTCTGTGTGTCTCTGTCTCTGTGTGTGTGTCTCTGTCTCTGTGTGTCTCTCTGTCTCTGTGTGTCTCTTGTCTCTGTGTGTCTCTCTGTCTCTGTGTGTGTGTGCTCTGTCTCTTGTGTTGTGTGTCTCTGTCTCTGTGTGTGTCTCTGTTCTCTGTGTGTGTCTCTGTCTCTGTGTGTGTCTCTGTCTCTGTGTTGTCTGCTTCTCTGTGTGTGTGGTCTCTGTCCTGTGTGTCTCTGTCTCTGTGTGTCTCTGTCTCTGTGTGGTGTCTCTGTTCTCTGTGTGTCTCTCTGTCTCTGTGTGTCTCTCTGTCTGTGTGTGCTCTCTGCTTCTGTGTGTCTCGTCTGTCTCTGTGTGCTCTCTGTCTCTGTGTGTCTCTCTGTCTCTGTGTGTCGTCTCTGTCTCTGTGTGTGTGTCTCTGTCTCTGTGTTGTGTGTCTCTGTCTCTGTGTGTGTCTCTGTCTCTGTGTGTGTGTTCTGTCTCTGTGTGTGTCGTTCTGTCTCTGTGTGTGTGTGGTCTGTCTCTGTGTGTGTGTGTAGTTGGGTCCGTGGTTGGCGGTGGAGATTCCAGACCTGATCTCTAAAGGACTGATCACACACAGAGAGCAGCAGGGAAGCTGAGACCCCCCCCCTTCCCTCTTTGTGAACATGTTTACTGGTGTGGTCCCAGTGAAGGCGCTGCTGCTGTTTGTTCTGAGAACCAGAAAACAGACTAATGATGTGGCTACCGACATGTGACCACTCACTCTTCTGTTGCTTTAAAAGGCAATGTTCCTGCGTTCACATTCAAGTTAAACTCTGCAGATGTCGGCTCAATCAGAAATGACCTTTTAAATGTCAGTTGCGCAATAACACCATGTTGAATCGCAGCCTACATTCCACTAGAAAACGGGTGTTTTAAACTTCAGTGTTTGAGTTGACAGAATGTTGCTCCTGTGTCATCTAATAAAACATGTCTGATACCTGTCGTGTGTTTTATCTGTTCTGATTTGATACTTGTCGTGTGTTTTATCTGTGTGTTTTGATGTGTGCTCAGCTCCCTCCTGTACTCCCTGTTAACCCATGACTGCGTGGCCATGCACGCCTCCAACTCAATCATCAATTCCGCAGACAGTGGTAGGCTTGATTACCAACGATGACAAGACAGCCTACAGAGAGGAGGTGAGGTCTCTGGTAGTGTGGTGCCTGGAAAACCAATCACTCAATGTCAACAAAACAAAGGAGATGATCATGGACTTCAGGAAACAGCAGAGGGTGTACCCCCCCTATCTACATCGACGGKACTGCAGTCGAGAAGGTGGAAAGCTTCAAGTTCCTCAGCGTACACATCACTGACAAACTGAAACGGACCACCCACACAGACAGTGTGGTGAAGAAGCCGCAACAGAACCTCTTCAACCTCAGGAGACTAAAGAAATTGGGCTTGTCACCTAAAACCCTCACAAACATTTACAGATGCACAATTGAAAGCATCCTGCTGTATCACCGCCTGGTACGGCAACTGCACTGCCCGCAACCGAAGGCTCTCCAGAGGGTGGTGCGGTCTATCCAACGCATTACCGGGGGCAAACTACCTGCCCTCCAGGACACCTACAGCACCCGAAGGCAAAGAAAATCAAGGACATCAATCACCCAAACCACTGCCTGTTCACCCCGCTGTCATTCAGAAGGCGAGGTCAGTACAGGTGCATCAAAGCTGGGACCGAGAGACAGCTTCTATCTCAAGGCCATCGGACTGTTAAACAGCCATTACTAGCACATTACAGGCTGTTGCCTATGGGCATAGACTAGCAATCACTGGCCACTTTAAGGAATGGAACACTAGTAACTTTATTAATGTTTACATATCTGGCATTACTCATCTCATATGTATATATTCTATACTATGGTATCTTAGTCACTTAACCCATTTAATCCCAAATTTTCCCCAGACATGAAAATATCCAAATCAAGTGTCATTAGTAACCCTTTGAAGTAATCAATCATTCTTTTTTGAAATTTTAATCGAAAAGTAGGTGAAAAAGTGTGTTTTATGGTCGGTCACAATTGTGACCGGTGGGATAATGTTACATATACTAAATTAACATATTTCTCCTATGCATTCTGTCTCCTGGAGATTAACTTACTTTGGTGCGAAAAGTGAAAATCAATCCCAGAACAACAGCAAAGACCTTGTGAAGATGCTGGAGGAAACAGGTACAAAATATCTATATCCACAGTAAAATGAGTCCTAAATCGACATAACCTGAAAGACCCTCAGCAAGAAAGAAGCCACTGCTCCAAAACGCTAAAAAAGCCAGACATTGGTTTGCAACTGCACATGGGGACAAAGAGGTACTTTTTGGAGAAATGTCTTCTGGTCTGATGAACAAAAAATAAACTGTTTGGCCATAATGACCATCGTTATGTTGGAGGAAAAGGGGAGGCTTGCTGCCGAAGAACACCATCCCAACCGTGAAGCACGGGGGTGGCAGCATCATGTTGTGGGGGGCTTTGCTGCAGGAGGGACTGGTGCACTTCTCAAAATAGATGGCATCATGAGGGAGGAAAATTATGTGGATATATTGAAGCAACATCTCAACATCAGGAAGTTAAGCTTGGTCGCAAATGGGTCTTCCAAATGGACAACCCCAAACATACTTCCAAAGTTGTGGCAAAATGGCTTAAGTACAACAAAGTCAAGGTCAAGGCCATCAGAAAAGCTCTGACCTCAATCTATAGAACTATTTTTGGGCAGAAACTGAAAAAGTGTGTGCGAGCAAGGAAGGCCACAACCTGACGCCGTTACACATCTCTGTCAGGAGGAATGGGCCAAAATTCACCCAACTTATTGTGTGAACTTGTGGAAGGCTACCCAGGTTTAAAGTCTTGAATTGGACATGATTTTTAGAACGAGAGAGTAAGGAAGCAGTTATAAAAGGAAATGCTAACCATGTATAATTGAAGGTAGATATGTAAAGAGTGTGCATTCACCCGACACACAGGGATGAAGTGAAGGAGATGGAAGCACTTTTGAAAGGAGTGGAATCACACTCTTTCCTTCACATACGTAGACATTCACAAGTCTCCAGCAGTTTTAGGAATAGCAGCACTAGCTACTCGAACTATTTTGCTATCAGTTCCAAAATGACAGGTTTCCGTTGCACAGTGCACGGTTGGTACTACTCTGATACAGAGGCTGAACGGAGGATGGACTCATGGTTACAGGCTATTCACTTTCAACAAAAGGCTAAATAATTCAGCAGTGCAAAAGAATAAGGTGCCGAGTAGTTATTCTGTGACTAAGAGACTTTCACTCTCTCAACTTAACCAACACCGAGCAATTCCAGTGAAGACTGCAGAAGTGTCAAAGTAAATTAGCAAGTAACTCGCAAGCCTCTAAACGATTAACCTAATTAATCCCATTCTCACAATATACCTAAAAAAATCATATACTCTAAAGTTACTAATATTAATAGTCCATGAGCGATGTCGCAGAACAGCTCAATTCACTATAGTAATTATTGAAAGGAATCTATGGTATCTTCAATGAAAGGATTATCTTACATTTTTTTGAATATTCATACAATACAAGTACACACCACAAGACTGTATTATATTGTCTACAACACCATCAGTAGAATACAAAAAACAATTGCAAAAAGTTTCATATAGTTCAAGAACTCGATACAAAATGTTATTTATAAGTATTTTTTCAATTAAAAGTGTTAAGTTCACGACATCTCTGAACAGAAAGCATTGTTCATTATCACTTATCACACAAAGAATCACAAGCCAGTTCATAGCATTATGTGCAAGTACTTTGCCGCTATGAGACTTATAAAAGCCACCTATAAAACCAACAGTGATTTGGTACTCATCGCTAATTCATTACAACGGAGGTTGGCAGAACAAATGAAAGACATTACATATTATGAAAAACACTGGTGCAGTTTATTCACATACAAATGGCATTGTTGATAAGCGTATCTTATTATGTAGTACTCTCTATAACTATTAGCACTCGGCTCATTACGTGTCCACATTATATGTTCTACCAGACTCTTAAGTTCTTCAAATCTTATTATCCCCTGCATACGAAAAAAAGAAATAATAAATTGAAATGCACCCATAACCATTTTGGTAGAGGATGATGAGTCGGAAGCACATCTAGGAATTAACAGTAATGGTCAGTTGATAATACCCAACACCAATAATAGCCATCAAGCATAGGTTGGATACAACTCGTAGATTAGTTTCATTTGACACAGGTAGTATTCTTTTTCTAATTCGTGCCTGGATTTCCTTAGCTCTTACCGTCTCACTAGATCCTAGGTGAAAGAAGAAAACAGAGAACAACTGGATGAGTCATTGCCCACATCATCCCCTTTGAGACCCTTGGACATTCATGCCCATATATTATTGACTTTCAGACCACCAGTTAGCCAATACTATTAAACTTCCATTGAGTGGCATATGGATCATATAGCAGGGCCTGAAATAGTATATATGAATACAACCAATACTCTGTCACGCACTGACACACAGTTGCCCTCATTCGAGCCAAGATAGCCCCACAACAAATCATCCACCAATATTTTGGATATAAATAATACTTATTCAAACCTTAATTACATTTGTAATCAGAAGAACCAACCTCTAACCCAAGTCCATCAGAAGACCACCTACCCGCAGCTACAAGTCAGCACAAGACCAAGAAGTCCGTATCTCAATTGCTATTGCAGAGAAATTAAAACAATGGAATTAGTATTCTTTAAATAAAATCAACTTAGAGTTCTGATATATCCTCTGAGCTCGTTTTTTTTCCGCAGCCTTATGTACAACAATAAAAATATTAATTGATCTTCAAATAAATCGCCACACGCGAGATAAACTTTTTGGGGCCAAATAAAACCCCCGCCATGTGCCCAAAAAATTCCGAGACTCGATTATGGTGACACAGTGCCTTTGTCCTCACTCGAAGCCTCACCTACAGAAACCAAAATTCAATATATGTCCGCCTACTCGTAAGATCACTAGTAGGTGCTTAGGTATATAAGACAACTCTCAAAACAAAACCGGCGATTTAACCAATGTAAATCCGTATTCTTATGAGAATATGCTCCAACATTTCGTTCTAAAGCACACCACTTCCATTTGAAGGTGTTAAATTATTGCAACTGTTAAGCTAAGTGACTAAGAGTCACATATCACATCATCACACATTTGTAGTGATATCATAATATCTTATAACGCCCTCTATTCGAACAGTTAACGAAATAAAAATACTATACGTCAACTAGTTCATCTCTGATCGTTGATAAAAATTACCAATTAAAAGACAAAATATGAATTAAATAAAGACCTAAGACAATAGTTCTAAAGCAATACCTAGCATCGAGATTTTTCCACAGGAAAACACACTTGCAGAATCTGACTATATAATATGCGCAATATTCAACAAAACTACGTTTACTAGTTTAGACATAAAGCAATAATCGAATATGCGAGAAGACACACTAATATACTTTAATGTAGTATATTAGTACTACTTATCACACAAATTATGATCCACACTAAATTTTGACAGCTTTAGTAAGACCTCACTCTTATCTTACTCCTTTACTTGTCCATGTCTGGTAGTGAATATATTAATCATTAGTATTAAGAGGAACGCAGTAAGCATGTGTCAGGCTATTACATATCTATCTTCATCTTATACAATATATATATATCATATAAAGAGTTACTATCCATGTATTTTGATTAATCGCAAATGACTAATAGATTTTAAATCTCAAGTTACGTCAGCTAGATTTTGATCTTGTGTCCATTGATTGTCGGCCTAAGACCCAAGGGCGCTTAACATCTTATAACCGCTCTCATCCTCCCGATTTACTGACTAAATACGTTAACTTCACATGTTACGCAGTATAATCCTTCCACAGGACCTATGCTATTAATACAGTATAAGGATAAGACATGCTTAACACCAAATACATAGACACATCTCAATTTATCATATAACTAATATCAATATTTAACTGTATCACTACGTAAAAACAATTAGAACTATATATTGCTAAAGCTTAAAACTTTTTCACTATTCTATGGTAGATAACGTTAGTATCAATACATAGTCTACAAAATAACGAATAGATTACATAGTTAATCACTTAACGTTAGCAAGAACATACAAAAAAAATCCAAGATGTTTGTATAGTCCTCTTCTCTCCTCAAAGTCTTTTCACCAGTCCAACCTTCTCTCAATACTCTATGTAGTATACTAAATATTGAATATCGAATCAGACAGATGTACAATTAATTATGTACAGCACATACATTAAGAAACGCAACTCATAGAACTGACAATTCTGAGCAGAACACTCATATGAACGCGAATCTTGAAACCTATTTACTTGACATAATTTATCGTTAATCGGAAATTATTTCACTCAACTTATTCCTATAGGAACAACGACCAGGATGTGGTCTATCTTTAGCGTTGAAATATCATAATCGTTTGGGGTAGAATTAATGAGTTTGTCAATCAGTTCAAGAATATTGAACATTTACTTCGCTTCTCCTGTCTACTCTCTCTTGATTACAACGCCTTTATCATATTATTGTTAACTTACGATTCCTATCTGCACAAACCTAGACTCATCACTGACTCCCCCAGCGAATACATTACTAGAATCTGCCTCAACAAATCATGTAAGACCCCTTCAGCAGAACGCAGACAAATCTTTCTTCTTACCACGGTCACGGATTGAAAAAACAGGATAACCATAATTATATCTAGCTACATCTCAAAGAACTATTGAATCTTACAAGCTGGCGCAACTGGATTGTGGCGTTTATTGGTATTGAGTATCCTCCGCAGGTCACTACACATCGCGCCAATCACGATAGCTACACCTCCAGAACACATACCCAGATGGAGCCTCCTAACCCAAATATATACGATCCTCCATCTAAGCGAGCATCAGAGCTTAACCTCCAATATGCCTGTTCTACACAGCAGCCTATTATCAGACGTTACAGGCGTAAGAAGAAGATGCCCTCCATCTGACTCTTGTAGGTCCTCTCACACGGAAGAAGTATGAGACTGGTGGCACTATAGTCTTATCCCATACACCCCCAATCCTAAACTGTACTAACATGGCTTCCTATTCATAAGTACTCAGTCCATCTATCCTTCACAACCACCACACCAGACTGCAGCTCCCATTACGGTTGTCACGTCATTTACCACCTACGACCCCCCAATTGCTGACCACAACACACGTATATGTCCTAGTTGGATCGTCTGTCGCATTCATGGGCTATACAGCCGTCTGGTGAGGAAGAGGAGCAGTAGTTGTAGCCATAACAAGAGGATATCATGCCGCGCGCTCTCCTGTTCAGTAAGGCGGTCTCAAACCATCCACCGGAGGGCAGAAAGAGGATGACGCCTCGAACCTAATAACTCCCACCTTACGGTCAGGAGACTGTTGCCCACGACAGTACTGCTCCAGTTGTACTCACTCACACTCCGGACGTGTGTAGCCTTCTGCGGTTTAAAGGTAACATACAAGGCAGAGTGTCCCTACATAATTCCTCGCTAGTAGAAAGATCTGTTGCTGCATTAGGATTGATAGCTACAGTTGGATCAGAGTGCTGGGACGCACAAACATCTTCTCTCATAGAAGATTCCTGTTCGACTGTCATCAGCAGGTGGTTATAATCTCGTCCTGCTACAAACTTCTCTTTCACGCGGAAAACATTGCCTGGCACCACTTCAGTGGATGGTTTTGCTCTCATCTCTCTGTAACTTTTAGCACACGTTTCCTTCCGACTGGATTACTGACGCCTAGACTCCATAGGAGGTATTGCGGGCTCGCATTAAACCCTTCCGCACAGACACCGCTCGCGGCGCTGGCTGCTTCCTTACCTGGTGATCGACCTCTCTTATTTAAAGCATTGTGTGCAACAGTTAGCTTCAGTCATGTGTCCCAGGGTCAGCCTCCCCACTAAACCCTGGAAGAAGTCCACCCATGGCGCAAACGAGGTGGCTGTACCCTGTACTGCTTTGGATCGATTCATTCGTTGTAATTCCGTCTTCCAGAATCCATTTCAATTGGGCTGGTACTGCCTCCTACCAGTGCTGGTTCGAACCTCTACAGAGATACCATATGTGGAAGTACTTCATCTCCTGTGCCACCGCTCAGTGCACAATATGTCATTAGACCAAGTTCAACAAGGCCCCTTGCTCCTACATCTCATAACACACAAATACACACTCCGCTAAACACTAAACCACTCATCTCCTTTCTGGCCATGTCAGAGGACCCGCGTCAAGCTACCTGCCCTACCTGAAGCGTCATCTATGTCCCCAACGGGGAAAGAGGATTGGCTTTTGCCTGGGTTGCGACATATCCCACACCACTGGAGCACCCCAGGTATCACCGACACGAGCATATTCCAATATACAAGCTCAGCATACAAAGTATCTAAACAACAGCGCGTACGACCTATCAAACATATTAGAACACACCAGATATCTCACGTCACAACCATCTGTTCACTCAAACACTAGTAAACACCCATTCTATACAATGCTACTAGATGCTTTCAACCTCAACCACTGCTGCTTTCACTCATAACACACCTGTGCCCAAACATTCAATCTCCCCTGGAATGCTGCAACAGGGAAACTCCTTCCCTTCCCTTGGTGCCATCTTGTCCATTCTCAATCTAATTTCTCTTATCTAGTATAACTTATCAACTCAGAACACTGTCTGCATGGTTTCTACTAACTGTAATTAACTCAGAGCTCATAGAAGTGAGACTAGATTCATACCACTTCGTTAGAAATCCGTCCCCCTTTATATATTCCCATTCTCAATCCTGTCGTTCTTCCGAACAACACCAACCCGGATACATCACAGTACGACTAGTAGACACTAGTATACAAATATTCTTACCACATCATGAGCAGGATACCTCTTTCCTCGGAGTCTTACTGACGTTACCCTTCAGGAGGGTCGTAGTCCGTTATTTTTCACTTATGTCGACAGTTTAGACACTACCTTGTGTTTAGCCTCAGATTGCTATTGGTAATACACCAATTCCAGTAGAATCTCAAGCGACACATTTGCCACCGTATCTCCAATTCAACAGCTGACTAAGATTTAATCTCAGCTCTTCAAGAAAACGGGTTCAATTTATACATTGTTAACAGTAGAAACAATTGCCAATAGTTACAGCGAAATGTGTAGTCTCCGAACTGTTGTTCACTAATCAATTTATAAACATGTTGTTAACATAAATCTTGAATAACCAGTTCCAACATCCCTGGTAGTTATTATTATCATAGCTATTTGGACTTTCAGAATTACTATGCCTCGATTAATTGGTAGGATATGAGATTTCCTCTCATGAAAATCCCCCCGTCACGCCATCGTCGTGAATGGCAGACCTGCACTATACATTCCTTGGTCTCCACCTCACCCCCCCCCCACCCTCATTCACTATTCTTAGTCAGCAAGAACGGCATGTAAAGGACACTTTATTACAACGGAAGTTCTACACACAAGAGACATAGATTAGACATCTGAGTTGGAGTAATCCAGCATTGTAGGCAGTTAAAAAGCCAATTCACACTCACATTTTCATTCATCATCCAGGGAGACACTCTATAATCAATGGGAAACATTCAGTGTATTGTCAAACACCCTCACAAAGATCAATGTTATCCCCCTCACCTTATCCTGTTCTTATTGGATTATCTTCGTGACTGGTTTTTTATCCTGCCAGTAAAATGTGTAAAGAGCTTTTCATAGGTTATTATCTCTCACGAGAACAATATTATCATACCAAACAAACCTAACAAGTGGGTAGCACACTTC
Source organism: Salvelinus sp. IW2-2015 (assembly GCF_002910315.2). Lineage (NCBI taxonomy): Eukaryota > Metazoa > Chordata > Actinopteri > Salmoniformes > Salmonidae > Salvelinus > Salvelinus sp. IW2-2015. Next base: position 46,567,637 of record NC_036863.1, on the reverse strand, counting down.
AAGAACGACTAGCGTTTTACCTGATCCAAAAAATACTCAAATAACATAAAATACTTCTCTATTATCCATTAGCCAACATATGACTGGAGAGACAAGGACCGGATATTTACTCTGCAGCATTCTTGCTTGTTCACTCGCTAAACCTATTCATACCAGCTCACCTCAAACAACTCCATTCTTACAGGATGCGCCACAGAAAGCATCCCCTGCCTGCCATCACCACAATTATTTTAACAGCACGAATCTCAGGAGACATGGCCTGGTACACAAGAGCTTTACTCGGATGCAGAGACATCGCAGGAAAAGACCAGTCTCAACCGCAGAAGCTACAGCCGTGAATGTTGCAGTAGTACTCTAATAAACACCCTCCGACATTACAGCACACAACAAATGAGAATGACAGATACAACAATCAGTATATATATATATTGACGACCTTGCCATAGAGGCCTCAACTGCTCGCCCGCTTAATACTAGTCCTCGCGGATCCTGGAGAATATCGGTACATTTTCAAATCTATAAATGCAAGACCAGAACAGATCTTTCTGAATTCTATCTAACATTCACTTTAAACACATTTAACTACACATTACACTGTTCTTATACTTATAGGACAGCACATTCTGGATAACATTTATCTATATTTAATTGAATAAATTGATAACCACTATTAACTTCCAATAGTAAGTGTATAACTATCTCATTTCTCATCTATGTCTCATCATAATTATAGCCTATTCTATATGTGACTGTATTCTAATATCGATCATTAGTTCAATGATAGACCACATTTAATGCCCAATAATTCTTCCCCAGACATTGTAATATATCCTACATCAGGAATCTTCCTCAAGTAACACTACAACTTTTATAAGGATCAATATTCCATCATCTGTAAGATAATATTTATAAGTCAAAGCTACGTTGGCATAAGAAGATGTTATTCTTTAATTATGCCCAGGTGAAACTGCATATCATGCATCCTCACAAGATGTAATTCCTCCTATTTACTGAAGGGTGTTTAAAAACACAAAATTGAGCTGACAAAATATTTTCAAAATAATTTTTTATGCTGCTCTCCTATTGTGCAACGAGATAGAGGCTGAGTTTTCTGGCAATTTAAAGTATGCTATCAATCTCAAGACCCAAATTTATTGTCATACACCAGTATTTTATTCACCCATTCTTCTTCTCAGTACTTCTTTGTCTTGCCATGTGAATATGTCTCATTCTACAAGCACAGAAAACTGGTCGCTACAGCCTAACATTGCCATTTATGATTTAACAGAGTTATAGAACACACATAGCAATTCATAGCATAAATCAATCTTTGTGAAATATACAAGAGACATACTTGTAGTTTACCTCACACCAAACGACACACCATAATAACAGCGATGCGCAGACAGAGTGAATTAGTCAATAAGCCCATGTTATCATCTAAGATGTGATTTATATAACATCTATAGTTATATATGAAATGGTCAAGAAACATCACTTAGTGCGTATACACTATCGATTTAACATTATTAGAGATCTCGCGTATTGCTCATCATTATTATGTGATGAATACTTACAGTCAGTTCAACACAATATATATGAGTCTGATATCACTAGAATCATATTACACAACTGTCAGGAGATATTCACGATTCGGGCGCCAGTAAAACAAAGATATGGCCTGATTATTGTCTTCAAAAGATCCAGCGCTGACCTATACCATTGTACTCACAGTAATGTAATAACAAAGCCCATACCACTGTAGGTATTGTAAATGATTACTGCATGGAGCCGCGGACCCTCAGAGGGTGGATTGCCGTTATACAATCTTGATAAGCCTTCTTTCCATTTTATCACACACATAAAGTAACATCCCAAATTGGCCACAAACAGTTGTCTTGCCATCCTATAACCATAGCTGCTTGCCTACTATTGTACCTGATAAGTCCCATCATACCATTGCCAGATTACAGATGTCACAGTCATTATACAATTTTTCCCTGACTACGTTATCTCTTTAAAACATATCCGATCTTCCTGGTCTTGGCCATATCTGTGGATGCAAGAGTTCGTCGAGTCTGTTATGAACTATAGGAAGCTGTCTGCTTGCACAAGAAGTGCTCTCCTATTATTCATGACCATTAGGTAACTCTTCGCAGTCCAGAACTACATCGTTGCAGTTAAATACCACATCGCTAATATCTTCCCGTTCACTACAAGTGTAACGTACTAGGTATAGGTCTTCTTCTTAAAGAAACTTAACAGCTACTATCAGTTCGTCATTGCTGAGAACGCCGGTATTTCATCTTACTTTGCTTGCTAGACTGTCATTCATACTTATGTCATGCATAAACATGTTTCAAAAAACATCCTATTCTAACAAATCATACAATGTACTTTCTGTCTCTATTTGTATTTCTAAGATATTTCCGCTCTCTCCAAAAGTTAGAAGTGTCTGAAACCTGATTGATTATTTTGTTAACCATAATTATATTACCATAGACTTCTATCGATCATTCATGCTTCTATAGATAAAGTAGCACCAGTAAAGGATTTAGCCGTCTCTCACAAAGGACCTGCTATTTATTCCGAGAACGCTGTCACATCTAATATTATCCTGTAGTATTCTCCTATTTCCTCATGTACAATATAATCTATCAGAATCATTTAGCCTAGCTGGGCCTCTTATCGTCACCTTCATTCTTTATTTACCATAGACTCAATGTACTTTTTCCTTTGCCTCGGGCCCTAACGGCCTCTTCTCTGCCATAACTCTTGTCTGGGTCGTTCACCTCCTTCGGACCCTTCGCGTGCCCTTCTTATCATATACACACAACACATGGAAGAATGAATGTGGATATTTCAGTCATACGATACCATCTATAATAGATGTTTAGCGTCGCTGTATGGGTTGTTGTGTTGACTATAGGATTAACAGGGCGGCATGGGAATGCATTCAAACACCTACCAAATGCCCATCGTATGCGCGAGGTCATGTACCGCGAAATTACACATCTCTCACTCCACGAAATTCCCACATATAGTGACATATAGACGAGTATATTACGCATCGCATCTGATACAGTTAAACTCATCATATGTTGGCATGCTTGTCTGTGCAGTCCACCTTACCTGTAAATTATTGGGGACCCAACGTGCCAGAACAATTTTTTCTGTACCTTCTAATGAGTCTCATAGAGTACTCCCACAAAGATTTATGATCGTGAAATCAAGAAGTATATGGAACTTTGATAGTAGTTATAAGAGAGCAAGACATGGATCAGGAGAACTATGTTTAACGATTTTTTGAGGATATTTTCAAAATAGCTCAATATTCGGGTGCAATAAGCTCTCAAAGCAATTATCTTAAACGCCACTTTTTTCACGTAAATAGTATCCCTCACATACTCATTCTCTTTATTTGGAGCACCCAACACAGAAAGTATCATAAAGAAGACTGAATTTTAAGCATTGTTATCATATTACTGAGACTCGTATAAAGATATGATAAAATTAAGTTAAGCCTAACATTTGTGGCCCTAAACTTAAATTCATACAGACACGCTTGACCTATACATTTATATGTTTACCACCTTACAATCCGTCATAGTCTCTTCTGGATCAGCTATCTGCATCATATTATCATTCGTTTCTCATATGTATCTAGATATATGTCTTCCAGATATACATTGGTGTTCACTCAAGTACAGAAAATCTTGTCATTTGATTAAACACTACTTATTTGTATTTATTATGTCTCATATTATTGTGTAAGTCCTTAAGGATCATTATTCATATTATAGTCATATATTATAGGAAGCTCGCTATTACTCTTTTCTATTATATTCTACTTCTTATCTTATTACTCACACTGTGTATGCATAACTATTATGATTAAGATAGATTCTATGAAATGTATATCTTGTACTAAATTCGTGCAGTGACGAACACGCTCTCACGCAACCTGCTAACAAATTATCATCTATGAAGCCCATTGTCTTTATACACATAACACAGCCCATTATCTCCAATGTCTTAACTCCTTGACATTTTACTCCTAAATCACCACTTGATCAACCTTAATCATAGGAATTAGCACATGATTCATATACTTTTATAAATAGATATAGACAAGTTGTTTACAAGGATATATTTCTCACACTCTATATTCCTTTATTTCCATTTTAATTCAACACATTGATCTCAGGATTATCCATAATCAATCGGTAGCATCCCTATTCCACGTAAGTGTTTAGAACACTATCCGAACATACGTCTTACACTTTACAATAATTTTAGATATGACCTCACATAATTCACTGAGAGATCAATTCCTTATTAATTACGGGTAGCAATAGTACCTTTACGCATACAAACCTCACCAACAATAGATATCTTCGATTTGCCCATCTTTCCTTCTACAATTGTAACCTCCAGGGTTTGTTAGCCTCTCGCACAACACTTCTCTTCAAGGTTCTCCCAAAAATGTTCTTATAATTATCACCGAGACCCTACTGTCAGTGTGACACTTCACTTTTTACTTACCATTTCTCCCCCCACCACATTATGCAAAAACAAGTTGCCCCTCTCCATGTGTCAAAAACCGATGTGCTCAATACAACTTAACTTATCCTTTAGATATAGATTTGAAGAAGATTTGTCTCCATCTAATAAATAGTCGCAAATATATTTCGATACCTCACTCGAGGAGTTAGACTTTTGAATTCTTCATTCTACCAGACTTAAGGACAACAACCGAAAGCGCAGGCACGTCCACACGCAGTAGCAACAGAATCACAACTTCAACCACATCGGACTCGTGCGTCCTCCATCTCCACTTTGAATGGCACAAGTCTTTCATCTCAATTGTTCAATTCGTTGTCATCTTACACGCTCTAGACACAAGGCGCGTCCGCCACTTTAGTTTAGCACACGGCGCGGGAGGGAGGGGAGGGTTAATCCTACGCGGGGGTCTCTGTGAGGTTTCGTTTTTTTGAGGCTAATTACCAAACTAACACAAGCTTAATTCTACCAAAAATAATATAATACTCAACTTCTCCTTCTGCATTGTCCAGTTTTCTCATATCAGCTCACAATAAATCAACGACTCTTGATATATGTTATTCGTACGATCACTGGTCACTGAGAACTAAGATGATTCTATCCCCATCTTATTTCATTAAGTATACATACGATATAACCTGATAAATCAAATTGTGTATATAAAATTGATGAGTCCGCCACGCAAAATCTATCACAAACGTCATCAAACTATATTAAGTGCCTTCCGTATTTATTTATATGTGTGCACGCAACGTACCATCAGAACCCAGCATGTAATTAAGCATTGCGGGCTAAAAAGGATACTATTGAATGCGTCTTATTCACACGTCTATGTATCACTTCTCATATTATTCACAGATTCTGTGTTCAGAGATTCATTGTAATTCATCAGATAGATAGCAATAGCAACATTTAATTTGTAGAAGTGGGTTTAGATAAGAAGTTACATCTTATTCTATCAAAAAATCACTATTCCAATATTAGAAACCTAGAACTATTAACAATCATACATTATTTATCATTTCATTTTCTATCTCGCGAGCACACAATATGATCTAGGATACATCTCTATCAATCCACACACAGATAAGAGCAAAGATAGCAATCACACGCCAACACATGTAAAAGTAGCTATGTGCACAAGCTTGTTAATCCGCTGTCATCACGTAGTAGGCCTCCAATATTGTATAACTGTTCTAAGGGATCCGATGAGACAATTATCTATCTTTTTACACTACAATTCTATATTAACACATCTTAAAATGGTGCGAATAACACATATTCCTAATACTCAATAGTTGTCCCACAGGCATTACTCACAATAAGACAGGACTATCAATAATCGTTATCTTAAATAAAGTGCTTTATTTCTCTTACGGCTCTTCAAGCAATCCAATATATGGAACTCTAGATAATTATCCCTAACAAATGAAATGATACGTCCCTTGACAGTACATTAGCTTCGCTTTTACTATACAAAAGTCATATCATTGATTTTTCATCCAAATAGAACCTTTTGGAAGTAAGCAAGAGTCCAAAAGAAAATAAAACAACTGATTACCATTCTGTCGCATATACAATTTAATGGCCTAAGTGATTCTAGATAACTCAGTAAGAATATGCTCACCTTTCTCAATAACTCAGACAAACATGAATAACATGGCCTAAGGGATCTACTAACTAAATGTCTACTATGCTGGTGTATCCACACGCCATTTCACAGAGCTCCATTACTCCTCACCACACTATACCTTCTAACTTATTCACTGTAGAGATATCTTACTGTATTAATCACTATATCCATTAATATACTTCTTGTTTCTAAATTTCATATGGATTTTGTGTGTGTAGTATTCCATGCGCCCAGTAGAATTGACTAAGCACAACAAGATATAGAGCTATGTACACACCTTCGATGAGTTCCAGTGAATCATCGAGGTAGCCCATGCAGATCACCTTAGATGATTATCCTATATCCGTTCCCTCACATCCGTACAGTCGTGGGTATGTATACATGTTGATTACTACTGTCAGATAATGCAGGTTTTCCTCACATTCTTACCTCTAGCTATGTAAGAGGTGGTCTGTAATCTTAAATCCTATCCATAAGGTACTAAGGCTTGTCTTAATTCTGTGATGAGAGCGATATCTAATTATTATAATTCTCACACATAAAATACTTCGCTTGTAATGTATTTTTAAGTAATTAATTTGTCATTTATAATTGCCATGCACAATACACAGTACTTTGATCAACCTAAGCAACCAAAGAGCTATATTCGATAATTCCGGCTCTCATTACACAGACCTCGTTAACTCTATTTCTATTTATGAGAACCAAGCTTCCAAATCCTTTCTCTCAGACATTATACATAATTCTGTATTATTCTAATCTGTTCATCTAGATTATAGCACTACTTAAGTTTACTTCTGTTAATAAATTGATACCTGTATTCCCCAATTACTCAAAAGGTTCATACAACATGCCACACTCCCCAACAACACACTCTCAACAAGAGAATAATAGTACAGAGAAGCTGTGTAGAGAAAGCACATACAGGAACCATGAATTAAAAAAATTAGTCAAGACATGCCCAGGCTCCAGGTGAATGGTGACTACTCTACACAACAAACTCAGGCAGCACGATGCAATTGGTGATGAAGCTAACAACCGTTGGTTCAGTGCAATATATTATAAAATGGATAAGAATAAGGTGTTATACAAAGATCGACGGTCTAAATCCATGACCTTCGGCTAACTAGAGGCTGTCACATCTCAAAGATCCTACCTTATCCGCTCGTGGATCAATATCGGAATTCATGAGAATGCCAGGGATCAGCCCAGCAATTTTTTCCATCAATCCCTCTGTATCATACCTTGAAGTGGAATGTATGTACCTATATAACAATGACAGCAACTCATCCTTTTGTAACACGTATTCCTATAAGGCATCAACCTTCTCACTCTTGCATAGCCAGTGATACGATATATAAGATCCTTATGATATTATATCACCTCACACAATCTGTGATACTCACCTTCTATCGAACATCCTTTGCATACCATTGTGAAATTGTGGGAGGATATACCAAGACTTCAACCAAGTCTCATAGCGCAAACTCAGTGCTATTTCTTACTTAGTCTGCGGTACCGTAATGTTCCTTAGGTTACACAGATCTTTTTACTCTCCTTACATTAACGAATTTCCAAGGTCCTTAAGACGACAAAACAGCGGCACAGGAAGGGAAAATCTGTTAGACATGCTTGAGATTACGCAATTAAACATCTCACAGTTCAATCTTCTCGTCACTCTTTCTATTTGCAAGAACATAATCCTAGCCACAACCTTCATCAAAGAGCCCAATTATACCACATAATTTTGATAATATTCACTGCTTCACCCTTTTGTATTTTATCCACTCTTCACTCGCTCAGCAAAGGAATTGTATCATGTTCTGATTGAGCATTGATTATTTCATGTTTCCATGTTACACTACCTAGAAACGAATCCAATAGGACGTCGGTTCTCAATAACTGGACCTTCCAGCAGTATAGGTATGACCTGTCCGTTGACGTATTTCTAATTGAAACTCTTCAGCTTGGTGCTATCGCTATTTTTGGTATCATGCACTCACAAATCTAGTATTCACTTTGTCCTGTGAATTATACGTTCAGACGACAGGGTAGTGACGGTCGACATGACACAAGACAGTGATGCACCCAGTCTTGTATGTCACTTCCACTTACATACCTAATTAATTATTTATCACATCTCTAGGATTATTCTATATATCTTCAAATGGTTTACAACTATTTATCTTTGAAATGTACCTATCTTATCTCCACCAGATTCACTACTGATCTATGTCAGCCTGATTCTCAATTCATACTCTCAGTATGGTCACGATTTCTAGTCACTCTATTCTACTGATATTGGTTTTTATATATACTTTCCATCTGCATTACACTTACTACGAGCTGAGCTCCCGTGATGTAACTGGTTCTTTCTCCCTTGCTGTGTCTGACCAAAGATTGGGTACACTAACCTCGTTCCTCATCCTTATGCTGATTTGTTAACCTTCTGTTTGCTGGGTAGCTAGTGGAGCTAGTATTCAGGTATTGCTTGATCTGCTATGAAGGTTGCATCAGATGGTGCACAGAGTAAACTTGCTCTGACTCCTCAGGTTCCATAGTTTATGCTCTTCTTATTAGTTATTGCTATGAATACTGATACATTCGTATCCTATTTGTTGGATTTAGAAAATTAACCTCTTGATAGTTCTCTATAAGACCATCGCTTGTTCTATAGATTTTATGTCTTTGTTGCATCGTCATTATTACATGAGTAATAACTCATATTGCTATCAGTCAAAGAACTAGGTCGTAGTATAATCCATAGACAGCGAATAGAGAAATCCTGATGTTGGATGGTTTTTTCATATCCACTAGGTCTTCTCTCATAAATGATATTCCCTTGGAAGACTATTCATTAAATGAGTTTGCTCTTCCTTACTATGATTCTTTCCCGACTTTCAAGATGTATTACCTAGACATGTCCTGTATGATGACTTTGTTTTCTGATATCTCCGTGCTTCTCATGTACAACCTTGATGAAGTGTTTGGAGAGGCGGTGGTGTGAGAACTCTTAGGATTATAGCTTCAAGGTTCTGCCTTAGGTTCACATTGCCGTCAAGTCTCATTAGTTAGGCTAAGCTCTATTCCATTCGAGCTCATGTCTGAAAGTCATGGTATTTATTATTCTCCGGTTGGATACGTTCTATTTCCAGTATCTTATGATTAACACATAATTCATCACAAGATTGATTTTTCTAATATTCATTCGTTTCTTGGCTATGTTTCTGTACTGACTCTTGGTCATGGTGTTTCACTGTGGAAGCGTTTTTCTGGGAGGCAATATCTTTCACGGTTCAGCTTTTAGGGCTATCACGTCGCCTCTTGTTCGACACCATACTAGAGGAATTGGTATTTACCTAAATAAATCGTGGCTAGACTTACAAGAAGTAGCTATATTGGACATATAAATAACACCCGGGACTAGAACGTACCTCACGGAAGGCCGAGCTCCAGTAACACCTAGCTGGAACTATGTAGACCCAATTATGCCGACATGGAGAGCAGACGTGAGTGTGTAAGACTCAAGAAGCAGTCGCTGATTAGAAGGGAGCGATATATACGTTACCCGATATTCTGAGAATACCTTACAGCTCACCACCCCATCTTTAATGAGATTGTTTTGATGAAACGATGCAGGACAAGAGTGTAATGTAAGTTGACGGGATAATGCCATGGACTTTGTGTCGACTCAGCACAAGAGCAACCCAAATGGGAATGGCGGAGAAGGAGTTCTCCTGTCTCGCACGAATAGAACAGGGGAGTATGTTTATGCTATATGGAAGCAACACATGAGCTCTGAGAAGCACAAAGAACGCAGTTGCATCACTATAGTAGAGTGAGTTGAGTATTAAACCTTTGGCGCGAACACACAAGTTAGTTAACGACTTTGCGCATTGATCTGGATTTCTCCTTGCTCATGGCTTCCGCTCTGTTGTGGTGAATACACAGGCTAATATGGGGTTTGTCTAGTGGTTTGGTGAGTAGCGAATATATGTAAGAACAACACAAAGTGCATTCAACTAGTTCTTCTTAAATACATATTTCTTCAATTCTCAATGGTGGTGGGTACCATCTTAAGATTTGTTCTGCTCTTTATGAGAGTTGTGTCCGTTGTTGTATGTCTTTTTGATCGCGAAGTGCTCCTCAAGACATGTGATCGCAAAAGAAGCAGATAGAGAAAGTTGTTTACGATTGGTGGCACTGTTTAAGTCAAGTGACAGTGCATAGCAGACTTTGCGTCTATAGTTACCATATATCTATGCGCTTACCAGGAAGATGTAGTCGCCTATGGACACCTGTAGTAGGCCTACACTTTACACATGTAGAAGCCAGACTCACGCCAGTCGAACTTATTAGAGAATGTTACTATTGGCAAACAAGATAATTTCACGTGTATACCTGACCTCATGCTGCTGCCCCTTTCAGTACTACTCCCGCGTTTGGGAGCGTCATTCACTACAAATTAACAGGAGTTATCATCACTAAGAGCCTCTGAAAAGCTCACGCGACTGCCTGGTCTACTATATGAGCCACAATATTAAGGTTTAATCACCAGCCCAGAGTCAGTCGCGAGAAATTGCTAGCGGTGCGCCCCTACACTAGCCTATAGGGTTCATGGTTCTCCACAGAACGGGCTAATTACATAGAAGTGCTTCGATATCCAGAAGCATAAATTGGTCGCCAGAGCAGCGAGTAATACACCGCTAAGCCGACTTAGTATTGTCACACAAGTTACCCGATTGTCACTCTCGGAACCGAGACGTTAATGAATTTCGCACATAGACCATCGGAAAGGTTGTCGTGCCCAGGCACTACTCAATTAAGCGTAATCCTGTGTACCGGATAGCATGGCGCGCTAGCTTCTCGGTCTCAACAAGGATAATGAGGTGTAAGACTGTGAGGTGAGTTCTAGAGCTATCTGAAAATCGCGGCTAGTAAGCACTAGCACACAGTCCGGTAAGGTGTGATGTGAGTCACATCCACGCCACGTGGGGTCTTGTGTGCCACCGAACATGGCACCTGCGTTAAAATTTGAACGCACTAGTACCCGCTCACCTCCTTTCTGCCCCTCCGGTGAGACTTCATGGTTGCCACGAGGATTCCGCCGCCTGTATTTCACGCCATGATAGCATTCGAAACCACTGATATGTGTATTGAAACAGTCTCTCTCTCTCCCTCAGAGGTGTGCCCACTCTACAACGATCCAACCAGGTCAGCAGTGACGCACACACTGACCGATGGCGAACCTTGAGACTACATCGGATGGCGTTGGGTGATATTAGAGGTAGTACTGGAGTATGTGAAAGTCCTATGCAGCATATATGAGAATAGAGTAGCCCCGATACACTATCTGTTTCCCTGTTTAATGTAGGGCATGCTGCGGTGCAATAATCTGTCCTCGCCACTCGGGCTTTGACATATAGAGATCTACGTTAGCAGAGAGCGATGAGAGGGCCTGGCTCGCTGAAGAGGGATCACTATGATGGTTAGCGCAGGCCCGTACTTGCCAAGTTGCGAGATGCATCGAGGGCAATGGAAGACGATCACAGAAGAGAACCTCCCATCCAACTACAACACGAGCTCTGCGACCATGCCGTGAGTCATTGTGTGTATAACTAGCAGTTAATAAGGATAATTCCCCATCACCTGTCGTCGACCTTGAAGAACGATAGTAAAACTTTAAACTGGTGCACAGATAAATCGGATAATTCTCTCTTACTTACGTGCTGCTTACATTCGTATCTGTGAGGCTCACAGATATTCTGCTAAACATAGCGTTTTCACAGTTCTGGTAGTTCCCCTTTGAGCAAGCACAGAGGCACGGCTGACACGTATTCTACATTTGATAGTTAAACAAGCTTAATTAATTGAAAATGAGCTAGCACTACAAACAAAACCAGGCGAAGAGAGCTCGAGTACCGAGACTTCTTGAGAACAAACCTATCCCATTATGATTGATCTCACCCATAGATATGTGACCCACAATCACACACTGCTCTGTTTCACACCATCAGGAATTGTGCAGCTGCATTGCCGATGTTAAGTGTCCAAGATAGGCGAGATATATATATTTGTCACGATTCGCGTTTTAGTTGGTGCATTGGTCAGACCTTCACCTCACAGTGGTTAGCTCACATAGAGATTCCTGATCATAAAAAGCAATTCCGCTGGCAGGCTCGGATAAACTTCAAAATTCTAACGCAACTCTACAATAAAGTGATGACACTCGCTGTAGCATCGCTTTTGACCTCGCAGTAGAGTTTGTACGAGAAGCAGGAGACTTTCCTAATCAGCACTCTCTATGAAGGCCTATTTGATATTGTGCTATCGTTACAGAATGGCTTAAGTCTCACTATCGTTTACTTTGTAAAGGAAGATTCTATTTTCTCCACTCACATTCGTTGTGACATCTCCAGATAGATGGAAATGTTAAGTTATTGCAAATAGTAAGAATAATGTTTTCTAAATATGTGACTCTATCACCCATCGTAATTTAATACACTTTAGATATAGCAGAGAACATATGATGTTTGTAGGGGTGTTTCACAACTGGCCTCTGGTCTCATCCACGTTTCTAGTGAATCATGTGCACTGCACATGGAACCGTAACTCTGTAACGAGCATATATAACGTTCACACGACTATATGCACAATAAAACAGTAAATGTTGCTGGGCTCCTGCACTTAATGAAGAAACATTCTTCTCACGCTGACGTATCGTAGGTCTAATAGTCATGTCAATGTTTATGCCGACAGTTCAATATTCTGAGTTGGAAGACCATCTTGGTCTGATTGAAGTTATTTATAATTTGATTGAGAGATTTAGTTTTTCCTCACTCTATAGATAATGCTCCCATATATACGCCTTCATCTTCACACGTACAGTGAGGTCTAAAACTCGACAACGGAGAGCATTATGAAAAGAGATTTGCATTATAGTATCATTAGGCTTCGAATATAATACGACCTTTATTGCCATGATACTCTCTTCTACGCTCAAACGCTCTAGGTCGTCTTCACCCTAGCTAACTGTTAATAGTACCGCACGTTCTATATAAGAGCCTTCCAGATCCTTGTATTTAATCAGAGTGTTCACTGATAAGGAATATTGCAGAGTTTAATCTAGCATATAATCTTATAGTTAATAATACCTTAAATATACTTCCAGGAGACAAAATCACATCAGAAGAGAACAGGACGGTATTATGTTTATATTTATTTTGTCATCTCACTCAATACAAGAAACGCTGACATATTTATATATCTTCAATGTATGATTACTCGATAACTCACTTATAAAGTTACTTTTGCATTGTTACATCTCCAAAAGAGAACTATGAACCAGTATCTCGCTATGGACCAAATATATTAATTACGAACACCGAATTTAGTTTTTTATGAAACTAGAAACCAATTAGGCGAGGCGGACATTTACTTGATATTTGTGCATTCCTGACGCTGACGAGTCGATAGCACCTTAGCTTAGACATCTATCGAGTTCCCTTTTACTCAACTTCTGATCGACGCAATTTAAGGGCACACCTTATGGGTGGTTTTTAATTTGCTCACTCAAAGTTTTTCTGGAGGCAAGTTGTAAAAATGAATAATTATGTGTCTATTCTGCCTCTCGTAAAGCCATAGGGAAAAACACTTATGTTCACAGGTAAATTATCAGAGCTCCTATCCCAAGTGATAATTTTCTATTTAAAGCATATCTATCATCAATAAAAAAAGTAAATTCAATAGCACAAATCAACACGCAACGAAACACACTATCGATCTGTATAAACAAATGTAATCCACTCTAGTATAGAAAATAGCACCTCTCATTACATCTTAGATACATTCTCGAATACATTCAATCTATTTATTTTGTACTCTAGATGCTTCCTTCAGTATTTTCAGTGCCTAACACTAAATTAATATTATTTTACATACTCAGGCCCACCCAAAGTGCATACACTTACTTTAAAGACGAGAAATATATTCAGAGAACAGAGATCGCCGCTCGAATATACATATATATATGAGAAAGGGCTAAAGGGTGGATAGATAGGCATCACTGAACACTCCACCCATTTCTCTGTTTTCTTCTCTTCATCACGCGATACGCTGTATCGCTTGAGCGGGAGGAGTCAGGGCACGAACTAGAAAAGCTACTACCGTGGTAATACACATATATACGCGCTTCTCTTCACATGTTGCTATGTATATTTCTGCGGTTTGTCTAAAATCCATCACCATTCTCATGTTCTCTAAGACACTTCGCTTCCTCACACATTTCTTAGAAGTGTTAGCCATCAGCTGCATTTGATCTTTTTATACTATTCCTTTTCCTCTATCGATTGTGGTGTGGTAACTATTAAACTCCCTGATCTCGATCAATAGAGCCTTCCCATCTAAAGTAAGAGGACTCTTAGTCCTCACACTAATAGAAGATTGTCTGCCAGCAATCCTCTTTAGGTATCTATACTCTAATATCGTCCACATATACTAATTGTTATATAGAGAAGCATAGAACTAGAAGTTCGCTCCTATTATCTATTACAAACCTACGGGCAAAACATCTCCCTTATTATTCTGGGTGTATGGTTGGGTGGCTTGTTCTTATGGTCTATAATAGCGGCATTCGTCCTACTATAATTGTCACCTCTGTTCATTGTCCAATTTCTAGCTAGTGCAATGTTCTGATCAGCAATTTCTTTTCGCACAGTTGGAGTCATAGTAATCTCCTAAGGTATTAGACGTACACTACATGTCTGTCACAAGTGAGATATACTTTATTGTTTTCTGATATATTCCATGCAATGATAGTGTGTCAATGGTATAGATTCACTGAGATCGTATTGGTAAAGTTAATTACAACTATTTAGTCTTTTCAATGGTTGAGAATAGGCGGCTGGCGTTTCTCCTATTATCACCTTGTTCTGCATTATTCTGCTGATCTAGTTTGACACTTCTGAGCTTTATTCCCTTGAATAGATTTCTCGTGATGAACTTGAACTCCATTCCGCGCCCACCTCTGTCACCTGTTATTTCTACTCTGCGCAAGTATCCAATCCTGCCTACTGTTGAGGAACCGTCCCTGCCACCCCTCGTGTTCATTCACTGACACAGACCACCCTCGTGCTAGAAGAACTTTCGCTTGACACCATTAGGCCATTCTTTAAGGTGATTCTGACGTGCTGGTCTTTTCATCTGCCTGGAGCTGGGTCTAGAGTAAGGAGAGGAGCACTACCACCACCATTTCAAGTTAGAATCGTCTCCCTTTCACTCTCTTTGTTCTACTCAACCAATAAGGTCGTACGCTACATCTGCTTCCTGTCCCTCAGTTCAACTAATGCCCTATTCAAAGACTTTAAAAACCTGTTGATTCTCAATGACACCAACAAATTTACTGCTGACTGCACAATTCCTTTATTTGCTACAAACTTTGTGTTGGAATATAGGCTTATTATGTTGCTCACTTGATTCATTAAGATGCACATCTGCCTTGCTGATTATCTATGCATTTTATTAGTGTGCTAGGCTTACTGCCTCAGAGCGTACATAGTGTCCTCTCGGTAGAAACTGATTAGAAAAAAACACTACATTTCAAGTGAGTTTATATACATTTTTACATCCATATAGATCATAGGAGACAGAATAATTATCCCACGCAAATAGTTCACCACTCTTACTAGCAAGTAGACCATTTCCTCATTATACAGATAACCTCCCTTATCTTTCAGTGCTTTATCAAAGGACTCTGCTCGAGACTGATGCTCCACAACGATATGCTTTGTCAATAGTTATTTCACAAGCTTCACAACTCCATTCCCTCCTGAGGTAATGTAAGCTCAAAGTGTGTAAATTGGTATGAATTTTAACCTTCTATCTCGGACTAGTCAGTTCATATATTATTTATTCACTTACTGCTCCCTGTTAACTTAGTATCCATAGAGAATGTCGCGACAATTGTAAGGAATTCTGCATGTCTCGCTTAGACTCTAAGGCCAGAAGCCAGGCATATGCATAATCCATATTCAAAGAAATCATCTCAAGATAGAAACATTTCACGAACAGGAAGTTTGGTAGAATCTCAGTTTTAAATTTAAATAATAAATATGTTGATAATTTGATGCAGGACCGTTAAACCCTTCTTTCTTCTGGACGGAAGTATGTATGCTTAGCAAGGGATCGACCATTTATTCAGCACGTCAGCTTTGTAAAGCCCAGTGTCTTCCATTCATGCTTTTAAACCTACGCACAAAAATAACACACACAGAATAAGCAACACTAATATTACAACCAAAATTATATCAATGATCGCACAAAATCCGAACTACATTGTGCCTTTTTCTCGTGCTCGAGCCATCAAACACAATAACGGACAGGTTACCAAATTCAACGCAACAACCCCACTAAAATTCCCTAACAACAGACTCTACATTTGTTTTTAATATTTACAGCTTGTGAGTGGAAAACAAGCCACCTATAGTAATCGCTTTTCTCATCAACGCGCGCAAACAACGATTGATGGCATAGCTGCTCGTGATGGTGTGTTAGTAAACAATCGATAGGTCCGAAACAGGAAACCTATGTTACTTCAAAGACTAGACACACGAACATAGAAAATGCCCAGCCCAGTTCTAGACACTACTGATTCACACATCACGGGAGAACCAAGACAATAACAGCATATAAGAAACTATGTGTCAGGACGATGACATAGATGTAATGCGCTTAGATAATAACAACAAATTTTGTTTTCTGAGAGCCGCATGCTCCTACAAACGCATGAAGGTTATGTCTGATATATACAAATTCCTAAAGCTCCGCGATTAAATTTCCCATGGCTTTCCAGCTCCACGATGTCAACTCTTTGTTCAAGGTTTCAGGCTTCGTTAATTCTTCCAAATTGAGAAGAGCAAAGAATTTTGCCGAGTTCTGTTGATATCTAGTGGTAGCTCACAGCATGTTCGGAACCTAGTCTGTATGTTGCGGCGTACAAATGTGAAGTGGCCAAGCGAAGATTCCCTCAAGGATCTGATAGGAAATTGTTTTATTTGACCTTTATCTATTAGAAAAGCTTTACGTTCCTTCGCGGTATGAAATTAGATATACATCTGGTCTCCATATTAGGTTACTTCTTCAGGGCCATAAATCGTCAGAGTGAATTATATAGATAACAAATATTTTAGACTTGTTTTAACAAAGTTTAGTGCGCTACTGCTTTTCTCATCTTGGATTCCTTTCTGCGTGCTATGTTGAACGAGTTGGTATTATCTGCAAATACGCATGGATCATTCTTATTGGGAT
>NC_036863.1:46530980-46550112 GCF_002910315.2 Salvelinus sp. IW2-2015 | reverse complement strand
ACTGGGCCGCACTGTTGAAGAATCATGCAAGAAATATGACCAAAATTCTCACTGCCAATTCAACACAATGCACCGGTTCCAGAGAAGTCGTCATTGTGACAAACGCACTACCTATGCATGTGAGAAATGCAAAGCGCCACTGCACATTGAGTGCTTCAAGATACCATGACAGACAGAGAAAGGAGATAAGATCGAATGAAAAAGGCTGAAAAGACATAAAAGACAAATAGAAAAGTCGATAAAGGGTGAGGAGAAGCAATCAACGGACGGGTAAAAAAGAAAAGTCGACGAAAAAAGACAATTCAAAATGACTGAAATGTTTTTGGGAAAGAAGAAGGTCAATGGATTCAAGACATACTGTATGACAGTAGGACTGACTGATCGCAGTTCAAAATAGTGATGCACAAACTAATTTGCACTTGGTTCTGAAGCTAACTCTATGATATACTGTATATATATATAGCACTCATTGGGCAGTGGTGCTTTTTAAAATATATATATATATATATTAATATAAAATTGTATTTTGTTCAGTTTAGGCCTCTATTTGAATGCATATTCTACAGGCTACCTCTATCCTAAATGTACCTTTATGTTCAGTGGGAAATGAATCCACACGACTGCTATACAGTTGTTAGTGAATGTTGCACTAAAATGTCACAATGACAATGTTACAATGAATATTGCACTAAAGTACAAGTTCAAATGTTACAATAAAGTTACAAATATAATGTTTCAATACATGTTGCACTAAAGAACAAATGTTACAATAAAGTAAACAATGTTGAAATACATTGATGGTTGTTTTTTGTCTTTGCTCTCAGTGTTCATAACGTGTTGTATAAGGGTTTTTGATGTGTAAAATATCACACTAGAATGTACGGGGCATTCTAGAGGCAAGGCTGGGGACAGCTAGTGACAGAGTTATAAATGTGTTAATAACTGGGTTGGGATTTATAAACTTTGATAACCGCGTCTCCTTCCTGAGCGGTATGACGGCTGTGTGGTCCCATGGTGTTTATACTTGCGTACTATTGTTTTAACAGATGATGGTACCTTCAGGCGTTTGGAAATTGCTCCCAAGGATGAACCAGACTGGAGGTCTACAATGTTTTTTTCTGAGGTCTTGGCTGATTTCTTTTGATTTTCCAATGATGTCAAGCAAAGAGGCACTGAGATTGAAGGTAGGTCTTGAAATACATCCACAGGTACACCTCCAATTGACTCAAATGATGTCAATTAGCCTATCAGAAGCTTCTAAAGCCATGACATCATTTTCTGGAATTTTCCAAGCTGCTCAAAGGCACAGTCAACTTAGTGTATGTAAACTTCTGACCCACTAGAATTGTGATACAGTGAGCTATAAGTGAAATAATCTGTAAACAATTGTTGGAAAAATTACTTGTGTCATGCACAAAGTAGATGTCCTAACCGACTTACCAAAACTATAGTTTGTTAACAATAATTTGTGGAGTGGTTGAGAAACGAGTTTTAATGACTCCAACCTAAGAATGTAAACTTCCGACTTCAACTGTATATTCTTAATTCTATACTATTCTACGTTATCTTAATCACTTAATGTTTACATATCTGCATTACTCATGTGTATATACTATTTTCTATACTATTGTACTGTATCTCATTTAATAATGATTACATATCTTGCATTACTCATCTCATATTTATATACTGTTTTCTATACTATTCTACTGTATCTTTGTCCGTTCCGCTCTGACATCGCTCGTCCATATGTATATAGTCTTAATTCATTCCTACCTAGATTTGTGTGTATTGGATATATGTTGTGTAGTTTGTTAGATATTACTTGTTTGATATTACTGCACTGGCGGAGCTAGAAGCACAAGCATTTCATAACACCTGCAATAACATCTGCTAATCATGTGTATGTGACCAATAAAATTGGATTTGATGTGATACCTGTCATGTGTTTTATCTGTGTTCTCATGTGATACCTATCAAATTGTATTAGTCACATGCGCCGAATACAAAAGGTTAATTACTTACGAGCCCCCAACCAACAACGCAGTTTAAAAAAAATATGGATAATAAGAAGAAAAAAACAAGTAATTAAAGAGCATCAGTAAAATAACAATAGACTATACACCGGGGGGTACCGGTACAGAGTCAATGTGTGGGGGCACCGGTTAGTTGAGGTAATGTGTACATGTAGGTATAGTTATTGAAGTGATGACAATAACAGAGTGTGGTAGCGGTGTAAATAGTCTGGGTAGCCATTTGATTAGATGTTCAGGAGTCTTATGGCTTGGGGGTAGAAGCTGTTTAGAACCCTATAGGACCTAGACATGGCGCACCGGTACCGCTTCCCGTGCGGTAGCAGAGGGAACAGTCTATGACTAGGGTGGCTGGAGTCTGACAATTTTTAGGGCCTTCCTCTGACACCGCCTGGTATAGGTCCTGGATGGCAGGAAGCTTGGCCCCAGTGATGTACTGGGCGTTCGCACTACCCTCTGTAGTCTTGCGGTCGGAGCCGAGCAGTTGGCATACCAGGAGTGATGCAATCAGCAGGATGCTCTCGATGGTTGCAGCTGTAGAACCTCTTGAGGATCTGAGACCATAACAAATCTTTTAGTCTCCTGAGGGGAATAGTTTTGTCGTGCCCTCGCACGACTGTCTTGTGTGCTTGGACCATGTTAGTTGTTGGTGATGTGGACACCAAGGAACTTGAAGCTCTCAACCTGCTCCACTGCAGCCCGTCGATGAGAATGGGGGGCGTGTCGTCCTCTTTTTCCTGTATCCACAATCATCTCCTTTGTCTTGATCACGTTGAGGGAGAGGTTGTCCTGGCACCCACCATGCCAGGTCTCTGACCTCCTCCCTATGTGTTTTATCTCTGTTCTGATCTGATACTGTCATTTGTGTTTATCTCTGTTTCTGATCTGATACTGTATCATTGTTTGTATCTCTGTGTTCTGATCTGATACCTGTCATGTGTTTTATCTCTGTGTTCTGATGTGTACCTGTCATGTGTGTTTATCTCTGTGTTCTGATGTGATACCTGTCATTGTGTTTTATCTCTGTGTTCTGATCTATACCTGTCATGTGTTTATCTTCGTTCTGATGTGATACTGTCATGTGTTTATCTTGTTCTGATCTGATACCTGTTCATGTTTTATCTCTGTTTCTGATCTAATACTTCATTGTTATCTCTTTCTGATGTGATACCTGTCATGTGTTTTATCTCTGTGTTCTGATTGATACTGTCATTGGTTTTATTTCGATGATACCTGTCATGTTTTATCTTTGTTCTGATGTTGATACCTGTCATGTGTTTATATCTCTGTTCTGATGTGATACCTGTCATGTGTGTTTATCTCTGTTCTGATGTGATACCTGTCATGTGTTTTATCTCGTGTTCTGATGTGATACTGTCATGTGTTTATCTTCTGTTGTTCTGATCTATACCTGTCATGTGTTTTATCTCTGTTCTGATGTGATACCGTTCATGTGTTTTTATCTCTGTGTTCTGATCTTGATACTGTCATGTGTTTATCTCTGTGTTCTGATCTGATACCTGTCATGTGTGTTATCTCTGTGTTCTGATCTTGATACCTGTGGAAAAGTTACTCATCAGAATTTACATATTAGAACTTACTAGAATCTCTGTGGGGTTACTAGTCCTTTCAGTAAACCTCTGCCTTACTGAGTTTAACCGAGAGGAAGATTGGACTGGCGTATGGCCGGACTTGTCTACCAAGGCACTAATTTCAGGGGTCTCCAATGTCTAGCAGAGAACTACTTAAAAAAAAAACAGCTACAATTATTATTTTTAGCTTTCAAATAGGCACATTCTTCTCTTCTCCCTGCAGCTGTCCCTGGGTCTTGTGTGTACAAGGTAATTTTCTGTTAATTAAACAACTATGGGAAGCCTATTAAAACAACAAAATCATGACTTTTAGATTTTCCCAATATTGTTTTTCAGTGAAATTTTTCTGGTTTTAATTTTTGTTTGTTTTTCACTCAAAATGAATTGTACATGAGAACAATGAAATTGGATGTTCTGGTCGAAGTCAATGCTTAAATCACATCTGAATACATATTTTTTTTTTCATGGAAGAATTTTGGGGTGTAATTCCTCTTTAATTGTGCATCTGGCCCTTTAATTGTGAATCTGGGGAGTGAGGAATGTGCCGTCTAATGTGCTGATCTAGTGATGGTTCTGGACTGCTGCTGCTCAGTTCATGGCAGAGTTAACAAATAACAGATTTAAATGTCTCAAACACAGCCTGTGCCTGTAGTTTTCATGCTAGTGAGGGCCGAGATTCCACTCTCACACAGGTACGTGGTTGCAAAGGGTATCAGTGTCTTAACAGCTCGATTTGCCAAGGCAAGAAACTCTGAGCGCAGCCTTATCCAGAAATCTGGCAGTGGCATCTGATTAAATTAAATTTTCACAGAACCGCTTGTTGCAATTTCGATGAGGCTGTCTTGTTCAGATATCGGTAAGTGGACTGGAGGCAGGGCATGAAAGGGATAACGAATCCAGTTGTTTGTGTCGTCCGTTTCRGGAAAGTACCTGCGTAATTGCGCACCCAGCTCACTCGGGTGCTTCGCTATATCACATTTGACATTGTAAGCTTGAGTTCATTTGCACACAACAAATCATACAATGATGGAAAGACCTGTGTTTTGTGCTTGTTAATGCAGACAGAAAAGAGCTCCAACTTCTTAATCATCGCCTCAATTTTGTCTCGCACATTGAATACAGTTGCAGAGAGTCCCTGTAATCCTAGATTCAGATCATTCAGGCGAGAAAAACATCACCCAGATAAGCCAGTCGTGTGAGAAACTCGTCATCATGCAAGCGGTCAGACAAGTGAAAATTATGGTCAGTAAAGAAAACTTTAAGCTCGTCTCTCAATTGCAAACAACGTGCCAATACTTTGCCCCTTGAGAACCAGCGCACTTCTGTATGTTGTAAAACCGTTACATGGTCGCTGCCCATATCATTGCATAATGCACAAAATACACGAGAGTTCAGGGGCCTTGCTTTAACAAAGTTAACCATTTTCACTGTAGTGTCCAAAATGTCTTTCAAGCTGTCAGGCATTCCCTTGGCAGCAAGAGCCTCTCGGTGGATGCTGCAGTGTACCCAAGTGGCGTCGGGTGCAACTGCTTGCACGCGCGTTACCACTCCACTATGTCTCCCTGTCATGGCTTTTGCTCCATCAGTACAGATACAAACACATCTTGACCACCAAAGTCCATTTGATGTCACAAATCTGTCCAGTACTTTAAACATATCCTCTCATGTTGTCCTGGTTTCCAGTGGTTTGCAGAAGAGAATGTCTTCCTTAATTGAACCCCCATAAACGTAACGGGCATATACCGGGAGCTGTGCCAGGCCCGCCACGTCTGTTGACTCATCCAGCTGTAACGCATAGAATTCATTATGCAAAACAGTAATTGTTTTAAAACATCTCCTGGCATGTCAGTGATGCGTCGTGAAACCGYRTTGTTTGATGRAGRCATTGTCTGTGWAGTTTWTTGGGATATTTTCCCCCAGCATTGTCCCAGCCATATCCGCGGTAGCAGGAAGAATTAAGTCCTCCACAATAGTATKGGGCTTGCCTGTCCTAGCCACTCGGTGTCTCACCMWATAAGACRCTTCTAGCCCCTTCTTATTAATGGTATCTGTTGCTTTTATACATGGCTTACTACTCGAAAGTTGTCTTTATTCTCACTCAAAAAACTCCTGTGGCTTATTTTTCAAATTGTGATGTTTTTGTTTCTAAATTCCGCGCAAAGAGTGAAGGTTTCCCATGAGGAAGTAACGGTTAATGTGATTGGACGTTAACTAATTTGACCTGGCTACCTGTATTTAACATTGCGTTGTTATTTTGTTGAACATAGATGGTTTAATGTTATTTGTGAGTGAAACGAGGCTACTCAGGCGAGAAAAAAACCTTATGTATAGTTGTGGAATTTATAATATATATATACACTGCTCAAAAAAATAAAGGGAACACTAAACAACACAATGTAACTCCAAGTCAATCACACTTCTGTGAAATCAAACTGTACACTTAGGAAGCAACACTGATTGACAATACATTTCACCCTGCTGTTGTGCAAATGGAATAGACAAAAGGTGGAAATTATAGGCAATTAGCAAGACACCCCAAAAAAGGAGTGATTTCTGCAGGTGGTGACCACAGACCACTTCTCAGTTCCTGGCCTGTCTCCTGGTAGCGCCTCCATGCTCTGGACACTACGCTGACAGACACAAGCAAACCTTCTTGCCACAGCTCGCATTGATGTGCCATCCTGGATGAGCTGCACAACCTGAGCCACTTGTGTGGGTTGTAGACTCCGTCTCAGCTACCACTAGGTGAGAGCACCGCAGCATTCAAAAGTGACCAAAACATCAGCAGGAAGCATAGGACTGAGAGTCGTCTGTGGTACCACCTGCAGAACCACTCCTTTATTGGAGGTGTCTTGCCTATTGCCTATAATTTCCACCTTTGTCTATTCCATTTGCACAGCAGCATGTGAAATGTTTATTGTCCATCAGTGTTGCTTCCTAAGTGGACAGTTTGATTTCACAGAAGTGTGAATTGACTTGGAGTTACATTGTGTTGTTTAAGTGTTCCGCTTATTTTTTTGAGCAGTGTATTTTTAAATGTTAATCACCATTTTATTTGGCATACTCCCGACGGCACTGCGTGTACCCTGGGTAGTAACCCACTGTGAATACCTGCTCTAGTAGCGTAACGAAACCCATTTAAAGCCCTTTTATACAAAGTGAGTTTACAAGTGTATCAAACTTTCAAAGCAAAATTACTTTCCCATTGTTCCTAAAAATGCGTGTATGTATATACATTTTGTAGGTCTGAGTCTCTTACTTTATCCAGTGTAAAAAACACAATTTCAAATTTTGCTACATAAGACCGAATCCAGGTCGTGAGTCACAAATGTCCCTTGCCCAGAAATGCATCACTCGTTCGTCCCAAGATTGTGTTTTCAGTCATCATGGAACCACCGGTAGCTGTTGTTTGTGCTTTATATGTATTACAGYCAATTATGATTGCATTTCATATCTTGGCTAGAAGACAATGCATCCGCAGACATCAAATAYTAGCCATCCGACGATGTCAGGTAAATTGAAAATTAAAATGTATAAGTGTGATGTCAGGGAAATTTGTATTCGCTAGCTAACGTTTCCAATAGCTACCCAAACAAAAACAGAATTACTTTTACAATACGTGTTTTTGCCATCATGTCCATTAGTAGCAACATTTCTAACTTATTTACATTCGTTTTTACTTACACTTGTATGATGACTWCTCCATATTGATGTTGGTTTTACGTTTTGGCTGACTTTCTTAGCGGATGTACAATCATTGCAAATTGAATTATGGGGCGCTTCAGGCCCTGGARTGAAAATAATTGTACACTCGATCACATACCAGGGCTGAGGGGCTTACATTTCCAACTTCCCTTGTTGGCTAAGTGTTGTGAAGGACTGGAAAAATTGGCTGCGGGGATTCCCTCAAGGCCATCATGTGAGGGTAAGTGGAGGAGGGTGTGTCTTTTGTGTTTGAAACGCAGCCATTGTCTCACACGCCAAAAATGCAGCTGTGTTGATTATGTTATACACTTTCCATGCCACCGGAGTTTGACACTTGACYACAGTTTGCATTGAATTGTGGATCATACCCAACRCCATAATATCAAAGTACTTCACTCGCTAAATCGACGGCCGAGGGTGCAACGTTTGTGATTTTGGACCTCCACTTAAGATGCAATCAAACAGCATCCGTTTTCGACGGGCTGAGGGAGGAAACGACCGTGTTTGGGCTGCAGCCCGAGACTGTTCTCAGGATCCGCCCGCTGTAACCATGGCGACAGGGACGCGGAGGTGTGCGCCTGCGCAGTGGTTCTCTCTGTATCCCTTTTCAGGAGCAGCAACTGCAGAGAGAATGCTACAAACGAGAGGCTAATGCCGCAAATGTTGTTCTCACGTTTTCCCATGGGAGATGTAAGTTTATGTCAGCTACGGGGCTACCGCTAACTTTACCCTTATCTGGTACACTTGCTTTGTATGTTCTCTAGCGGTAGTTTAACATAACGGCCCGCCTGTCGCCCGGTTCGAGTGTGTGCGTTGTRTCGGGGACAGAAGGAAGGATGAACGCGTCGCTCTCTAAAGGCATTCTGCTGAACGATGTTCTCCAGGAGGGCTTCAATGAGGTACCGTTACAACCTAGCTAGCTAGCTACCACTACCGTACTGGAAGAGTTGTGTGTGTGTGCTTGTTTCAGTCTGTAAGGGGGTCTTTCTTAGCTAAATGACTCTCCTTTACCAAACCAGTTAGCTAGCTTGTTGGGTAGTTAGTTTAGCTGGTTGGTTAGTTAGTTTAGTAGATCAGTAGAG
This sequence comes from Salvelinus sp. IW2-2015, assembly GCF_002910315.2. Lineage (NCBI taxonomy): Eukaryota > Metazoa > Chordata > Actinopteri > Salmoniformes > Salmonidae > Salvelinus > Salvelinus sp. IW2-2015. The sequence continues at coordinate 46,541,700 of NC_036863.1, read as the reverse complement.
GTTTAGTTCTGGGTCTGTTTTYAGGGTTCTGAAGTTAGCCTGATGGTGAGCCAGACTAGAGCAGTGGTCGGTGTCGCGACCCTGGGAACTGCAGTGGGGTCGCCAACATGTAAAAACACTGAACAGTACATATTATTGTATGGGACAATATACAAACGTTGTTGAGAAAGACAATTTGAAAAAAAAAATTATTGAGTAAATKTATTTATTGTTTTATTTTCATTTTGATAAGACATGAAAATGCAATTAATTGAAAGTTATTTGTTGATGTAAAAATCTACATTTACCGATTTTAAGCTTGTCGTTAGATTTGGGGTGGGGTGGTAGTGCAATAAATTATTGAGGAAAAAATTAGGTCCCCAGAAATTATTGGGGGGAAATGGGGTTCATGCTGAAAAAGTTTGAATAACACTGGTTTAATCTATCAACAGCAAACCAACGTTTGGTTGTTAAAGGCTTAGGGCTGACCCCATTTAATCAACTGGTTGATTGTTTGGTTGATAGGCTGTTGGTCGACCTAGATTTCTTTAGTCAAGCAGTAGCATCAAAAAAAAAAATGTCTGTCTGAGTGGACTAATCCATTGTGGAGGCCGTGGGGATGGCACAGTCCATCAGTCTAAGACATGTGCTACTGAAATTGTACATGCTTATTTTATCATGTTATATTACCACAACATGTTATATTACGTAACAACAATGGGGCAACATTAATATTATTTTATCCCGCGCTGGATAGTGGTCGCTGTCCATGGTTCTGAAACACATCAGTGCGCTGTTGAATTGGTACCTTTTCCTAGACCCCTCAAACTCAAATCTGGACCTCGAAGCCAGTTCACTGCACCCCCCCCCCCCCCCCCCCCCCAGCTAGCATTAAACTTATCTTATAAAAAACAATCAATCAATCAATCATAATCACTAGTTAACTACACATGGTTGATGGTATTACTAGTTTATCTAGCGTGTCCTGCGTTGCATATAATTGATGTGGTGCGTATCGTTGCTCCAACGTGTACCTAACCATAAACATCAATGCCTTTCTTAAAATCAATACACAGAAGTATATATTTTTTAAAACCTGCATATTTAGCTAAAAGAAATCCAGGTTAGCAGGCAATATTAACCAGGTGAAATTGTGTCACTTTTCTTGCGTTTCATTGCACGCAGAGTCAGTGTATATGTCAACAGTTTGGCCGCCTAATTTGCCAGAATTGTACGTAATTATGACAAAACATTGAAGGTTGTGCAATGTAACAGGAATATTTAGACTTATGGATGCCACCCGTTAGATAAAATACGGAACGGTTCCGTATTTCACTGAAAGAATAAACGTCTTGTTTTCGAGATGATAGTTTCCGGATTCAACCATATTAATGACCTAAGGCTCGTATTTACTGTGTGTTATTATGTTATGATAAGTCTATGATTTGATAGAGCAGTCTGAGCGGTGGTAGGCAGCAGCAGGCTCGTAAGCATTCATTCAAACAGCACTTTCATTGCGTTTTGCCAGCAGCTTTCGCAAGCACAGCGCTGTTTATGACTTAAGCCTATCAACTCCCGAGATTAGGCTGGTGTTACCGATGTGAAATGGCTAGCTAGTTAGCGGGGTGCGCGCTAATAGGTTTCAAACGTCACTCGCTCTGAGACTTGGAGTAGTTATTCCCCTTGCTCTGCATGGGGTAAAGCTGCATCGAGAGTGGCTGTTGTCGTTGTGTTCCTGGTTCGAGCCCAGGTAGCGGAGAGGGGATGGAAGCTATACTGTTACACTGGCAATAATAAAGTGCCTATAAGAATATCCAATAGTCAAAAGTTAATGAAATACAAATGGTATAGAGAGAAATAGTCCTATAATAACTACAACCTAAAACTTCTTACCTGGGAATATTGAAGACTCATGTTAAAAGGAACCACCGGCTTTCATATGTTCTCATGTTCTGAGCAAGGAACTTAAACATTAGCTTTCTTACATGGCACATATTGCACTTTTACTTTCTTCTCCAACACTTGTTTTTGCATTATTTAAACCAAATTGAACATGTTCATTATTTTTTGAGGCTAAATTGATTGTATTGATTGTATTATATTAAGTTAAAATAAGTGTTCATTCAGTATTGTTGTAATTGTCATTATTACAAAAAAAAAAGATCGTCCGATTAATCGGTATCGGCTTTTCTTGGTCCTCCAATAATCGGTATCGTATCGGCGTTGAAAAATCATAATCGGTCGACCTCTACTCTGGACCTCATAGGTTAAGACTTGAGTACCCCTGTGCTAGACCATGTTGCTATGTGCATAATAGTTAAGTTAACCAGCATATTGGTGTTGAGAACAATGTGGCGGAGGCAGCAGGGCGGAGGCAGCAGGGCGGCAGGCAGCAGGGCGGAGGCAGCAGGGCGGAGGCAGCAGGGCGGAGGCAGCAGGCGGAGCAGCAGGGCGAGGCAGCAGGGCGGAGGCAGCAGGGCGCAGGCAGCAGGGCGAGCAGCAGGGCGCAGGCAGCAGGCGGAGGCAGCAGGGCGGAGCAGCAGGGCGGAGGCAGGAGGGCGAGAAAGGAGCAGGGAGTTAGGAGACGAGAAAACAGCCCTAATTGTCTAAGAAAAGTGAGGAAAGAGGAAACCATAACTTAATTAGTCTGTAATCAATAGCCTAACTGTTAAACGTGCTGGCTTTATAATCATCCATATTTCTACAGAAATAAGACAGATCCTTCTTGTGTTGCCTGTTGAGTTCTGTTTAACACCTACTGAATTCCCTAGCACCAAGACTACACAACATGTTGGTAAACAATTACAAATGGAGCTGTTTTTTTGCTTTGTGTAAATAAGAGCTTACTTTTGTTCTTGTTAGAGCTTTCATCGGTATTAGTTTATATTTATTTAGTGTTGTTTACACGTGTTCCTGATTGTATATACTAAATAGCCATAACTGAAGAATAATTATCAGCTAGCCTTGCTTATAACCATCGGCAGGGTGCATTATGCTATTAGTTAGCAACATCTAAAGTATTCAGAACTCACCATAGACTACATATAAGTATCCGGATTACTGTCTGTAGTAAAATCTGTATAAGGCAGCCTTAGACTACATAAGTTAACTCACACAGGTCATTGATCATTAGATTAGGACAATTCAATTTAAATTTAATAGTGGGTAGTCTTCTCTGGGTATATGGTTTGTATAAAACACACAACAACAAAACAGGGTGTGTATTCAGCTATTCCTTATTAGTATTAGGACTCTAGAGTAGGTATAGTAGGCCTTGTATAACCACCAGGTCATTATCATCTAGTGCTCTGGTAAGTAGACTTTGTGATATAACCACCAGGTTCATTATTCATTAGTAGGCTCATGACTGTGGTATATAGGCAGCCTTGTCATACAACCAACAGTACAATTATCATAGTAGGGCTCTGTATAAGCAAGCCTTGTATAACCACCAGTCATATCATTAGTAGACTCTGATATAGTAAGCCTTGTATAACCACCAGTCATTATCATTAGTAGGCTCTGTATGTAGCCTTGTATAACCACCAGTCATTATCATAGTGACTCTTTATAGTAGCCTTGTATAACACCAGGTCATTATCATTAGTAGACTCTGTATAGTAGCCTTGTATAACCACCAGGTCATTATCATTAGTAGACTCTGCTTATAGCAGCCTTGTATAACCACCAGGTCATTATCATTAGTAGGCTCTTGTATAGCAGCCTTGTATAACCACCAGGTCATTATCATTAGTAGGCTCTGTATGTAGCCTTGTATAACCACCAGGTCATTATCATTAGTAGACTCTGTATAGTAGCCTTGTATAACCACCAGGTCATTATCATTAGTAGGCTCTGTATAGCAGCCTTGTATAACCACCAGTTTTTAAATAAAATAACAAAGCAAACCTTGAATAATTCACATAAATAATAGACTAAATAAAACCGTTCCATGTCGGCAGTTGCATGCAACTGTTTTAGTCTTTGCTGTAATAAAAGCCCCCCCCCCAAATTGTTTTTACTTACAACCGACTCTCTGGTACGTTTATAATTATTTACTGTTTACATTGTCCAAACGGTCAGAGAAATTATAATCTAACAGCACCTGTTTGGCACACAATATGGACGCAGCGTGTGCTCTTTACCTCATTGTTCTTAATCTCCAATGTTTTCCACAACTAGTCACATTTATTCCACACATCTGACTTCCCCTTTCCCTCCCGAGAAACCAAACATTCCCCGTTTCGAGTTTATTTTCACATTGCATCCATTTTCACATGTCAGAGTTTGTTATAACCAATTTATTAACGTGATTATGAGATGCTATAGGTCAGGCCCTATTGGTCAAGTGCATGCGGTGCATACATGTGCCACTTAAAGAGAGCAAGGCTGAGGCAATAGGAATGTTTTTCCTAAACAAATGAAGTGTTTTGGTAACAGAACTTTTCAGTCAGAAGTGTCTAATGATTTGGAAGATTCTGCAACACGGACAGCGCGATTAACACTGTTGATGTTCTGTGGTGGTCGTTGTAGCAGGGAGTAGAGAGAGACAGATGGTGCTAGTCACAGTCACTAGCTGTAGCAGGGAGGAGAGAGACAGCTGGTGCTAGGCACAGTCACTAGCTGTTAGCAGAGAGTAGAGAGAGACAGCGGGTGCTAGTCACAGTCACTAGCTGTAGCAGAGAGTAGAGAGAGGACAGCGGTGCTAGTCACAGTCACTAGCTGCAGCAGGGAGTAGAGAGAGACAGCGGGTGCTAGTCACAGTCACTAGCTGCAGCAGGGAGGAGAGAGAGACAGATGGTGCTAGTCACAGTCACTAGCTGTAGCAGGGAGTAGAGAGAGACAGATGGTGCTAGTCACAGTCACTAGCTGCAGCAGGGAGGAGAGAGACAGATGGTGCTAGTCACAGTCACTAGCTGTAGCAGGAGTAGAGAGAGAACAGCTGGTGCTAGTCACAGTCACTAGCTGTAGCAGGGAGTAGAGAGAGACAAGCTGGTGCTAGTCACAGTCACTAGCTGCAGCAGAGAGGAGAGAGACAGCTGGTGCTAGTCACAGTCACTAGCTGCAGCAGAGAGGAGAGAGAGACAGCGGGTGCTAGTCACAGTCACTAGCTGCACAGGAGGAGAGAGAGAGACAGCAGGGAGGAGAGAGAGACAGATGGTGCTAGTCACAGTCACTAGCTGCAGCAGGGAGGAGAGAGGACAGCGGGTACTAGTCAGTACGGTGTGGTAAGTGGTGGTTTATCGTCCCAGCTCTACTTCATGGTAATTGGTGGGTTTATCGTCCCAGCTCTACTTCATGGTAATTGGTGGGTTTATCGTCCCAGCTCTCCTTCATGGTAATTGGTGGGTTTATCGTCCCAGCTCTACTTCATGGTAATTGGTGGGTTATCGTCCAGCTCTACTTCATGGTGGTTGTACATAGTCCATCTGTAAACTACCCACCCAATTTACCTACCTCACCCCCCATACTGCTTTTATTTATTTACTTTTCTGCTCTTTTGCACACCAGTATCTCTTCTTGCACATGATCATCTGATGATTTATCACTCCAGTGTTAATCTGCTAAATTGTAATTATTCGATTTATTGCCTACCTCATGCCTTTTGCACACATTGTATATAGATTCTCTTTTTTTTCTACCATGTATTGACTTGTTTATTGTTTACTCCATGTGTAACTCTGTGTTGTCTGTTCACACTGCTATGCTTTATCTTGCCAGGTCGCAGTTGCAAATGAGAACTTGTTCTCAACTAGCCTACCTGGTTAAATAAAGGTGAAATAAAAAAAAAAAAAAAAAATGGTGGGTTTATCGTCCCAGCTCTACTTCATGGTAACACAATAGTTGTTTTATGCTGTTACATCAGCAGGCGTGGATCCCTGGGTCTTTAAATCCAACCCCCAACACTAACCATAATACTGTCAAATTCATTGATAGAGTTCCGGATGTAAGGAATGACTATCTATAATATCAAAATGATATGAGGTCAAAATCACAACTTTAATTTTTTTTTGTGTTTGTGTGTGTGTGTGTGTGTGTGTGTGTGTGTGTAGCAGCAGCTATCAACCTATGTGTTGTGGGTGAACAGCCAGTTGAAGAGGAGACCAGGCCTGAAGCCCATCACAGACCTCAGAGTCGACCTGCAGGATGGAGTGGTGTTATCACACCTGGTGGAGATAGTGGGTTAGTACTCACACACACCACCACAACACACACATCACACCTACCACAACACACACCTACCATAACACACACCACCACAACACACACACACACACCACACACCACACATCACCACTTACCACAAACTATATACCACACCCACCACTGCAGACCACAAAACACCATTCAGCACCACACCACACTACACTACACTACACCACACCATACTAAACTACACCATACTACACCACACTACACCACACTACACCATACTAAACTACACCATACTACACTACACCATACTGCACCACACCATACTACACTACACCATACTACACCACACCATACTAAACTACACCACATCACACACCCACCACACCACAGCCACCACACAACACCACTCCAGACCACACAAACTATACCACACCCACCAATCCATACTACACTACACCACACCGTACTGTACTAGACTACACCATTCTACCATACACCATACTACACAACACGCTACACTACACCACACTACACCACACCGTACTGTACTGTACTAAACTACACCACACCACACTACACCACACTACACCATACTACACTACACCACACTACACCACACCACACCACACTACACTACACCATACTACACCACACTACACCACACTACACCACACCACACTACACACCAGAGACGGACACACACCCTGATCTCATCTACAAGCATACCCAAACTGGAGAGACATTACACACCCACACTTTGAACAGAGGAGTGGTGTGGTACCTGTGGAGGTGTGTGTACTTGTGGAGGTGTGTGTGTGTGTGTGGAGGTGTGTGTGTGTGTTCCTGTGGAGTGTGTGTGTGTGTGCTGTGGAGGTATGTGTGTGTGTGTGCCTGTGCAGGTGTGTGTGTGGCAGTGGCAGTGTGTTGTGTACTGTGGAGGTGTATGTGTGTGTGTGCTGTGGGAGATGTGTGTGTGTACTGTGGAGGTGTGGTGTGTGTGTACCTGTGGAGGTGTGTGTGTTGTGTGCTGCTGTGGAGGTATGTGTGTGTGGTGTGCCTGTGAAGGTGTGTGTGTGTTGCGTGAGGTGGTGTGTGTGTACCTGTGGAGGTGTTGTTGTGTGTGCCTGTGGAGATGTGTGTGTGTACTTTGGAGGTGTGTGTGTGTGTGTGCTGTGGAGGTGTGTTGTGTTCCTGTGGAGGTGTGTGTGTGTACCTTGTGGAGGTGTGTGTGTGTACTGTGGAGGTGTGTGTGTGTGTACTGTGGGGGGTGTGGTGTGTGTACTGTGGAGGTGTGTGTGTGTGTGTACCTGTGGGAGGTGTGTGTTGTGTACCTGTGGAGGTGTGTGTGTGTGTGTACTGTGGAGGTGTGTGTGTGTACCTGTGGAGGTGTGTGTGTGTACTGTGGGGGTGTGTGTGTGTACTGTGGGGTGTGTGGTGTGCTACCTGTGGAGGTGTGTGTGTGTATTGTGAAGGTGTGTGTGGTCTGTGGGTGTGGTGTGTGTACTGTGGAGTGTGTGTGTGTACCTGTGGAGGTGTGTGTTGGTATGTGGAGGTGTGGTGATGTGTACGCTTGTGGGGTGTGTGGTGTGTACCTGTGGAGGTGGTGTGTGTACTGTGGAGGTGTGTGTGTGTAGCTGTGGAGGTGTGTGTGTGTGCCTGTGGAGGTGTGGTGTGTGTGTACTGTTGAGGTGTGTGTGTGTACATGTGGAGGTGTGTTGTGTACCTGTGGAGGTGTGTGTGTTGTACTGTGGAGGTGTGTGTGTGTCTGTGAGTTGTGTGTGTGATGTGGAGGTGTGTGGTGTACCTGTGGAGGTGTGTGTGTGTACCTGTGGAGGTGTTGTGGTACTGTGGGGTGTGTGTTGTACCTGTGGGGGTTGTGTGTGTGTACTTAGCTGTTTTTTGAGTCGTGTCGTGCGGGCTGCAAGTGCTGTTCGCTGCGCTCTGCGCATGGCAACGGTGGAGAGCGGCTGTGGTTGGTGCGGCTTGTGCATGTCGCCCCCCTGGAGCTGTTCTCTGGATTGGCTTGATTGGTTTGAAGTTGGGGGCTAGAGAGCAAATCAATCTCATCACTGACTTTCAGATCCTTCTACTATATTAACGAACACACACTCAACAGGAAAGAAAGGATTATGTGAGAATGGTGGGACAGGTGTGTGTGTGTGTGGTGTGTGTGTGTGTGTGGTGTGTGTGTTGTGTGTGTGGTGTGTGTGTGTGTGTGTGTGTGTGTGTGTTAGTGTGTGGTGTGTTAATGTGTTGATGTGTGTGTGTGTGTGTTTAGTGTGTGTGTTAGTGTGTGTGTTATGTGTGTGTTATGTGTGGTGTGTGTTGTGGTTGTGTGTGTGTGTTAATGTTGTGTGTTAGTGTGTGTGTTTTGTGTGTTAATGTGTGTGTGTGTGTGTGTGTGTGTGTGTGTGTTGGTGTGTTATGTGTGTGTGTGTGTGTTGTGTGTGTGTTTTTGTGTGTGTTTAATGTGTGTGTGTGTGTGTTAGTGGTGTGTGTTTGTGTGTGTTAATGTGTGTGTGTGTGTGTGTGTGTTTAGTGTGTGTGTTTGTGTGTTGTTGTGTGTTAACCGAGCCAGAGGTTGTGAGGATGCGTATACCGTCTGGAGGTGATGGAAGTTGAGGAACTCGCTCCAGTTTCCTGCTTCTCTCTCGTCTTAGAGCTCATATCCCTCACACGACTCCGGCGCAATGGGGGGGGGGGGGGGGGGGGGGGGGGGGAGACGGGGGGATGGGAGGGTTACTCATAATTGTTATCATATTAAATCAAATCCATAATTTTATTTAATTCTCGTTGGAAGATTGTGCATGTAAACTGGCAACATTGTCAAGGTACCTAGACTTATGTGATTACGAGCAGCAGTAAGTTCCTGGTTTGGGGTTTTCATCATTGTATGTTTGATAGAATCAGATTGGGGAAGCGGTGGCTTTAAACTAGGCATTGTAGTTATTGTACATGGGGAATCATTAAGAGGACGCGTTCCTCTTACAGACATCTGTAGTTATTGTACACTGGGGAATTATTAAAGACGGACGTTCCCTCTACAGGCATCTTTGTGTTATTGTACATGGGGAATCATTAAAGACGGACCCGTTCTCTACAGACACTCTGTAGTTATTGTACCATGGGAATCATTAAGACGGAAGTTCTCTACAAGAACTTTGTAGTTATTGTACAGGATCATTAAAGACGGACCGTTCTCTACACTCTGTAGTTATTGTACTGGGGAATCACTAAAGACGGACCGTTCCGCTTACAGTTTTATGTAGCATTAAACGATGGCCAGCACTCTCGAGGTAAACGAACCATTTGCCAAAGTGGTTGATGTGAGATTGTGTTTTGAAAACATTTCACATTTTATTTCTTCTCTTCGACTGCTTTGTGTGGTTCCACGGGGAGGAAACTTCGATTCCTTCTTCGGACACGGTATTTCTACTAGTTCTGGTTTCCGCCCCAGAAGTAAAACGAACTTCACAGAATCATTTTACTTCTGGGTAAGTGAGGATTATCATTTAATTTGAAGTGGCATTTCCTGTTCTTCACACAAACAGATTAAAAAGGAGAAATAAAACAAACATACCATAGACTCATCTGTATTAAACAGTGTTAATTTTCAGGATATAACAGTATGGGTTTGTGTAGTGTGGTGTTGTGTAGTGTAGTGTAGTTGTAGTGTAGTGTTGTGTAGTGTATGTAGTGGTAGTGGTGGTAGTGTAGTGTAGTGTTAGTGTAGTGTGGTGTGGTGTTGTGTGGTGTGGTGTAGTGTAGTGTAGGTAGTGTAGTGTAGTGTAAGTGGTGTTGTGTAGTGGTGTAGTGTGTGTAGTGTAGTGGTAGTGGTAGTTTGTGTGTGGTGTTAGTGTAGTGGTGTAGTGTAGTGTGTGTAGTTGTAGTGTAGTGGGTAGTGTAGTGTAGTGTAGTGTAGATTGATAGGGAGTTAGTGTATGTTGTGTGTAGATGGCATGTAGTGTAGTGGTGTGTGTAGTGTAGTGTAGTTGTAGTGTAGATGTAGTGTACGTGTATTAGTTGAGTGGTGTATGTGTATGTAGTGTGTGTAGTGTAATGTGTGTAGGTTAGTAGTGTCAAGTGTAGTGTAATGTAGTGGTGTAGTGTAGTGTAGTGTAGTGGTGTAGTGTAGCTAGGTGTGTGAGTGGTGGTATGTAGTGGTAGTTGGTAGTGTAGTGTAGTGTATAGTAGTGTGTGTAGTGTAGTGTGTAGTGTAGTTATGGTGTAGTGTAGTGAGTGTAGTGAGTGTAGTGTAGTGTAGTGGTAGTGTAGTTGTAGTGTAGTATGTGTAGGTGTAAGTGTAGTGTAGTTAGTGTAGTGTAGTTAGTGTAGTGTAGTGTAGGCGTGTAGTGTAGGTAGTGTAGTGTAGTGTATGGTGTAGTGTAGTGTAGTGGTGTGTGTAGGTGTAGTGTGTATGTGTTAGTGAGTGTAGGTGTATGTAGTGTAGTGGTGGTATTGTAGTGTAGTAGTGTAGTGTATTGTAGTGTGGTGTACGTGTGGTGTGTGTAGGTAGTGAGTGTGGTGCTGGTGCAGGTATGGTGTAGTGTAGTATGGTTAGTTTAGTATGGTGTAGTGTGGTGTG
>NC_036863.1:46519708-46530880 GCF_002910315.2 Salvelinus sp. IW2-2015 | reverse complement strand
ACCCAAAACTTTAAAGTATGTGATTAGGCCAACCTTCATGAACTGTAATCAGTCATTTCTCTAAACAGATTGTCAAAGAAAAAGCTCACCTGTTCGTGCACCTGTTATTTTTTTTGGCGGTTACCAGGTGCCACGTTTAGGGGGCATCCAGACCTCCATACCCGCTCTGGGGCACTATTCTACGGACAAAAATCAATGGGTGTTGGCCTGAGTGAGATATGGAGGTTTTCCAAAAAGAAGTCACGAGGATATTCTGATTTTTACTATCTGATAATTTTATGTGTTCTTCTCGAGTCAATGGGTCCGGCCTGAGTGATTTATGGAGCTTTCCAAACAAAAGTCAAACAATATGTCTTTCATGTTTTGGATTACCAAGGCGTCATTTTCAAAACAGGTTTTAAATGTTTTAGGTGTCATCCAGACGTCCATGGGAGCACTATACTACGGCCCCAAATCAATGGGTGCTGGCCTGCAGTGATTTATGGAGGTTTTGGGGGTGATAAGTTCTAATTTATTCACCTTTTTGACTTCATATCAAATCAGATTGCAAATGCAACAAAACATATTACTTAAGGACAAGTAAACATTTATAAAAATCATGATAGTAAAATGTGACTAAAGTATTTTAGTCACAGTTCTTATACATGTTAATTCTTACAGTTCTTATACATGTGTAATTTGCCGTAAAATCGAAAGACATTCAAAAAAACGGTCCAGAAAGCACTTTTTTTAAATGGAATATACGTTTTTTCCACATTAACTTTTGACTTCCTATGAATCACATTCCAAATGCAACAAAACATATTCCTTGAATGAGAGAGTCCTAAAAAAATTATGTTAATAAAATTTGACAAAAGTATTTTCATACAGTTCTTACACGTGTAATTGACATAAAAATGGAAAGAATTTCGAAAAACGGTCCAGAAAGCACTTTAAGGGGGTGATAAGTTTTTGCCAAAACTTTCAAAATTTGACTCTTGGGTTTTGACTTGCGTTACAGTAAGCATATGAAAAATTAAGATAGAACACACTCGCCCACTATAGGATTTTTGGGGTGTTACACAGCTCATTTACAATATGGCATTTGCCATCAACTTTGGATGAAACACCGCCAGAAATAGTGTATTTTTCCATCGTGTGTATGGTTCGCTCTATGCCAATAACTTGCCATGTTATTTTGTACAATTGAGGGGGGAGTTCCCTTACATAGATGAGAGAATGGTAGCCTCAAAGGCCAGAATTGGCCTAAAGCAGTACATGCGTAACAAACCGACAAAATGGGGTTACAAGCTGTTTGTTTTGGCCGATTCTGCGTGTGCATACACGTGCAATTTTTGGTCTATGAGGGGAAGAACACTTGTGCGAGCGGTAAGGGACTCAGTTATGACTCTGTGATGCAGTTATTAGATTTCCAGCTGCTGGGGAAGGGCTACAAACTATTTGTAGACAACTTCTACACAAGCCCTACCCTGTTCACGGAGATGTGGGCCTGTGGCACCATTCGGACCAACAGAGTGGGTTTTCCAAAAACCAGGGTGAACGACATGCCTAAGCGGGCTGAGCGGGGTACCATGAGATGGATCCGTGAAGATGGTTTGCTGTTTGTGAAGTGGATGGACACTCGAGAGGTTGTCATGTGTTCCACTATTCACAAGTCCTTCGGTGGGGATCACGTTGTTCGACGTTTGAAAGGTCCTACAGGCGCTTGGACGGCCAGAAATGTCCCCATTCCAGATGCTGTGAAGGATTACAATAAGAGCATGGGAGGTGTAGACCTATCGGATGCGCTGATAGGATACTATAATGTTCTTCACAAAACCATGAAATGATACAAAACTTTGTTTTATCATTTTATTGACATTGCTGTGGTGAATTCCTTCATCCTCCAGAAGGAAATGGCCAAGAACTGTGGACAGCCCCCCATCTCACAGCTACCCTTTAGGGAGCAGCTCATCCAGGAGCTTGCTAACTACAGCAAGAACACTGTAGCACCTTCTGTCCCCTCTACCTCTGTCCCTTCTGCTCCAACCAGCGGTACGCACATGCTGAAGTTCATCATTGCAGGCAGGGATGTGCCTCAGGGAAAAAGGGGCTCAGTAGGGCGGCTTCGTTGTGCCCTGTGTCATAAGAAGTCCCCTGTCACCTGCACCACCTGTGCTGTGACCCTCTGTTTCACACCAGAGAGAGACTGCTATGGGATATGGCATCAGGAGCGCAACATTGTGTAGAGGACAGAGAGTCTTCACATGATTGAACATTGAAGTGTAAATAGTTCACCTTGTTAATATTATTCTTTTGTGAAATATTCATTTTTTTTTTGTTGAATTTTTCAAGTATATATTTTTTGGGGTATGTTAGAATAATTGTTTTGTATATAGTTATTTGTATCATTGCATCATTGTACCAATTCGGCCACTTGAGTACATTTGGGAAACTTGTGAGGGACACCTGGTTGACTTGCATGTACCTCACTCATTCCTGAAGGTATCCATCTGAAACTTTGGTCAAATACTGTTGCCTACCTATGTTCTGATTTGAAATTATCCCCAGTATCATAACTGAATGTTTGGCCTTTCTTGTTGATTTTTAAAGATGCAACAACAGTAAAAGAACAAAAAACGTCTGTTGATTTCCTTGTATTTTCTTCTACCAGATCTATGTGTTATATTCTCCTACATTCAATTCACATTTACACAAACTTCAGAATGTTTCCTTTCAAATGATACCAAGAATATGCATATCCTTCCTTCTAGGCCTGAGCTACAAGCAGTTAGATTAGGGTATGTTTTTAGGCGGAAATTGAGAAAAAGGGGGGCTATCCCAAACAGGTTAATGTGTGCAGAATGTGTGACAGACCCAAAGATAAATGTAGATGTAATAAGGGAAAAGATCACTTATTTTTGCAAACAATGGACCTCACTTCTGAGGAAGATGAGGGGAGTGTGCCTATGGAGAGGGAGGGAGAGAGTGACATGGAGTGTGTCGCAGATACAGTTGATTCCAGAGACAGTCTAATGTCGTCTGGCAATACACGAGACGCAGTTTTAGTCTCTGCTGCTGACAAGGTGGAACAGCAGAACATGATGGGTGAACTAGATACACAGGTAGAGATGGTGCAAGGTGCTTCTCAGGTGCCTGGGCCAGTCTTAAGCCTGTGTAAAAATGACACCAAGGAGAGGACTGGGTCCACTGAAGTCGATGGCACTGTTAAAGCACACTTTTCAAAAGGCTTGACTGCTGCTCCCCTCACAAATCCAAGTCATGAGACGGATGATGAAATAGATAGTGAGGATCCTCAGATGTTTGCAAGAAATAAGAGGTCATTGTCGAAAGCTAGGGAGATGATGGGATTTGGAAAAAATAAAGTATATTTTGAAATGACTTGTTTGATTCTGATTATATTTCTGCACACATTAATAATGATTAAAGTTGCATCCCTAATTGGTAACAGTTTGAGAAACATGAGCAAATTTGAGCAGGTTTTGGTGTCTGTAAAGGCAGACATGTTGTGTTTTCAGGAGACTAAATTGGACGGACTCCAATACAGGAGATTAAGGGTAAATGGTCTGATCTAATTTTTTGTAGTCACAGAAGTAATAAAACATGTGGAGTGGCTATTATGATAAAAAATGTGGTTCAAAATGTCAAACAAGTATATGCGGACAATCATGGCAGACTTATTGTAATTGATTTTGAAGTTCAAAATGTCACTTTTCGTTTAACTAATGTTTATGCTTCAAACATTGGATCTGAAAGGAGAGATATGTTTCACAACCTAAAAACACAGTGCTCAGAAAACTGTATACTGGTAGGAGACTTTAATGTGAAGTGTAGTAGAATGGATGTCTCTCGTGATAGTTTCAGATATGATTCTTCTAGAAATGCTTTATGGAAACTTATTAATGAGGAAGATCTAGTAGATATATATGGAGGGCTGAAAATCCAAACAGAAGAGTGTTTGAGAAGGCAGGTGGTTATAAATGAATTAAAACAAAGCAGAATTGATGTCCAGCTAAGGAAGAAGTGGTACAGCATGTTCAGAGGATGTCATAACTTTACAGCAGTAGTGTCATTTCAAATACATTTTGGTGTGGAGAGGGGTTTGAATGCTAGCTTGCTTAAAGAAGATACATATATAAATGTAATTGCTAGATGTATTAATATTTAATTAAATAATCCTATTAAGCATGTTAATATTGGGGTGTGGTGGGAGAAACTCAAGGATACGATTAAAAAGTTGAGTATCAAATATGCCAGTAGTAGAAACTTTATTTTAAAGCGGGAGGGTATTGAGCTGCGCAGGCACCTATACTCTAACCCCCCACCAACCTTAACTGCATCTCACTCAAATTCTCACCTTTATCTGAACCCCTTACACCATATGTGTCAAACTCAAGGCCCGCGGGCCATATGTGGCCCGCCAGGTCATTTTATGTGGCCCGCGAGAGCTTAAAAGTTTTGAGTGTCTAAAAATAAATACCAAAAAATAAATTAAGAGCGTGCTTTGACCAAAAACTACATTCCCACAATGCTTCGACTACGCTAGCACGGCAGTGTCCTGCCAACGAGTGGAATTGAGATATAAATAATGATCCCAAATGTCCAGAAAGAGAAAAGTTGATGCAGACGGAAGACTGTTTCAAGAAAGATGGGAAGGCGAATACTTGTTTGGCTTCAAGGAGAAAGACCGGTATGTCTTTTGTGTTACGAGGCGGTGTCGGTTGTCAAAGAGTACAATCTGCGTCGACATTTTGACACCAAACACGGAGCTAAGTACGCTAAAGCTAGCCTTCAAGAAAAGCAACAAATTGCCAAGAATTACAAGGCAAACTGCGGTCGCAGCAGAGTTTGTTCATGAAATCCACAGCCAAAAACGAGGCCGCGGTGAAAGCTAGCTTCATTGTGGCTGAAGAAATCGCCCACGCTTCCAAGTCTTTTTCAGAGGGAGCGTTTTTGAAGCAGTGCATGCTGAAGGTCTGTGAGCAGGTTTGTCCCGACCAGTTACAGACTTTTAAAAATGTCAGTTTATCAAGAAACACCATCGCCGACCGAGTGAAGGAACTAGCAGAAAATCTTACAACACAGCTGGCCGAGGAGACACGCAGCTACACAGCTTTTTCATTAGCTGTTGATGAAAGCACAGATAACACAGACACAGCGCAGTTATCAATTTTTATTAGAGGCGTAAAGTCGAACCTCTCTATCACTGAGGAGCTGTTGGATGTGGCTGCAATGCGTGGGACCACGACAGGATCAGAACATTTTTGATGCGGTAGAGAAGTCCGTAAGTAAAAATGCATTGCAGTGGGAAAACTTGGTAGGATTAACTACAGACGGTGCACCGGCAATATGCGGAGGAAAAGTGGGCTTGGTTGGACTAATGAAGGGGAAAATGCAAAAAATGTCACATTTGTAATAAATATCATTTATTATAACACAAGCATATTTGCTATTACATTGTTATAACTAACTTCTTTCCAAACAGGGTTTCTCACAAACTCAAAAGCAGATACGGAGACCCACACACACCCAGAGACAGATGGCTGACACAGGCCTTTTCATAAAAACTGATAAGAAAAGGGTGCCTGGTACTGCATATCACAGAAACTGAGACACACACATACCCAAGGACAGAGGGCTGACGTAAACCTTTCATAAACACTGATAAGACAGGAACATCTACGCACACACAAAATCTCCTCTTCAGTCTGAACATTTTACAGACACACAGAAATGTCAAAATAGGAACATCTACGCACACACCTAATCTCCTGTTTTAGCTGAACATTTCTGAAGACAAAGAAATCTACTCAGAGCCAATGAGACAGTGATACTAGCCTGAAGGGGACCTCGCCCAACTCATCAGGACCAACCAGAGGACAAGAACTTCCAGACTCAACCTACTTTCTATCTTTGTATAAAATGTATATGCACTCTGTTATCTGGGCGTCTTTCAGAGAGTTCCATTTGAGCTTGATGAAAGGGTCCGTGCACGCTATTTCAGATATCTTTACACTTTAATAAACTGCCTTATATCATACCTTATCCACCTGGTCCAGCATCTCAACTTGGTCTCACTCTTCTAGTAAATGTATCATCAACAAATGCCTTTGATAACGTTTCATTGCATTATCCATCAAGAAACTTTGTGWGGGAAGGTGCTGGGGATGGAGGACATTGTGACCACAGTCATGAAAACAGTGAACTTCATTCGGGCGCGTAGCCTGAATCACCGTCAGTTCCAGCAGTTTTTGCTGGAGATGGGCTCGGAACACGGGGATGTGCTGTACCATACAGAAGTGCGGTGGCTGAGTAGGAGCAAAGTCCTCAAGCGATTTTTCGAGCTCAGGAAAGACATTGCTCTTTTTATGCAGAGTAAAGGAAAACTCATGTCTGAACTATCAGATCCAAAGTGGATGTGTGACTTTGCTGTGTTGTGTGACATAACCGACCATCTCGCCCAGCTGAATCAGAAGCTGCAGGGACGCAAACAAGTCATCACGCAGATGTCCAACACGATCACGGCTTTCCAGCGTAAATTGGACTTATGGATGTGGCAAGTGACAGGACAATCTTGTTCACTTTCCTGTTTGTCAGAGCATGTCAGCCTCATTTCCCGAGACTTTTTCATAGTTGGCTACCAAACTGAGCTGGTTAAAGACTGAGTTTGATCGGCGCTTCTCTGACTTCAGAGCACAACAGTCTGGCTTTGACATCTTTGCCAATCCTTTCACCACCGATGTCTGCACTGCACCCCAACACCTTCAGATGGAGCTAATTGAGCTTCAAAGCGACAGTGGCCTGAGAGCAAAGTTTCAGGATGCTACAATCCAGGACTTTTACCGTCTGCTGCCTCCTGGTTTGATGCCACAGCTTCGACTTCATGCTGCCCGTGTTCTGTCCATGTTTGGGAGCACCTATCTGTGCGAACAGTTTTTTTCCATAATGAATCTGAACAGTCTGAACATTTTACAAGACACAAACAGAATGTCAAAATAGGAACATCTACGCACACACCTAATCTCCTGTTTTAGCTGAACATTTCTGAAGACAAAGAAATCTACTCAGAGCCAATGAGACAGTGATACTAGCCTGAAGGGGACCTCGCCCAACTCATCAGGACCAACCAGAGGACAAGAACTTCCAGACTCAACCTACTTTTTCTTTATTTGTATAAAATGTATATGCACTCTGTTATCTGGGCGTCTTTCAGAGAGTTCCATTTGAGCTTGATGAAAGGGTCCGTGCACGCTATTCTAGATATCTTTAACTTTAAATAAACTGCCTTATATCATCATCATCCTTATCCACCTCGGTCCAGCATCTCAACTTGGTCTCACTTCTTCTAGAAAAATGTATCATCAACAAATGCCTTTGATAACGTTTCATTGCATTATCCATCAAGAAACTTGTGAGGGAAGGTGCTGGGATGGAGGACATTGTGACCACAGTCATGAAAACAGTGAACTTCATTCGGGCGCGCGATGAGCCTGAATCACCGTCAGTTCAGCAGTTTTTGCTGGAGATGGCTGCTCGGAACACGGGGATGTGCTGTACCATACAGAAGTGCGGTGGCTGAGTAGGAGCAAAGTCCTCAAGCGATTTTTCGAGCTCAGGAAAGACATTGCTCTTTTTTATGCAGAGTAAAGGAAAACTCATGTCTGAACTATCAGATCCAAAGTGGATGTGTGACTTTGCTGTGTTGTGTGACATAACCGACCATCTCGCCCAGCTGAATCAGAAGCTGCAGGGACGCAAACAAGTCATCACGCAGATGTCCAACACGATCACGGCTTTCCAGCGTAAATTGGACTTATGGATGTGGCAAGTGACAGGACAATCTTGTTCACTTTCCTGTTTGTCAGAGCAGTCAGCCTATTTTCCCGGTCGACTTTTTCATAGTTGGCTACCAAACTGAGCTGGTTAAAGACTGAGTGGAGTTGATCGGCGCTTCTCTGACTTCAGACACAACAGTCTGGCTTTGACATCTTTGCCAATCCTTTCACCACCGATGTCTGCCACTGCACCCAACACCTTCAGATGGTAGGCTAATTGAGCTTCCAAAGCGACAGTGGCCTGAGAGCAAAGTTTCAGGATGCTACAATCCAGGACTTTACGTCTGCTGCCTCCTGGTTTGATGCCACAGCTTCGACTTACTATGCTGCCCGTGTTCTGTCCATGTTTGGGAGCACCTATCTGTGCGAACAGTTTTTTTCCATAATGAATCTGAACAAAAACAAGCACAGATCACGCCTCACGGATGACAACCTCCATGCTGTTCTACGCATTGCCTCAGCACAGGACCTAAAACCAGACATTGACACACTGGTAACGGGAAAACGGTGTCAGACATCTGGTCAGGAACACACAGGCAAGCATTTTTTTTTAAACTTAATTAAAATATAATAAAATGTAATTCAACCAAGAAGAGAACAGTTAAACTGTGTGCAATTTAATGATTGTGCTTGCATTTTGTTTTGTGTTTATCATTTTCAGAACATGATCAATCGATAGTAGAGAGAATCCACTTGGTGTGTTCAAGGACAGGCAGCATCTCCTCATCAAAGACTAACCGAAAAACTTGACCAATATAGTTGTGAACTGAGTCAACCTTATTTTGGTATTTTTAGTTGATTACATATTATTTATGTGTAGCTGCTGTAGTAATTATTTCATGTTTGCAGGTTTATGTGTGTATGCAGACAAATTGTTGTCATCAAACCATCAGTTGGGTGCAAGGCTGTGTGCAGCCTTTTTTTGTAAAATGCTACATGTGTCATACATGTTCTTTGCAGCTCAGTTTTATGTTATTTTTCTTTATTCACTTGGACAGTTTGATCCTTCATTAATGGAGTTATGTGGGTTTTCATAAGCTGACAATTTAAAAGGATTTATGTTAGAGCTACAAGCAAAATAATTTTTCTATGCAACTGTAATTGTCACTTGAATAAGTTATAATAAATAATGAGTTATTTAACATTGAGGAGTTACATTTACATTACATTCGATTACATTTATAAGTTACATCTGGCCCTTTGAGGACAGCCATTATGCTGATGTGGCCTCGGTGAAAATGAGTTTGACACCCCTGCTCTAGGGAGATCCAGATGTCTTTCCCTAAACCTACAACGATAACAAATATTTAGAATATAACCCCCCACCTCTCCTTTTAAAATATGTTGTCTATATTTTCCTGTTTTTTTCTTTGTGTCAGTTACATTTTAGCATTTTGAAGGGATGGTTATATGTACGGTGATCTGTGCTAGCTTGACTCTATCGGATGTTGAGTGTACAGTCGTGGCCAAAAGTTTTGAGAATGACAAATACACATTTTCAAAGTCTGCTGCCTCAGTTTGAGTGATGGCAATTTGCATATACTCCAGAATGTTATGAAGAGTGATCAGATGAATTGCATTTAATTGCAAATTAACTGAATCCCCAAAAAACATTAGCTGACATTGTCAGTGATTCTCTTGTAAAACATGTGTGAGTGTTGACGAGGATTGAGTTCGAATAACAGACTGGAAGCTTCAAAATGAGGGTAGTGCTTGGAGTCATTGTTCTTCCTCCGTCAACCATGGTTACCTGAAAGGAACACGTGCCGTCATCATTGCTTTGCACAAAAAGGGCTTCACAAGCAAGGATATTGCTGCCAGTAAGATTGCACCTACATTAACCATTTATCGGATCATCAAGAACTTCAAGGAGAGCGGTTCAATTGTTGTGAAGGTGGCTTCAGGGCGCTCAAGAAAGTCCAGCAAGCGCCAGGACCGTCTCCTAAAGTTGATTCAGCTGCGGGATCGGGCACCACCAGTACAGAGCTTGCTCAGGAATGGCAACAGGCAGGTGTGAGTGCATCTGCACGCACAGTGAGGCGAAGACTTTGAGGATGGCCCTCCAGGAAAAACATCAGGGACAGACTGATATTCTGCAAAAGGTACAGGGATTGGACTGCCGAGGACTGGGGTAAAGTCATTTGCCCTTTTGGGGCATCTAGAAAAAAGCTTGTCCAGAGAAGACAAGTTAAGTGCTACCATCAGTCCTGTGTCATGCCAACAGTAAAGCATCCTGAGCCCATTCATGTGTGGGGTTGCTTCTCAGCCAAGGGAGTGGGCTCACTCACAATTTTGCCTAAGAACACAGCCATGAATAAAGAATGGTACCAACACATCCTCCCAACCATCCAGAAACAGTTTGGTGACGAACAATGCCTTTTCCAGCATGATGGAGCACCTTGCCATAAGGAAAAATTGATAACTAAGTGGCTCGGGGAACAAAACATTGATAGTTTGGGTCATGGCCAGGAAACTCCACAGACCTTAATCCCATTGAAGAACTTGTGGTCAATCCTCAAGAGGCGGGTGGACAAACAAAAACCACAAATTCTGACAAACTCCAAGCATTGATTATGCAAGAATGGGCTGCCATCAGTCAGGATGTGGCCCGAAGTTAATTGACAGCATGCCAGGGCAGATTGCAGAGGTCTTGAAAAAGAAAGGTCAACACTGCAAATAGACTATATGCATCAACTTCATGTAATTGTCAATAAAGTCTGACACTTATGAAATGCTTGTAATTATACTTCAGTATTCCATGGTGACACTGAAGCAGCAAACTTTGAAAATTAATATTTGTGTCATTCAAAACTTTTGGCCACGATTGTAGTCCCCTAACCTAACCCTCTGAGTGTCGGAGTGGATCGATGCCCATCGTCGACGAGGCGTTTCTGAACCGCTATTCAAAGCGCTCTGAACAAATTAAGGGAATCGTTCACAAACATTGGCACATTCTAAAATCCGATGATAGTCTCGTAATGTGTTTTCGGACCTTCCCTTCGTCGTAATCTCAGAGACCAATTGGTACACTCTGATTTGCCACCAAGATATTCCTGAACGTCTATTTGCGCCCTACTAGATGGAAATTACAAGTGTAATGGCTGTGCTCAATGCAATGGCACTTATAAATGCAGATCCTTCAAACACCCACAACAGGGAAATCGATCCCAATCAAAGGTAATATTAAGTGCTCCACTAAGGCAGTTATTTATCTTATAACTTGTCCTTGTGGTAAAAATGTGGGTAAAACAAAGCGCGAATTAAAAGTACGTATCTCAGAGCATCGTAGCACCAGTAGGTGCAAAACCTTGAATTACCCAGTTGCGGCCCACTTTTG
>NC_036863.1:46489304-46515700 GCF_002910315.2 Salvelinus sp. IW2-2015 | reverse complement strand
CAAAACAAGCACAGATCACGCTCACGGATGACAACCTCCATGCTGTTCTACGCATTGCCTCAGCACAGGACCTAAAACCAGACATTGACACACTGGTAACGGGAAAACGGTGTCAGACATCTGGTCAGGAAACACACAGGCAAGCATTTTTTTTTTTAAACTTAATTAAAATATAATAAAATGTAATTCAACCAAGAAGAAGAACAGTTAAACTGTGTGCAATTTAATGATTGTGCTTGCATTTTTGTTTGTGTTTATCATTTTCAGAACATGATCAATCGATAGTAGAGAGAATCCACTTGGTGTGTTCAAGGACAGGCAGCATCTCCTCATCAAAGACTTACAAGGAGGCAGGCCACTTGATTTCGTCTCTTCGTTATATTGGCATCGAACATGTCACCCTCCCTAGGAGAGGGGGTGACCTTGATAATTTATTGTTAAAACGAGAGYCTGCCTGGATCTTTAACTTAAAGACCCTTGCTCCCTTCGGTCTCAACGTAGACTTTGATCTGAAGCCATTCTTGTGATTATTGTGACTTTGCCATTGTAATTGTTTGTAAGCTTGTGTAGTCTAAAATGAATCTATGATCGTATGCTATCCATTTATTTTTTGTAWGCTGTCCTTTGTATGTCATTTTAAWATTTGAGAATTAACCAATGATATTAGGCCACTCTTGGCCATGATTACAGACACCTGTGTGTCTTTTMACACTATATAAAACGAGTCATCKCGCAGTGTTTGTGATTATACCCTGATATAGACAGCTTGGCTGTCGAAACGTTGGTAATTAAATGTTTGCATCTGAMCTCCTAGAGTGTGCGGCTCTCCTTTATTTTCAAGTGACAGAAACTCTACCACAAAGTGTGTTTTGAATATCTGGGCGCAGCAGCACATCGGAGTAGGTGATTAGAGCGACTACCATACTCATGGGAAACTAGATCCCTGACGAGCCCTCATTTTGCTACGTTCCCCAGCAAGATGTTTTGCTCATTTTGCTACGTTCCCCACCAAAAATGTCACTCAAACAGAAGGGGGAACTAACAAAGAGTCACTGACAACATCCAAAACAGGAGGGGTTCTGAAAGACACTCATGGGGGTGTCCACTGAAAGCTGACTAGCAACAACTGAGCACACGCTAAATTTTCCCCAAGAGACAAACCCACACCAAAAACGTAGACAGAAAGCAAACCAAAAACAGGGAAGATCAAACAAAGGAATGTTTTTCTCTAAATCAATTAGGGAGATGGTGCACTGGGCCAACTAAAGGTGTTGACCCTCCACATCTCTCAAGACCAACTGGTGRACTGGGCCYGCCACTGTTAAATAWKACCTGGGCCAGCACAGGTGAAACYCCTTCCCACTAACGAGATGGCAAACCAGCAAAGGTGTAACACATACTGACTAATGAGGTGAAACCAATAAGTGCGCCCCACGTGCTAAAGTGTAATACCAGTTAAACAGTAAACTCAGGAACCATAGCAGATTTGTCTTATTTTATGCGATTTTGTTATGTCCATAATAGGCATATAATACTCCAAATGGTCAAAATGTCCACTTGTCACAAACTCAGCAACAACAAAAAAAGATACTCTTATAAACTGCGTTTATTTTCAGCAAACTTAACATGTGTAAATATTTGTATGAACACTGAGACATAAATTGAACAAGTTCCACAGACATGTGACTAACAGAATTTGAATAATGTGTCCCTGAACAAAGGAGGGGTCAAAATCAAAAGTAACAGTCAGTATCTGGTGTGGCCACCAGCTGTCTTGCTGTGAGATGTTACCCCACTCCTCCAACAAGGCACCTGCAAGTTCCCGGACATTTCTGGGGGGAATGGTCCTAGCCCTCACACTCCGAGCCAACAGGTTTCAGATGTGCTCAATGGGATTGAGATCTGGGCTCTTTGCTGGCCATGGCAGAACACTGACATTCCTGTCTTGCAGGAAATCACGCACAGAACAAGCAYTATGTCTGGTGGCATTGTCATGCTGGAGGGTCATGTCAGGATCAAAATCAAATCAAATGTATTTATATAGCCCTTCGTACATCAGCTGATATCTCAAAGTGCTGTACAGAAACCCAGCCTAAAACCCCAAACAGCAAGCAATGCAGGTGTAGAAGCACGGTGGCTAGGAGAACCTCCCTAGAAAGGCCAAAACCTAGGAAGAAACATCGAGAGGAACCAGGCTATGAGGGGGGGCCAGTCCTCTTCTGGCTGTGCTGGGTGGAGATTATAACAGAACATGGCCAAGATGTTCAAATGTTCATAAAAATAATCACAGTAGTTGTCGAGGGTGCAGCAAGTCAGCACCTCAAGAGTAAATGTCAGTTGGCTTTTCATAGCCAATCATTAAGAGTATCTCTACCGCTCCTGCGGTCTCTAGAGAGTTGAAAACAGCAGGTCTGGGACAGGTAGCATGTCCGGTGAACAGGTCAGGGTTCCATAGCCGCAGGCAGAACAGTTGAAWCTGGAGCAGCAGCACGGCCAGGTGGACTGGGGACAGCAAGGAGTCATCATGCCAGGTCGTCCTGCGGCATGGTCCTAGGGCTCACGTCCTCCGAGAGAGAGAGTCACACAGGACACTGGATAAGACAGGAGAAGTACTCCAGATATAACAAACTGACCCTAGCCCCCGACACATAAACTACTGCACATAAATACTGGAGGCTGAGACAGGAGGGGTCAGGAGACACTGTGGCCCCATCCGGTGATACCCCCGGACAGGGCCAAACAGGAAGGATACAACCCCACTGTTGAAGGAATTCGTTTCCTATATGTTCATTAACCAATTTCATTATACAAAGCAAACACTCTGTCCGTTTATAAGAATTTGTAAGATCCTTATTTGCATAAAATAGACTTAGACCCTTGTCCAAATGTAATCAATAGTATTTATTCTCGAGAGTACTCCCTCCAAAAAACATGTATCTCACTTTATATATCACAAACAGCGTCATAGAATCCCTCCCCCTCCGACGAGGATAAAGATGATCAAATAGTTCATTTCAACACACTCAAGCACATACTTTACACAATATGTCTGCATTATCTCCTGAAATCTCTCCTCAGTTTATTACCACTTAACTGACAGTTCCATTCCCCCCCCAGATACAGAAAACCCAGAGGTCTTGAACTATTCTCCCTTATCTCCACAGAGTTATAGCTGAGTCGGTTCAAACATAGGTTAACGATCCATTTCGTTTTCTTTAGAGACACACAGACATTCCTTTCTACCCTCATACATGTTCCATAACCTCTTCCTTATGAACTAACATTATTCCTCCATTTAGAAAAACAGTAATTCAATTAGTTATAGTTATAGCTAAATGTATACATAGTTTAGTCATTTATTCATACAATTCATAACACCCACCCACTTTGCCAAAGCACAGCCCCCACACCACTAGAGGGATATCTTCAACAACCAACTTACCATCCTGAGACAAGGCAGAGTATAGCCCACAAAGATCTCCGCCACGGCACAACCCAAGGGGGGGGGCGCCAACCCAGACAGGAAGATCACGTCAGTAACTCAACCCACTCAAGTGACGCACCCCTCCTAGGAACGGCATGAAAGAGCACCAGTAAGCCAGTGACTCAGCCCCTGTAATAGGGTTAGAGGCAGAGAATCCCAGTGGAGAGAGGGGAACCGGCCAGGCAGAGACAGCAAGGGTGGTTCGTTGCTCCAGAGCCTTTCTGTTCACCTTCGCACTCCTGGGCCAGACTACTGAAGAGATGAGTCTTCAGTATAGACTTAAAG
Source organism: Salvelinus sp. IW2-2015 (assembly GCF_002910315.2). NCBI lineage: Eukaryota > Metazoa > Chordata > Actinopteri > Salmoniformes > Salmonidae > Salvelinus > Salvelinus sp. IW2-2015. The sequence continues at coordinate 46,511,931 of NC_036863.1, read as the reverse complement.
GTTGAGACCGAGTCTGCGTCTCTCACATGGGTATGCAGACCATTTCATAAAAATTTAGATCTATAGGAGAAAGCCCTGCCTCCAGCTGTTTGCTTAGAAATTCTAGGGACAATTAGGAGGCCTGCATCTTGTGACCGTAGCCAGGACCAACTCGGAAAGATAGGTAAGAGCAAGCCCATGTAATGCTTTGTAGGTTAGCAGTAAAACCTTGAAATCAGCCCTTGCCTTAACAGGAAGCCAGTGTAGGGAGGCTAGCACTGGAGTAATATGATCAAATTTTAATCTAGTCAGGATTCTAGCAGCTGTATTTAGCACTAACTGAAGTTTATTTAGTGCTTTATCCGGGTAGCCGGAAAGTAGAGCATTGCAGTAGTCTAACCTAGAAGTAAAAGAGCAAGTCTGATTTCAGCAATGTTACGTATGGAAAAAAGCTGTCCTTGAAACAGTCTTGATATTTCGTCAAAAGAGAGATCAGGGTCCAGAGTAACGCCGAGGTCCTTCACAGTTTATTTGAGACGAATTTACAACCATCAAGATTATTGTCAGATTCAACAGAAGATCTCTTGTTTCTTGGGACCTATTCAACAGAAGATCTCTTTGTTTCTTGGGACTGAACAAGCATCTCTGTTTTGTCCGAGTTTAAAAGTAGAACGTTTTCAGCCATCCACTTCCTTATGTCTGAAACACAGGCTTCTAGCGAGGGCAATTTTGGGGCTTCACCACGTTTCATTGAAATGTACAGCTGTGTGTCATCCGCATAGCAGTGAAAGTTAACATTAATGTTTTCGAATGACATCCCCAAGAGGTAAATATATAGTGAAAACAATAGTGGTCCTAAAACGGAACCTTGAGGAACACCGAAATGTACAGTTGATTTGTCAGAGGACAAACCATTCACAGAGACAAACTGATATCTTTCCGACAGATACGATCTAAACCAGGCCAGAACTTGTCCGTGTAGACCAATTTGGGTTTCCAGTCTCTCCAAAAGAATGTGGTGATCGATGGTGTCAAAGGCAGCACTAAGGTCTAGTAAGGTAACGAGGACAGATGCAGAGCCTCGGTCTGACGCCATTAAAAGGTCATTTACCACCTTCACAAGTGCAGTCTCAGTGCTATGATGGGGTCTAAAACCAGACTGAATGATTTCGTATACATTGTTTGTCTTCAGGAAGGCAGTGAGTTGCTGTGCAACAGCTTTTGCTGTTGGAAGATTCGGAAGATTCGATAGTTTTTTATATTTTCTGGGTCAAGGTTTGGCTTTTTCAAGAGAGGCTTTATTACTGCCACTTTTAGTGAGTTTGGTACACATCCGGTGGATCGAGAGCCGTTTATTATGTTCAACATAGGAGGGCCAAGCACATGAAGCAGCTCTTTAAGTAGTTTAGTTGGAATAGGGTCCAGTATGCAGCTTGAAGGTTTAGAGGCCATGATTACTTTCATCATTGTGTCAAGAGATATAGTACTAAAACACTTAAGTGTCTCTCTGGATCCTGAGTTGTGCAGACTAAGGAGAGCTTTGGAGGAATACGCAGATTTAAAGAGGAGTCCGTAATTTGCTTTCTAATGATCATGATCTTTTCCTCAAAGAAGTTCATGAATTTATTACTGCTGAAGTGAAAGCCATCCTCACTTGGGGAATGCTGCTTTTTAGTTAGCTTTGCGACAGTATAAAAAATAAATTTGGGATAAGTTGGAAAAATAGGATGATCGAGCAGCAGTGAGGGCTCTTCGATACTGCACGGTACTGTCTTTCCAAGCTAGTCGGGAAGACTTCCAGTTTGGTGTGGCGCCATTTCCGTTCCAATTTTCTGGAAGCTTGCTTCAGAGCTCGGGTATTTTCTGTATACCAGGGAGCTAGTTTCTCATGACAAATGTTTTTAGGGGTGCAACTGCATCTCGGGTATTGTGTAAGGTTAAATTGAGTTCCTCAGTTAGGTGGTTAACTGATATTTGTCCTCTGACGTCCTTGGGTAGGCAGAAGGAGTCTGGAAGGGCATCAAGGAATCTTTGTGTTGTCTGTTTATAGCACGACTTTTGATGCTCCTTGGTTGGGGTCTGAGCAGATTATTTGTTGCGATTGCAAACGTAATAAAATGGTGGTCCGATAGTCCAGGATCATGAGGATAAACATTGCAAAACTAGGTCCAGAGACATGTTGGACAAAACCCACTGAGTCGATGATGGCTCCGAAAGCCTTTTGGAGTGGGTCTGTGGACTTTTCCATGTGAATATCAAAATCACCAAAAATGTGAATATTATCTGCTATGTGTACAAGGTCCGATAGGAATTCAGTGAACTCAGTGAGGAACGCTGTATATGGCCCAGGAGGCCTGTAAACAGTAGCTATAAAAAGGGATTGAGTAGGCTGCATAGATTTCATGACTAGAAGCTCAAAAGACGAAAACGAATCTTTTATGTTTGTAAATTGAAATTTGCTATCGTAAATGTTAGCAACACCTCCGCCTTTGCGGGATGCACGGGGGATATGGTCACTAGTGTAACCAGGAGGTGAGGCCTCAGTTAACACAGTAAATTCATCAGGCTTAAGCAATGTTTCAGTCAGGCCAATCACATCAAGATTATGATCACATTGACTATAACTGCCTTTGAAGTGAGGGATCTAACATTAAGTAGCCCTATTTTGAGATGTGAGGTATCACGATCTCTTTCAATAATGGCAGGAATGGAGGAGGTCTTTATCCTAGTGAGATTGCTAAGGCGAACACCGCCATGTTTAGTTTTGCCCAACCTAGGTCGAGGCACAGACACAGTCTCAATTGGGATAGCTAAGCTGACTACACTGACTATGCAAGTGGCAGTGGATGTCTGGTGGTCCATGGAGGAAGCTGACCTCTTAGGCCCAGTGAGAGATCAAGGCAGGAGGGCAGGGAGTGTAGGCCAAGATATCCAATAAATAGAGTACACCCAAAAAATATACATTACAATTATACTTTATTGAACACCAATCAATTCTTCTATCAATATCAAAGCTTGATTAGCAAGTTATAATGTCTATTATGAGTGTCCAGGGAATGTAGCATGTGTCCACTTATAATTCCCTGTCTTTAGCACTCACTTTTTCGTAGTTCAATGTGGAACTCAAACACAGCAGAGTGCCAAATGTCACATTAGAACCTATGTCATATTCTTGAAAGATTTGGCAGAGTGTAACCCCCAAGGCCTAGGCAGTTCCTTGCCCATGGCTGGTTCTGAGTTCCGATAACCATTTGATGTGGGGTAGATTTTGTGAAAGTGCTCGAGCCAGGTTAATTCCTCTTTGGATAAGACAAGTCTTGATTTGCCGACAGCAAAATTAGTTTTGTGCTGATATACACACAGCTGGTACCTGTTTCCTTTTGAGGCTATTTCAAGAAATTCTCACTCACTGAAGGACAGGAGTGGCCCCCTACGTGATCCATTGAAACGGCCACATAACAGTGCTACAAAATGGATGACATCTGACCTCAATGCTCCCTGCTCCAGGCGACCTGAAAAAATAGCTCAATAGATATGCTGCTTTTTTAATCTAAATTCCTGCAGCTGGGCTTCAGGATGGAATCCCAGCATTTAATGCGAAAGTGTGCCCGCTGTGCAGCCAGCTCCATCCGGAAATCCCGATCCATCTTTGATAGTGCTAGTAATGTTTTTCTATCTCTCATCCCACTGGCTCGAAAAGGAGTTGACCTATATTCTAAGAAAAACTTGATAAATTGTCTCACATCGGCACGGTAGCTTTTCAGTGTGTCTTCATGCAACCCCCTGTCCTGCACAGTGCCGAACCACTTGTGGATTCGTTTGTTGTATTCCAAAGATGTTAAACCCACATCCGGGCCTGTCCCTGTCATTTTAGTTAAGAACTCCTTGAGCCTCGAGACTGTTCGATCGAGTATTGTCTTTACGTCTACTTGTAGGAAGGCTCCCCAAAAGGTAATCTGTATAATACAAAAGAATGTGCGATCTGGAGTAGTCTCTGTCAGCCTCAGTGTCGCTCTCGTCCGTCCCTGGAAGGTCGCTCTCGTCCATCCATGGAAGTTCGCTGTCGGCCATATCTGAAAGTTGCCCAGGGGGAAGGTTGGTCTCGTCACCGGAAGACAGGGTGGCTACTGGGGCTGTATTATCTGACACCTCGGTCGACAAAGGCACCCGCATAGCGTCTTTGTACTTCTGGCTCATAGTGTTAAGTTTGTGAACCGAGCGTAGATGACGATCCAGCCTCGTAAGTTTGCGTTTACGCAGTCTCAAATCAATCTGCCAATGGCAACATGTCGACAGGAACTCAGCCATTTAGACTAACCCTAACTCCAACCCCTATTTCCTCTGAAGAAGCACGAATTGCGCAAAACCTCATGATCTTTCCCTAAATTTTAATGACCCCTTTTTTTTTTACCCTCAAACGAAAGTGAGAAAGAACAGGATTCCTCTATCTCCTTGTTCCACAGGGACATTTTTCCTACAAACAAAGCCAAGCACATGGGACATTTGGGCCTTCGTTTGAATTGGTATGGAAGAGCCTTTGTCCGTATGAAATATCTATTCTCTGGGTGTGGTGAGTATTCCCATTTTTTCCACCCCAAAACCAGACTTTAAAGTTTGGAGTGCCTTGAAAATGAATCATCATCATGATTGAATTATAAAGAAGTGATCACCTTAGAGTGCAGTGTTTTTCTCATAGCGTAGAGTGCTATTTCTAAGGCAATTTTTTTATGGAGTGTCATCTGAATCTACAGTGAGAATTTCATATCGATTGCTTGTTTTTTATTCAGCATTTTTGAAGGCCCAAAGCCTGCATAAGGCTGAATTGCCAGTCCTGGAACAACCACCAGATGGCAACAGACAATTAATTTTGTAGGAGAAAATGAGTTGAGTGTTGACCTCCATTCCCCATGATCCTTTTTGCATTGGGCTTTGATTATTATTTTCTAAAACAGGGCTAATTTGTTATTTATTTTTTTATTGTTTGTTATTTTGATGTATTTCTTTGTTGATTGGTTCCAATTCTATATTTGGGGGGGGGGGGGGTTTAATTGTTATGATTTGATCCTTTAAATAGGAATACTCGGCCAGTTCCAATTGTGCACCTCTACCATGGCAATGCCACTACATAACCATTTCAAGGTTATTTAATCTAAATGAGTCCGCTGGAGAATCTAGGAATATTCCTAACCCTCACAAAGGGTTATTTTAAGGCCCTTCAAGCAATTCATCACTCACAAATTTTTGATTATGCTGCCCCAGCAGGCATGGTCAGACAGGTGAACAAATTGACGGCCTTTATCAAACCCTCTTCTCCTATCCCACAGACTCTGGCAAAGGTAAAACTTAACACCAGTAAGTGGATGGAGAATAATATGCCCATTTTGAGGGAGCATTATGATGGGGTCATTGCTTTATCCATTCAGAATGCTTTCCTGCAACCAAAAAGCTTTTCATAAGGCTGTGATGTGGGCAGAGGCCAGATTACGCTCCCACACCCTAGAGACTGAGATCAGACAGTTCTGTAACATTGTTTGAGCTATTTGCACCTCCATAGAAAGCATACTGTTCTCGCTCAAGGTTAACCACAGCTTCTCAGCACACTTATCTGGGGCAAAATGTTACTTCCAGCACACACACAGGAACCCAGACCAACAGTTGCTAATATTCAATTATAGCGCAATAAACACAGATCCTCACAGGTACCATGTAGTAGGCTGATTGTGGCTCTGAATCTTAAAGAATAGCTGAGTACTGTGAGGTTCTGAGTTATACACTATAGCCCTTACTATATCACATGTGATTGAATATTAGCAACTGTTGGCCTGGGCACCTGGGTGTCTGTGTGTGTGTGCTGGAAGTAACAGTTAGCCCCAGATAAGTGTGCTGGGAAGCTGTGGTTAGCCTTGAGTGAGAACAGTGTCCTTTTTATGAAGGTTCAAATAGCTCAGACAATGTTGCAGAGCTGTCTGACCTCAGTCTCTGGGGTGAGGGAGCGTAATCTACACAGCAACAGCGCCGGGACACCAAAGAGCGCAGAGGCTAGGACTAGCCTGAGCGCCGGCGATAGGCTGGGTGAGTCTAAACCACGCCCAGTCAAGCAGGAACTACCTCTGTCAGAGTATATTATAATATCTTTGTCAGGAACAAGTCAGTTCCCTGTTCTACCCTGCGGGGTGGTACAGTGAACCCGTATATACGAAAGTTGCATTTGCCATTTATTGCTTAGTTAATAAAAAATACATAGTATACAATCGGTGACTCATTGTCATACTTATCCTTATACCGGATTGAATTGACGCAACCCTAACAGTACTTAGATCATTTTATAAATCCTCTGTCACGGAAACATCCAAGCTTTATTAAAGACAAGTATGATTTTGTGACAATACTGAGAGAAATTTGTGTGCCTCAATAAGCGTTTTTACTCAATTGATATTGACTCTTTGTATGCCAACATTGACACCAACTTGGGTCTTAGAGCAAATTTTTTTTTTTTTAATGTTTTTTTATCATAGATGTCCAGACACAGATCGGATGAAGCATTATTACAATTACTAGAACTTAGCGTAACAAGAAATTACTTTAAATTCAACTATAATAATTTTTCTTCAAATTCATGGCACAGCTATGGGGAAGAAGTTTGCCCCGTCATATGCCAATATTTATATGGCCGAAAGGGAACAATCAGTCTTCTCTAAATGCATAAATCTTGTATCTACGATATTTAGATGACACATTTGGGTTATGGACACATTCCCTCAGAATTTATTGAATTTGTGCAGATTTCGAATACATATCCATCAATTACGATTAAACATAATGTTCAGCCGGAACAAATAGATTTTTTGGACAGTTGTTTTGTAGAGGGTAATGATAACATGAAACAATTAGCAACAATGGTTTATTTCAAAACTACAGACACCCATGCCCTCTTACACAAATCTAGCTTTCATCCAAAACACACATACAGAGGATTGATAAAGTCACAGCTTATCAGATTTCACAGGATTTGTACACAGGAAAATCATGTGAAGGGGCCTATAGGAATTATCTTGAAGGCTCTTAGGCCTAGAGGGAATTCCAAATGTTTCCTCCGCACCATACGAGTAGAGGTGAACACTATGTTTGGGACTGAACCTGTATATGAGGGGACCAGTAATGATGTTAATGTTATCCTTTTTGTCACCACATACTCAGTCTTCTATGAAGTTTAACTCTGTAGTGAAAGGTCATTTCCAGCAGGCAAAAGGGGGATGAGGAGGTTCTCCAACAATTCAGAGTAATATCAACATATCAGCAAAACACAAATTTGAAAGATATGCTGGTACATTCTGAATGCAAGGATAAGTTGTTACAGTGGATCACATTTTAGACAAGTAAAGTATATTCATAACAAACTGTCAGGTTCAGGAGCTCCAGTATGTGAGGTTTTTCAACTGAAGACCACTAACATTGTTCTAAACTTTATTAAAATAAGCGAATTCAACATATAAAACCAAATCGCCCAGTGTTACCATTTTTCACGAACACCAGGTTTGGGCGCCGCAATCCCCCGGCACGGGTCTTGCAACACATTTCTCTGATGACGTTCCATCCATCGCTTTCGGCTTCACTTGCCAACAGGTCACACAGTTTGTGATTTCGCTTGATGTGACTATCCTTTACTGCAGGACACTGTCCGAGAATGTTCGTGCAAGATTCAGTTTTAAGTCTTTCCTGCCCCTAAACAACGCCTCGCAAGTTGGATATACATTTGCCATTAGTTAGAGACCTGCAATATAGTGGGGTTGTTTGAATCGCACCGCTGCTGAATTTGCCAACCAGTGATTTCTGTTTCTGTCTCTACCAAACGCCAGTACTCCAATTCCTTGCGATGTCAGGTTCTGCCATCTTAGGAACTCTACTTGCCTCCAGTCCGGTGTGACTGAGCATTTTGGCATGACCGAGTTGTCAGGGTCTGTACTCCCGGCAGCTCCCTCTACCAGCACCTCAAGGTGAGGCAAACTTTCCTCATCCCCAACGGCTCTCAGCCACATCCCGAGGTACTCCTTCGTTTCAAATGTCCTGCGGGTAACTAACCGCGTAATGGCATCCTCAGAATGTCACAAACGGTAGACCCTTCTTGCTTGGATAGATGGGATTTGACAAGCTAGCATTACTATGCCCAGCCCCCCATCCTGGCATCTCGAGTAAAGCAGCGTGTCACAGGTACACGGCGGAAGGTGAAGCCACACTTTCAACGCTTTCCTGATCATCCCAGAGTACACAGCCCGCCATGATCCGCCTGATATACCATCCTTGGAATTGCGTAGACATTCAACATCCTCACCTTCTGTGAAGGCTTCGGTGGTGACCACCCGATCAATCTAATTCTGTTACGGAGTCGTTCGACAGGTTCTGGCTCCATAATGCCATACCACGGACTCACCCTCAAGCCCAGGTATGCAACCAACTCCTCTGGCCCGACCARGTGTAGCTCTTCGTCACCCATTATCCAAGGCTTACYGAGGTTGATCGAAAACRGTGGCACTTTCTGGTCTGAAATCTCAGCCCAATCAGTTGGCKAAATTCTTCCCGAKACAGGATATTGTGCGCCATGCCCTCCCAAGAACCGCTCACCAAGACTAGATCATCAGCAAAGGCCAAGGTTGCGATCTGKSYATCGCCCAGTTTGTACCCCAAGCCGTAGCATTCGAGGGTYTCAATCATTGGGTCCAGGGCCAGATTGAACAACAGCAGAGACATTGGATCTCCCTGTTTAACCCCTACCCTCATGTCAACAGGAGGGGACAGCTCCTTGTTGACTTATCACAGTCGTTACATCGGTGTACGAGTCACCTACGATTCCAACGATATGTTCATCAAGTCCTCTCTGCCTGAGTACCTCCAAGATGTGCAAATGACTAACCGAGTCAAATGCACGCGCGCAATCAACCAACACCACGGCCAASATCTCASCCCTCGTCCTACTCAGCTTGATTAATCCTCCCAAGATCATCACATTGTCTAAACATCCAGGTGAGGAAACAAATCCTCTCTGATGTGGGTTGATGGGACACGCCCTCGCCAGCCTGTGTTTCAGAATGCGAGAGTATAGCCTCAACACTATCGACCCGATAGTAAGAGGCCTCCACCCAGACACCTGGGTGAGTAAAATCGGGCCATCGGTCTTGGGTATCAAAGACCTCTTAAAGGGACCAGGCAGGGTACCCGAAGTCAGCCATATGGAAAAGGTATCGGCCAGTTTCGCACCAGAGGGATCCCATTCAAGCAGTGCCATTTTTGTTATCCCATCTGGCCCAGCTGCTGTACCGTTTTTGATTGCCCTAAGYTTCTCACATACTTCGGCCGCTGAGATAAGCGATCGAAACTCACCAAGTCCATCATATTTTTCTGTCACCTCCCACCAACTCTTGAGTTCCAAAGCAACCTCAAGTGGTGGAGAGACTGACGCCATGCTTTTATTGCCATCCAGAATATATTTCCCAAGCCAATACTCTCCCGTATCGTTACACACAAATACCACTGAGACCACCGGGTGCGCCACCGCATAGTGCTTCACCGCTTCCCCAACGGCCCCAAGTGATATTCCACATCGCCCACAGCTCAAATCACGGACGGGGAGTGATACCAGCAGGGTACTTAGTGAAGCCGTTCCCTTCGAGCAGCTGGCTGGGGTACGCATATTCCTCCCGTCTCTCGCAGCATAAACTGGCTGTGGTGGCAACACAACATCACTACCCCCATCCCGCAATGCTAGGTTAGGTGGCTTTAATTCGCCGACACAATGAGGCGCCATCGAGCCCACGTCTTCCCTCGCTTCCAGGGCATCGGGAGGATCTGGGTCCGAGGCCTGAGACATATCCTGGAAGGATACTTTTTCGCAAGTTACTTACTTGCGAGGAGGAGAGCCTTTCAGGCATTTCTTCCCCCATGGTCTGGAACTCCGAGACCTTCTTCTCTTTAGGCAAAGCTTATTTGTCCACAGAAATGTTGCTTTTCACAACTCGATTCTCTCACTTCGCATATCAAGGCTTCGCATATCAAGGCTTTGCTGATCGCACTCATGCCCCTGGCGTAGTATGTGTGGGTCCACGGTTGGTAACCCAGTCTGGACACTCTGGGTGGAGAAACGCATCAAAGACATTTCCCTGGCTAGGATTCGGCAAAGTAGTCACTTGTACCCCGTAAATTCCTTTAATTCTCTCATACCCTTCCCATGGTCACTCATCCGGGTTCCTTAAGCCGTATGTACTTAGACTTGCATAGCTTAATCTTTGAGACAAGCATATGCTACTGGCAGGATCAACCAGGTAGCCCCTCACAACATAGAGGTTGTACCTGGGCTCACTAAGGAGAAAACAGTCAAGGCACGGTTCTACCCCGTGAGGCCCGGGTGCGCCCAGCGGGAGGCCCTGAACTGCCCATGACCGAAGCCACATGAGCCAGGGCGCCGCTCGAGAGGTCTTTGTCTAGCCGGAGGGTTTAGTAGGAACCGCACAACTGGGCCAACAACAGGGTTTGAGAAACACGTGTGGCCCCCACCACAGGCATCGCTGCCTGGGTGTGCCACTCCCCGCACCGGAATACCAATGTAGGGCCACTGGGACAGGTCGGCTGTGTCTCGCTCGAGAGAGGCTCAGCTGGAGCGTATCTGAAACGGTGTAAACCGTCTCCGAAAGGGGTTCCTTCGATAGAGGCGAATCCACATGGGACGGGAGGAACCGTCCATCCGAACACCGGCCGACAGGGGACCTCCTAGGTGGATAACATATGCCTGCCTGTCTGAGGGAGGTATGGAAAGAAGATGGGTCTGCCCAAAAGTCCTACCTTTAAAGACCTGCAGACCTACATTGTTACTCATGTAAGTCAGATTAGATAGTGTTAGGATTTATGTTTATGCATAATAGCCTGTTAGCATATTGGTTGAAGAGGAATATTGTTTTGTTACACACATACACAAACTATACAGAGGGGGGTGTGTGTGTAGGTGTAAGGACTGACCAACACAGGCCATAAAAGTTGTGGACAGTCTGGAGAGGGGAAGGGTGCATCTCTCTAGACCAACCAGGAGGTTAGAATACTGGACAATACCATATTAGGAACTGTTTTAGTGTAGAATCGACAGACCCAAGACGGAGCTAATCTACCCAGCAACCAGAGGTGGACAAAGGAACGTGCCAAGGGGCTTGGACAAAGGGCCAGCAAAGGGGGGCAAAGTCTAAACCAAGCCCAGCCTCTACTGTGATAGGCTAACAGACGCGTTGAAACTACGTCATCACGGTATAAGAACAGCTGTTTACGTACTTCTTGCCAGTTCCCTGTTCATCCTGCGCGGTGATACAGTGAACCCGTATATACGAAAATTGCATTTGCCATTCATTGTTTGCGGTAATTAAACATAATTAAAGAAAGTTAGAAGACCTTGCTTTTTATTTATCCTGACACCGGATGTGTTACACGCAGCGTTCACAATAGGAATCAAATTATTGTAAGTTCCTATTGCACTGTTGTGCAGTAATATCATATCTTTGTGTGTGTGTCTTAGTCTTACAGGTAAAAAACATGCTCCCGAAGATTGACAGGGAAAGGGTGGCTAACTTCATGTGCCACGACTGCCAGATGGCAGATACACTATCAATTTAAATCCGTCTCAAGCCAGTGACACCAGGGCACTCTTCGAGGCTGCACTGAAGGGAGAACCAGAGAACAGAGAACCGTTGCAGAGAACCAGCCCTCCACCTCAAGAAAGAGAAAGCGGAAGGTGAGATAGGACGCCTCCCTCCCCGAGGGGAGCATCACCCCTGAAGAGACCAAGGTGATGTACCAGGAGGCTGGCACGTCTGCCGGGGACTCGGAGGAGGACGAAGATGAGGAAAAGACGGCCAGAAACCCTCCAGTAAGATTAGCTATTCCGACAGCAAAATGCACACTTGACTATAACAGTCAAGTGTGCATTTTGAGATATATCTAATGTCTTGTGTTTGCTCTGTCAGATGACACCCTCCAAGGTAACCAAGCCTCAGGTGGAGCAGGAACTTACCCCAAAGAGGAAGCAGATGATCCTCAGGTGCCGCATGGTGGTCGCCGTCAGCCTCATGCTAATCTCACCCCTCAAAGTGAAGAACAAGTCGCCCCACCACTCCCCCATTGTCACATTGCAAGGTATGCACCAACTGAATTCAAATAAAGTCAGACTCAAAAAAGCTGCAGGAGTAGGTGCACAAGGAAAGAGGGGAGCCCTGATGCAGCTAGAAAAGGGGAGCCAACCAACAAGACTTCCTCTTCCGAAGACTCTTAAGGACTGTCTCACATTTACACTGTTCTGATTTTGTTTGGTGTGGTTTTCTATTTGTGTGCTTGTTCAGATTTTAGAAGTGTATAATGTCCGTAATTTAGTCAAACTGTTTGTTCTATTTTCGATTTTGATTTATAATGTCAAGGTTTGTGCTGTTTTATTTAATTAGGAGTAATTCTTTGTTGTGCTTTTTTTAAGGTTTGGTTTTAGTCTGTCACTTAATTTGGAAGTGTTGAACCTTCACTGTCTTGTGTTTATTGTCTGTGAAGGTTTGAAAAAACATTTTGGCTTTATTGGCATGGGAATCATATTTTAACATTGCCAAAGCAAGTGAAGTAGATAATAAACAAAGTCCTGCTGTTCAGGAAGCACAGTTTGTATTAGAAACTTACACAGACAGGATGAAATCAACACTGAAAGGCAAACAAATGGCATCACCAAAGTCTCTAGGCCCTTGCTCGTTCTGACCACAGCGACCCTGCAAAAAAGTAGGCCCAAAATGAAGCCTGACCTAAATTTGAGGTGCTTTTGGGTGACAGCGGCAGAACCATTAAGGCTAGAAGCGTAATTCAAGCACAAGAACATTCCTAAGGTCCTCCCGATTTGTGGAATTAACCCTTAAAAGGGTGTTTTCTTCTAATAGTTTACGATGACATCTCTCCCCATAGGAATACTTTAACTGCTGCCCTAACTTCAACCTGAAGCCTATATGGGTTATGAATGCCATATCAAACTGTCTTCGATGACAATCCATCAGGCCACTAAGAGGATTACCTGTGTTGATTCTAAGCTTCCTGGAGCAACCGGAAGTGGTTTGATTTTACCAACCTGCAGTTAGGTAAAAAGACTGCATTCAACCCTCTGTAAATCAAATCGTGAAGGAGACATTTACAATACATTTTTCTGCAAGAATATCGTCAAATCTGTATACTTGGACTTTGGTTTAGCTTTTCTAGTAATAGTAGCCATATTGTAAGTTCAAAGTTTGCAAAACACACAGTTTTCACAACTCCATATTTTTGTCAAAAAGGAAAAGGCTTGCTGTTGCACAAGGTTAGCAACATACTCCCGTAAAGCCCAGCTCATTGGCTATCTATCTGGCTTTGTTTGACCCCGAGTGGTGCATATTTGACAAAGTTACAGTCAATCAAGTGAAGACCGCCCGCGTCATCGGCGTGCCATGAAGGCGTCGGTTTTTGACCAAATTTGGTGTCCTATAGGATATACTACACTCCTAATGATCTAGTGAAGTCTGGTTACATTCTGGGATCTCTGAGGAATAAATACAAACATGATTTAACTGGTTGAAACAATGTTTAGGGTTAGATTTTCAGAATCCTTTCTTAAAATCGATCGAGGATTTTATCTAACAAAACATCACTTCATGTTATCTCTGGGACCCTTTGAATGATAAATCAGCAAGATTTCAGAATGTAAGTACACATTTCTCCTTCAGAGGTGAATTCATCAAAACTATTGCGGTGAGAAAAGTGTTTTGTTGTTAGGAGCTCTCCTAAAACAATAGCATGGCATTTTTTCCCGCTGTAATAGCTACAGTAAATTGGACAGTGTAGTTATATTAACAAGAATTTAAGCTTTCAGCCGATATAAGACGCTTATATATACCGACATTTATTGTTTCTCTAAAATCTGCATTCGTGACACACGGCTCTGCATTCGTGACACACGGCGCTGCATGATTTCCAACTGTCCTGTTGACGGGACGCCTATCCCTAAGAAGTTTAAAATGCCTTTTCTTTTAGCACTGTTTTTACTCACCTCTTTTATGGCTTTTAAAATCACCATTATAAATGTTAGGAGTGTAAAAACGGAAATAAGAGCACAATCGGTTTTATCCTTTTTACAAAGATTTAACTCAGATGTGTTTTTATTACTGGAGGGTTGTCTACCCTTTATGTCCTCTTAAAGCAAATGGGAGGATAAGTGGCAGCACGGGCCCTCCATTAGGAGTGGTTCCAAATGTGGTGGGTGGGGATTTCAACTGTGTTTTAAGTGGAGCAGACAGGGCGGGAGAGGATTTTAAGGTAGATAGGTCAAGTGTTTTATTGCAAGGGTTGTGCAGGGATTTTAAACAAACTGACTTTGGGGGGGCTTCACCTGGACCAGTGGTGACGGCACCAGAGCCTCTCGCATTGACTGTTTATCCGTGACTGTCCCCCAACTGATGCTAGAATAGCCCTGCTTTCTTCTCAGATCACGTAATGCTGACGTGCACCCTTTCACTAACTTCGGGAGTGACTGTGGGAAGAGGGCCCTGGAAACTGAACTGCTCCCTTTTAGAAGATGATAGAGTAGTTAGTCAGCACAGGGAGCAGTTCAGCCAGTGGCAGACGCTACAGGACTTCTTTGACACACGAGCACAGTGGTGGGAAATGGTGAAGGGTAGGACGAGGACCTTCTTTAGAGAGATAGGAAAGAAGAAAAGTAAAGAAAAAGATGGACTGCAGAGGTATTTTAATCTAGGTCAACAGGGCTTTGATTTTTAACCATGAAATTAAATTAGTAAAAAGGGAAATGGCATTTTTATCAGAACAGAAAAGTAAGGGGGTTATTTTAAAAAGTAAGGAGGGGGAGAAGTGTACAAGGTACTTAAAGGTAGGATAATGACAGGGTTAAAAAACAATGATGGGGTTTTAAAAACAGAAGGAATAAAATAACTAGTCAAGGATTTTTATTGGGAACTGGGGAACACCTCCTGCTTAAAACCCAAAAAGTCTGAAGGATCGTGAGGCCCCGCTTACACGGTCTGTATTCATAATGAAAATCAAGGTAAAGCGAGCTTTTGCCCTTCTTCTCCACGGGAGGTTTCTGTCCTCCCTGAGCTTGCCTTAGTTTGACAGGTGTACCGCCCCAGTCAAACTCCCCACCTGTCCCCGGAGCGGGTCGCACCCGGCGCGAGCTGAGGCCTCCCACTTATTCTACACCTCTCATGTCTCTTCACAGTGCCAGACTAGAGTCAAGCTCAACAGGGTCTTCTTTGCCCGCTGAATCCGCCAAGCCCGTTCCCTTGGCTGTGATTTCGCTAGATAGTAGGTAGGGACAGTGGGAATCTCGTCCATCCATTCATGCTCGTCACTAATTAGATGACGAGGCATTTGGCTACACTAAGAGACTTGTAATTATGTCCCGCCGTTAACACCCCCGCTTCATCGATTTTCCTCACTTTGACATGAGGAATCACAGCCATTCTACGGGGATTTTGGTCTCCCCCAAGATGGTTTGAGTGCGATGACAAATATGTATGCATGCTACGGTCAGATATCCTCAAATGGAAACCCAATTGAGTCATGCCCGGCGGTATCGTCAAGTAACCTTCTGCGTTACATACTGCGCATCAGTAGCCGCTAACTAAGCTCTATTGTGAATTTGAATTTTTCAGTGCATATGTGGCAATTATTTATTTCAGAAGGAGCCAGCAAAACTAGTGCACTCCATGTGCTCTAGGTCATTGGACACCATTAGACACGCACGTGGTTATTCTTGTAACTGTTATGGCCAACTATGGTTACACCTCTTGGGTCTTTTCCAGAACAGGGGTTCCCCTTTCAGGAGTCAGCAGGATGTCATGTATTGGTTAATCCTGTAGACTGCCATGGTCTGTTGCTATGGTCCTACATGCATGAAACTATTTTTGTGACTCTACAGGTTGCATGTCCTGATATGAAGGCAATATGATAATAGTGGCTAAATGCCAGAGGTGATGAGCCATTAAGAGGAGTTACTATGAGTATGAAGTTAGGAGGACAAATGTATAAAACATGTGTACCAAGGCTGGAAGGGAGTTGTATTCATGATGCAGCTCGGCTTTTATTATGAAGTAATAAAAAGTCTATTTGAACTCACATGCTCCGGTATTTGTGAAATATGATTGACCAAATACTTCCACGATATAAATGGCGAGCTTGCCAGGAGTTGCGAAAAGGGACCAGAGACCGTGAAAATCTGTAGCTGTGAATGGGCTGCACAAAACACTGCACAAAACACAAGCGGCCGCTTGTTAAGACGGTAAACTGAGTTTTTGCCTGTAATAATGGAGTTCTTGTGTGGTCCGCTCTAGGAACCTGTTTTCAGAGGTAGGTTACCATAGGTTTCTCCAAATTTGATGAACCAAAGAAATATTGGGAGCTTATGAGTTCAATGAAATACATGCAAAATATTTGGGGTATAATAAGAAGCTTTTGAGGGTTGCAACTGTGAATAATGTATAGTAATTGGTGTGTGGCCATTGGAGAGGTAGAGTTGTGTGCACCATCTATTTTGACTGGCTCAGTTGGGTAGGGTTATTCATCTGATTTGTTCAGACGGTTCATCTGACCAGTTGTTCAGTCTGTTTAAGTTGTGACTATGATGTATGATTTCGTATGGCCGGGATATGTTTGATTAGACCTGTGTGAGTTGTGCGCAAACGCAGCCCATTTGTCTGATTCAGTTGGTCCTTGTCAGCGGGTCATTCAAATTGTCTGGCTCACGCAGTCGCTCAGCTGGAGTGGGGGATCAGTCTCGGTCAGGTTCTGTCTGCCCTGTTGAACTGTTCTATTCAATCTAGTTTGAGGTGACAATTGTCTATCTGAATGGTCGAATACATTTTTTATAGAAATCCTGTAATACCGCTTATCGTGTAAATCGCAGGAAAGCGTGTCAATCGATAAGGTCTGCATAAGAAACGATATGGGACTGGGTAGACGTTTATTTGATAATGGGACTGCACAGACGGATATTTACTAGTTATATACGTTAAATGCCGCCCTGAAATAAATGTCAAACACGTGAATACCACCAATGAAAAACAACTTAGGAAAGGGTGAAGATAGGGATCAGCTCAGACAGTTAGATAAATCGCTAAGGACAGCGTCACTTAGGAAAGTGTAAGAGTCGACTCAGGTCGCTTAAGAAAGCGTGAAAGAAATCCTATACCGTGTTGAGGAAGTGTATCGATAATTAATAGGTCACTTAGGAAAGTGTAAAAGAAATCCTGTTGAGGAAGTGTATCGATAATTAAAAGGTCGCTGTGGGATAAAAAGGTTGAGCCTCTCTTGGTCTGACGGAGGGGACACAACCAGTCCTGCACTAGGGGAGGTGAATGAATTTGTTGTACATAAATACCTATTGAATATAATACTAAACGTTTGAATAGTTAGGATAAATTGTAAAATACAGGAACATTATAGTAACTTAGTAATAAATGCCAAGACAACATCAGCGATTGCCTGGTAAGGCCATTGAAAATTGCCTACTGCAAAGTGCATGAATATACAGTCTATAGAAATGGGAACATTTGTAGTAAGAATATACTTAAAAAGAGAGAACAATTATAAAAACCTAGAAACGGGCAATAACTAATAGTCTGAGTACAATAATCAGAGAGAATAAGGTGAAAGTCTTTAGGGCTTGAACAGATCGTTAAAGTGTTCAGTCCTGGATCTGTAGGGAGTAATATAAGAACAAGATAAAGTGCTTTTAATAAAGGGAATAGCACAATAAAACAAAACTAACACCTCACCCAAACCAGCCGCGCGCCATCGTGTGCAAATTGATTTTGTCCCCACACACCACACGCAATCACGACATGCAGGTTAAAATATCAAAACAAACTCTGAACCAGTTATATTATTTTGGGGGCGGGACGATGTTTTTAGCGCCTTTTCTTGCCTTGCCTCCAGTGACCCTGTTGAAATGTATTTTGATTCTTCTGATTTCACCGCGATTGAGGAGTGATAACATGGGTAAGTAAGTACATGATTGCATATTGTACAATAGTGATGCCAGGACAGGAGTTAATACATTTAATAAATGCAAATTGTTTTACACATTTAGGCACTTTCCTCTCAAAGACTCCATTATGCCAATAATATACATGAWGGCAGGCTTATTACTATAATTAGCCAGTCTCTTTCACCTTACAACCAAACCACTCTGGGATGAGATATAAACAATGCATTTACTGAATAAAAGCCCAWGAAATAAGAAACTGTAATATTATACAACTAAAAAMAAACAATACTTTATGTATGCTTCTCTAAACAGCATGGATTAACAGACACCACCTGCTAAAACAGAAGTTGGTCGCCCTTGTATTATTGAGGCGCAGACAGGGAAGGAGGAGAAGGTTATGGGTGCATCCAATAAATGTGCTGAGAAGGGAGCATGGGCAATACTACCACCTTGTCCAGGAGCTGCTCTTGGACCCTYCCCGACATCACCGATACTTCCGGATGAGTGCAGAAGAGATGGAGACTCTTCTGTCTTTTGTTGGCTCAAACCTCACCAAGCAGACGACCAACTACAGGACCCCAATAGAGCCTAAGCAAAGACTAGCTGTCACTCTAAGGTTAGTTATTGGAAAAGGTTGTATTGTGTAAGCAGGTGCATGGATGTAAAGAAACTCCAGCAAACTTGTGATCATGATGCTCCACAGATGTAGGCCTGTGTTCCATTACATCTAGGAAGCAGATTACCAGTTATAGTGTCTTCATTATACTCAAGGTAAGTAAGACACACTGTTCTTTGTTTAGTCTTTTTTTTTTATTATTCAAAGTGACATAAACAGTCACAACAAGGCATGGTGAACATGTTGTAGGTGACATTAACGGTCACATCAACGCATGGTGAACATGTTGTAGGTGACATTAGCGGTCACATCAACGCATGGTGAACATGTTGTAGGTGACATTAACGGTCACATCATGGCATGTAAACAAATATGGCATATCCCTCCCAATAACAATATCCACTGAATAGCCTACAAAAACTATTTGAAAAAGTTAAACGCAAGGTGCAATGCACATATAACTGCAACAACAAAGTGCAAATGGTGCATACATAAATGTTTCCCTTTTTAAAACACTAAAACAGAACATGGGCCTAAGTTTGCACAGGGCTGGGTTCTGCCTTTTCAGAGGTGATTATTGATGTGACTGGGAGTCTCTGTCCTAGCTCTCTTGAGAGAATGTACTGTTTGTACTGTCATCCCAACTATATGTTGGAGACCTAGGTTTTGGTGAGTATTGATCCCTGGGCTCATCGTACATGATTGGCTGCAGTCCACCTCTTCCGTGCGGAGTACTTGCGGGCCGTGGTGTTGCCTGCTGGTCATCCCAGTTATGTATTGGAGACCTAGATCCTGGTGAGTAGGAGTATTGATGCCTGGGCTGGCCGTACATCATAGGCCGCAGTCCAGCTCTTCCATGTGGAGCATCAAAGAGCCATTGTGGTGGTATGAGGTGGTAGCAGAGGTGTTGCATACCGGTCATCCCAGTTTACAATCAATGACAGTAATTGCACTTTCAGACGTCCCTTGTTTCTTCCTATTTTCTTCAGCTCTGGCACAAGGCTGAGCACAAATGCCTCATCCTCTGAGGTAACAGCAGAAGGGATTGACTTCCTGACAAATGCAAGCAGCTCTTCATCCACATCTTGATAGTTCACTTTCTGTTGTCTTTTTCTTGGCTGCCAGTCTTGAGCTGTGCCTGTAGTGGTGTTCAGGCATCTGAAGCACAGGGTCATGGCTCAGGGACACCACGTCGTCTTCAGCGTTGTCTTCATCGGGTTCCATAGGTTGTGGCTGAGGCGAATCAGCATTTTCAAGGCTGTTGCCTCTTGAGCTGAAAAAAGGTCAACATTAATTAATGTGTTTTAAGTCAACTTTAGAAACCTCAGCTCAGGCTCAATTAATCCTATTTCTGAAATCTAGGTCACAATGTCTAATAGTGCTGGTTTTCATCATCCCTCTGTAATAAGAGACTGATTCATAATCTATAGGCCTATATAATCACTCATTCAGAAATGGGATACCATCTGACATGAACCAATCACGTAGTGACTTAGTAGGTAGAAAATAAAGCCAGCAATACTGCAATTTGTTGAGATTTAAAATTCTGTGCAATAAATTCAAATGTATATTATAACNATTCTGTGCAATAAATTCAAATGTATATTATAACCTGTCTCTTATACACATCTAGATGTGTATAAGAGACAGCTTCAGAGGATTTCTGTATTTAAAAAAAAAAAAAAAAAAAAAAAAAGCATACAGCACACATGGCATTTACATTCAGCTAACGCTAGCTAGTTCATTTTATACAGAGGATGAACATTGTGTTGTTAAACTTTACCTGAAATGCACATGGTCTTTGCAATCTCTCTCCATAACGCATCTTTTTTAGTTGGATCCTTGTAGAATTTTGAAGATGGGTCATATAAACGTGAGCACTTCTCTATTTCAACGATAAATCTCTCCTCGTCCATCTTTCAAGCACCACGTTGGCTTTTGTTTACAGGAAGTTGGGAACGTATGTTTGTTGTGAGAACCAATTAATTGATGGGAGGCGGAACTTCCAGACTTGATATGGCGGTTAGCAACCAATTTAAGGCGCATTCCACCACCAACTGGACTGGAGTGTGTACCTTGCAGTTCGTCTTTCAGTCACCCACGTGGGTATAACCAATGAGGAGATGGCACGTGGGTACCTGCTTCTATAAGCCAATGAGGAGATGGGAGAGGCAGGACTTGCAGCGCGATCTGCGTCAGAAATAGGAACGACATCTATTTTAGCCCTTGGTGTCGCAGACGCTTGTTGGCGCGTGCAAGCAGTGTGGGTGAAATAATTGAATAACATGGATTTCTAAATTTATTTTGCAACGCTCGCGTACGCAACGTGTCTGGTCAGCATGTTAGGAGCAGAGAATAAATATGACTATCACAGGAAAATTGTTTGGAAAATAGTTATTTTAAAACCATGGAGTCCCTGAAAGAAGCGCATGAAAATTCTACCAATTCGGCTTAAATATGAAAGAGCAAACTAGATAATGTAGGGCAACATTACCCTGTTAACAGGAGAATTCAAATCAAATGAAGAATTTAGGGAGGCAATTATGAATTGGAACAATCACATAAAACTAGAATAAGAAGCTCAATATACAAGAGTATTGAAATTAGCGTTTTATCAGCGCCATTGCGCTAACAGGACTATTTTGAGAAGGGATGGTGTAAAATGTGGTGCTTGGTAATGTCGTTCAGGCTATTTTGGTTGGATTTCAAAGCACTAGATTAGATGTACCAGAGTGCAGAATAACTGATGAGTTTACAAATGCTCGTCGGATTGAATATTTTCGGTGCCAGTAAACGCCAGGGAAATAACATCATTTGAATTATTGCAAGGAGCACAGTTAGTCACCTACGTTTAACCTTTCACGAGCCTCTACCCCGGATCCGGGAGCACCCCCCACACCCCCCACACACTAATTAGCATACCTAGCATAGCTTCAAAAGTAGATAGTAGCATCTAAATATCATTAAATCACAAGTCCAAGACACCAGATGAAAGATACAGATCTTGTGAATAAAGCCACCATTTCAGATTTTTAAAATGTTTTACAGGGAAGACCGAAGACAATAGAATATGTAAATCTATTAGCTAAACACGTTAGCAAAATACACCACTATTCTAACTCCATCAGTTCTTACTCCTTCAGGTGGCTATCCCAATTCGGTCTTCAACTAAGAATATTGATATCCACTAACCAAGAAAAAAAACCTCTTCAGATGACAGTCTGATAACATATTCATGGTATAGCGATAGTTTTTGTTTAGAAAAAAGTGCATATTCAGGGTAAAATCACAGGTTTACAATTGCACCCACCATCACAAATCGACTAGAATTACTAGATAGAGCAACGTGTATGACCAATTTACTTCATCATAACATTTCAAAAAAGGTAGACCAAAGCATAGAATGGAAGACCCGTCAGTTCTGTGTGATTTCAGACCATATTTCAGAAGTTTCTAAGCGTTTTACAGCGAAAACACAATAAATCGATAAGTTAGCATACCACATGAACAAACGTTACCAGAGACATCGATTCCAGCCATAAGAGCGCTTATTAACGTAATCACCGCCAAAATATATTAATATTTTTCACTAACCTTCTCAGAATTCTTCCGATTGACACTCCTGTACATCATTTTTACAATATACATATACAGTTTGTTCGAAAAGGGTGCATATTTAGCCATACAAAACCGTGGTTAC
This sequence comes from Salvelinus sp. IW2-2015, assembly GCF_002910315.2. NCBI lineage: Eukaryota > Metazoa > Chordata > Actinopteri > Salmoniformes > Salmonidae > Salvelinus > Salvelinus sp. IW2-2015. The sequence goes on along the minus strand of NC_036863.1, from coordinate 46,489,605 downwards.
ACATAAAATACTAGGAAATCAAGCCTCAATATGTCTGACGTCATCTATCAGAGTGATCTAGTTTAATTGAAAAGCTAATCATATTACTTGACTAAAAATACAGGGTTGACAGCAATCGAAAGACAAATTAGTTCTTAATGCAACCGCGGATTTAACATTTTTAAAATTATCCTTACTTTTTCCTAGCCAATTATCAGGGTTTGGCCAAGTTGAAGCTATACCCATAGAAAAAAATCGATTTTGTCTTAACTGAAACTTGGCTAGCGAATTATGCTTAAATATTTCGAACTGAAACACCCGG
>NC_036863.1:46477792-46481430 GCF_002910315.2 Salvelinus sp. IW2-2015 | reverse complement strand
TTCTATCCAATAATAACAATAATATGCATATTGTACGATCAAGAATTTAGCACGAGGCAGTTTAATTTGGAGACACAAATATGCTAATGCGGAACAGCACCCCCTATAGTTGCAAGAAGTTAACAAACAAGTAAAGAGCCTAATCAGCTTTGCTAGGTGAGTAGAATGGAGAGTGAAGATGTATTTTCTTGTTTATATCTGGAAGTAGCGTTAGCTAAATTAGCCAACTTTGGCCAGTTAACGTTAGCTTGAGTGCTTGACTGCCTTGTGGGGAAAATATTATAGGAATTATGATTCAGAAAGTTTGGATCAACCCTGTTCATTAGCGTATTTTGGGGTTGAATAATCCTTGTCAGAAACAAGGGACAGTGAATATTAGATAACATTAAAATGGGCAGTATGGGCGAGAGCACGACTAAGTAATGTTTACGAACAGTCTAACTTTATCACGCCGCATTCAAACCATTGCTAAAAGGCTTAGATTTGGGGATTCTGTGTTGATAAAATATGTATGCTATGTGGTAGAGCAGGATCACAAGGAATTATAGCTGGTAAAGTACTACTGGCGAAAAGACAACATATTTAGGGGTTTCGAGAACCATGCGACTCAAGAAAAACGTAGTCCTTGTTACGTTATTCAAATTAGATTTATTGAATTGACGTAAGGGAGGAGGAGATTAAAGTGACCTCCCTGTAAAATGTAGAAATAGGTTTGTTTTGACTAATTGAAATAAAAATGTACCTGTTAATTAACAAACATTAGCGACAAGAATGGTGGAGGTTAGTTGGGATTGAAGAGACTTTTCTGAATTTCAGGGATGAGATGTAGACCAGGGGAGGTAACAAAAAATAATTAACGTAAGTCAATTGGAAAGTAAGAATTTGTACTTTTATTGTTTGGATTGATTAAGAATTGGCTGATGTATTTTCTACATTTGGAGCATTACAGGTTAGTCTTAAACTAATGAATGTTTAATGAGTGTGAAGCAGTGGTTAATGATAAAAAATCATATTGATGTAAACATAATGAGTGTTGACAGCATGTGAATGATAATATATTATTAGTGTCTTTACAGCACTCTGATGATGCGATAGTATAGTAATTTGAAAATCTGAGGTTTTATGATGAGTAGAGATTGAGCCTTGAGATTGTAAAAAAATATTAGCTGTGTGTCACGTTTGCTGGAATAATGATCGGACCAAGGCGCAGCGGATGTTGAGTTCCTGTCACACCCTGGCCTTAGTATTCTTTGTTTTCTTTATTATTTTAGTTAGGTCAGGGTGTGACATGGGGAATGTACAGTGGGGAGAACAAGTATTTTTGCAGGTTTTCCTACTTACAAAGCATGTAGAGGTCTGTAATTTTTATCATAGGTTACACTTCAACTGTGAGAGACGGAATCTAAAACAAAAATCCAGAAAATCACATTGTATGATTTTTAAGTAATTCATTTGCATTTTATTGCATGACATAAGTATTTGATCACCTACCAACCAGTAAGAATTCCGGCTCTCACAGACCTGTTAGTTTTTCTTTAACCCTTTCATGCGTGAGTTCCAAATATCTCTAACGGTCGCCCCAGCGTGAGTTTTTTTATGCACGTGATGTTAGAACGTTCTCTCCATTCCAGAATGTGTTTGTTATGTAACAGTACATTTCATCCGCGCTGCCCTCAAACAAAAGCACGCAGCCTGTTTTTATTTGTCAATTTTAAATTATTTCTAACAAGTTTTTTATTTTCTAATAACAGTTTGAAATGAGGTGTGTTCCGCCTCATTCATTCACATAAAAGTAGTCATTTTTACTTTTGCGGACCAATTAATTTTTTTGACATTTCTGACCCGGACAAAATTCCCCAAACACTTCTCAATTGTTTGTGCAGACATTTACTCATCTGCCGTCCTGCATACACGTGTTCATATTATTCCACCTGTCGCCTGCATCGAAATCAACGTTGTTTTCGTTACCAATAATACCTTTGGAAATGTGTGCGTTTCTATCAAAGTGCCTTATTACGTTATAATAGTTTCTGCATGTCGTGTTATGTCGTTTCTAATGTAGCATCATGTTTTTGTGTATATTCCTTATAACCGCGGACACGCGATGTAACGTTACTCATTTCATAACATTTATGGTGTTATACTCAATGCTTAGGTAGCTAGCTACATTCTCCTATTAGCTCTGGAAAACAATGCTAATTGCGTCAGGGAAGTATTAGCATGTGTTGTATGTTGAAGCTACCCTGGCCTTATGACTCCCAAGTGGCACAGCGTCTCAGTGCTAGAGGCGTCACTCCAGACACCCATCTTCAAATCCAGACTGCGTTTCTATCAAAGTAAGTGCCTAATTACGTTATTGTGTCGTGTTATACCGTTTCTACGATAGCTCACTGTGTGAATGGAGCATAATATATTTGTATATATTCCTTATAACCGCGGACACGCGAGGTAACGTTACCCACCTTTTATGGTGTTATATTCAATCGTGCTTATGTAGCTAGTTACATTATTCTATTAGTTCTGTAAAACAATGCTAAATGCGTCAGAAGTATTGGCATGTTGTATTTTGACGCTACCCTGGAAAAATTTAAAAATATCTTATACCACTTGGTCGTTTTCTGAGTGCATTCCACAAAGCTGTTTATCATCCACTGCCCCCATTTTGAGGTAATAGTCAAGCACGCAGTCTGGTTTTATGTTTCTCTGTCTGGTTTGTTTCTCTCTCCCGTCAGGTGGTCCACCTTCCCTGTGGCCGACATGGTTGCTGTATGGACAGTGGAGAGGACATGGACGTCTCGTTTGTCATGCCACTTTACTGCCAGCTGTTAACATTTCTTATTTTGTATAACGGGTCATTTAGGATGGTAGTAGCGTTGATGAAATGCAGTCATAGCAGCAGAACTAGAACGCAGTCTTTACTGTCACCAGGAATGTATACATTTCACTAATTGTGGTTGTCCCCCACTCCTGGCTCTCTCTTATCCTGTAGCTCCAAGGCATAACAATTGGTCTCTACTATGTCTCCCACCAGCTCCTCTGTCAGAAACAACTTGAAGCACTCTGCCTCAGTTGGAAATGGCAAGGGGCGTTGCACTCCAGACTGGGACTCATCAAAGCAAACACCAGGGCCAGGAGGGGTGAAACAGCAGGGCCAGGAGGGGTGAAATGACTGGTGGCCTTCCAGCTACCACAGAACTCCTGTACTTCATCCACTGTTGGTATGCCTCCATCACCACCAGCATCTTCAAAGGGAACTGGGACTTTGTCAGTGGACAAGGGGTCCTCAGTTTCAGGGTTCTCAATGGCTACAAGGTTGGGGGGCAGCTCCTCACTGTCACTGTCAGAATCTGATTCCTGACTTTCATACTCAGACTCATTGTCAGAATTTTAAAAAATCTCCAGAATTTCCACATTTGTTTGTTGTCTCCTTTTGAAAGACATTGCTAATGCTTCAGCTCATCTCACTAGCTACATACATAAACAACAACACTGAATGGTTTAGAGTGAGAGGGTACGTGGTTGACTGCCGGCACGCGCCACTTGTATCAATAAATCACTATCAGAAAATGTTTTGTGTGGCAATTATTTGTGTATTTACGGTTTTATTCACATGTTTTCAAATCTAGGTGACAAATCAT
>NC_036863.1:46334142-46471734 GCF_002910315.2 Salvelinus sp. IW2-2015 | reverse complement strand
ACCAAATATTAAGTCTGCTTCTGATGTATCAAATACTTACGTCATGCAATAAAATGCTAATTAATTACTTAAAAATCATACAATGTGATTTTCGGGATTTTTGTTTAGATTCCGTCTCTCACAGTTGAAGTGTACCTATGATAAAAATTACAGACCTCTACATGCTTTGTAAGTAGGAAAATCGGCAAAATCGGCAGTGTATCAAATACTTGTTCTCCCCACTGTATGTGTTTTTGTAGTGTCTAGGGTGGTTGTATGGTGAGGGGTTAAATAGAGTAGATGGGTTTGTGTTTAATATAGGTGTCTACGTGTGTCTATGGTTGCCTGAATGGTTCTCAATCAGAGACAGATGTCATTAATTGTCTCTGATTGGGAGCCATATTTAAGGCAGCTATAGGCACTAGGTTAATGTGGGTAATTGTCTATGTTGTACGTTTGTAGCCTGTTGGTGGCACTTACGTTATTAGCTTCATGATTCGTTTGTTGTTGTTTCAGTTTGTTATAGTGTTTGTTGCGTGATTTTTCCCTTTCTCTACAATAAAAGAGAATGTATTTTGCACACGCTGCCCCTTGGTCCACTTTCTCTCAGCAAGACGATCGTGACAGTTCCACATAATTTATTAGAAAGTGAAACTTAGCAAAACAAAAAACCAAATTTTAACCCTACCAACGACAACGAACCGTGACTACAGAGGTGCTACGTGCACTAACTCAAAACAATATCCCATAAAACACAGGTGGAAAAAGGCTACCTAAATATGATCCCCAATTAGAGACACCGATTTAACAGCTGCCTCTAATTGGGAATCATACCAATCACCAACATAGAAATAATAACCTAGAACCTCACATATAAATAACTAACTAGAACAACCCCCAGTCACACCCTGACCTACTATACCATAGAAAAACAAAGGCTCTCTATGGTCTGAGCGTGACACTGTGGTTGGAGGCAAGCAACTAGTGAGATGTTTAAAGTAAATGTAGTGGTCTGGGTGTAGCTGGTGCAGAGGAGTCAGGCGCAGGACAGCAGAGATGAGAAACACAAGAAACTTTATTCAAATATTCCAATAACATGTTGTAATACCGAGCCCACAATGACGGACCGAACATACAATAAACAATCACGCACAAAAACCATGGGGAAAAGAGAGGGTTAAATAATGAACATGTAATTGGGAATTGAAACCAGGTGTGTAAAACAAAGACAAAACAAATGGAAAATGAAAAGTGGATCGGCGATGGCTAGAATGCCGGTGACGTCGACCGCCGAACGCCGCCTGAACAAGGAGAGGGACCGACTTCGGCGGAAGTCATGACAGTAAAGGTATGAAGAGACATGACTATTGCTTGGTTTTATAGTAAGGTAACACCAGTAAATTTGAGCAGGAAAGTTATGTATTCTAGAAATTATAATCTGTTTCCATTACTTGGTACAGTGTCCAGTAATACAAGTAGTATTAATTAAGTATTGACTATCAAGATGATAAGACAGCACCAACTTTTTGAAGCTTCTACATTTGTTAAACAACAGTTTTGTATTTTACTAAACTAATGCAGCAGGATAAACTGATAGGATTACTGGAAAGGGGCTCTGGGATTGATTATTTTAAAATGGGGTCAATTCCACTTAATGGAACATTATATTATCTGATGGGCCTTGAATATATCATTCTTGCTTCCAGGAAAAATTAAGGGAGACATAGGTGACCATGTCTAAAACAACTTTTTATTAGATGCCTGAGAAATTGACTACATTTGCGATGTAGTCTTTCAAAAGCTCCATACATTCAAGAAAGTTCCCTCTATTTGTGCTTTCACTAGATTCATCATTGGCACGGAAAGAGAGTCCCTGTCTTCCTAACATTGAGGTGACCGCAACAATTCTCCTCAGATACTGCCTTCTCTCTGCAATATCACTATATCTGCACGGGCAGATGTTAAAATTTGAGCAATGTTCCCATGACTGCTAGTTGCCTGGTAGTTTTGCCATGCCACAATACTGTCTCTGTGTGTTTGTGCCATTTCATGTTTACCGAAGACAAACAAAGCTTTTTTGCAGCCATTACTGACAAAATATTCAAATTTTATGTTTTTGGCAAAAACTCTACATGGAAAGCAGAACGCTGAGTTTTTGTGGACAGAGTACTCTACCCAATTGTATTTCTCAAACCAGCAGTGCTGAAATGCCCTTTTCTGTGTACCAAAACTTTAGTGTGGGTAGCAATTCAGCTTCACTTGTCTGGGCCCAGTGTCTTTGTCACCTAAATCGCTCTCATTTCTGGAAGGAGTTGCTGCAGCGGCTTGTTTACTTTCTTTCTCTGGATCTGTTTGTTCTCATCTCCCTGTCTGGATCTGTTTGTTGTCCCTCCCTCTGTTTCTTGTCCCTCTTTCTCTGGGCATGCTTGCTCTCTCTCACTTATACAGCTCACATGTTGATCTCTGCCGTGCATAGAAGCCTCTCTTTCTGCATGACCCTTTAAAATATCATGAACATCATTTATTTATGCCTAACAAAAGTAAGAGATGCTGTACAAATTCGTGTCTGTTGTGTTTTGACATGTATTGTTATTAAACTCATATTTACAATAACTCAAGGCTTAATAAGTGATTAATCAGTTTACGTTTTAATTTGTTTGTTTGAACTGGTAAAATCTTAATTTCTCACCGGCTTGGCCTTCGGCAGAGCTGCTGACGCTGCCTCTGTTGAAGGATTTCCGTATATCCATCTAACGTTAGTCGTTAGCTAACCTACAGTTGAGAAATTGAGGATAATACAATGACATTGTGATCAACACTGTCACCTTTTCTACACATGACCTACTGATAATTGTTTTGCAATGGCCTACTGAATGAAAGCAATTGACTATGAAAAGATATGTGCATGATGTTACGTCATCTGTCTCATTTATAGCCTGTCATAGATAGCAAGACTACATTAAATATAATGTTAATTAGATATCATCTGTCTCATTTATAGCCTGGCACAGATAGCAAAACTGCATTAAATACAACGTTAACTCGACATCATCGCCACATAACTCATGTCAAATTTAAAAGACACCGTTACCGTTAGCTAGCTCGCAACGTCTGTTACACTGTAACTTACGGGCAGCCTCACATAAAAACGTATTGGTTAACAAAGCTTTGATTATGACCAAAGTCTATAGTAGTGAATACTCTCTCTCTCTGTGTTCTAACTTACCACAAATTCACATCGTAGCCTATTTGCATGAATCCGTCCTGTCAGAGCCTTTTTCTGTCAGTTTACTGTTAGCTAGCAGTCTCAAGCCACAGCAGTAGCTAACGTTAACCAAAATGTTAGATACAAGTAGACCTAACTGTCACTAGCGCGTGCAGCAGCCTCTGATTACATGCAGTAGTTATTCTTACGGCAGTTGCGGTAGGGACCGTAATGGGGCTATCGTTATGTGTAAATGTATCTGTAGCAGGAGGTGAGACAGAATGATTACGTAGGGCTGTTATTTAAATATTACGAATTAGTGATCTTGCCCTAAGAGAATATGTTGTCAGGAAATTACCCATGTGTTGCAGTTAAAGTTTATTATAATTTAAAAAAAGAATAATAATAAAACAAATGTGCGCCCTCCGGCCTTCGTGGAGCCTGTAACCCTCAGGCTCCCTTAAATTAAATAGGCACACCAACCAACCGTGGCCCTTTGCCTTCATATATCTGTAACCCTCAGGCTTCCTCAAATTATACTTTCTGCTTCTAGGCATCTTCTGGCCTTGTTCGAAACCTGCTGACTCAGGATTTAACTTCAACCTTATATAACTTAACAAATGAGCAACCGCTCTTAACTTCCTTCCTCCGACCAACTCTGACCCTTTACCGGCCTATCCACTCACCCATCCCGGTATGGGTAAGTGTACAACCGTGGCCCCACCGCATTTCCTAGGGTGAGATGACACTGAGCCCAGTAATGATCTTCTTCCATACCCTCTTGCCTGTGAGCTTGGTTGTACTAGACAACCCAGCTCTTCCTTGGCCTTCTTCTCCCAACTGAAGTTAGGGGTTCGCTCAGTACACCATGACTCAACATTGCCGCCACCTCCCCAGTACTTCCACCATCATGATGCTCCATAGGCCAAGTCATATTGGTTTTCCTAGCAAGGCTAGGGCTGCGTTCGAGTGTGAGGATCTGATCGGAATCAGGGCAGAATTTAAGGGACGACAGTGAAAGTGCTCCCATCATAGTCGCCTATCGAGCCTGGGCATGGCTATCTTCGCTCTCGCATTCCGAGTCCACTACCTCCCCATCCGTTCTGTAGAAGTCCCTGAGGACATCCAAGGAGTACAGAAGAGCCCTTCTGCTGAACAGTTTGGCCAGTTGTTTCCTCCTACCGCAACTTACCCCCAAAGCATGCAGCTGGCCACTTGCCTCGAGCTCCCAGTGGAAAGCCAAACACCTTTACTTTCCTCCCTTTCAGGGCAGTCGCAACGTGCGAAGCAATCGGGGTGTACCGGGCAACTTTCTCAGCAGTCGCGACCATGAGCGTATCAAAGGCCATCTCGTACCACACAGTAACATCCACCACCAAAGCGTTACCATCTTTAACGAATACCAGGTCTGGACGCCGCAATACACCGGCAAGGGTCTTGCAGCACATTTCTCTGATGACGTTCCATCCGGCGCTTTCGGCTTCATTTGCTAACAGGTCACGCCGTTTGATGCGACGATCCTTCACTGCAAGACACTGTCCGAGAATGTGCGAGCAAGATTCAGTTCCTGATAGACAGTGGCGGCAGACTTTCAGTAAGTCTTTCCTGCCCCTAGCGAGTTGGATATACATTAGCCCTCAGCTGGAGACCTGCAATATAGTGGCGCTCTCTAATTCCCAACGTTCCGGATTTGCCAACCAGTGATTGCTGATTCTGTCTCTGCCAAAGGCCTGCACTCCAGTTCCTTGCGATGTCAGGTTCTGCCATATCAGGAACTCTACTTGCCTCCAATCAGGGGTGACTGGGCATTTTTGCCTCACCTAGTCAGCAGGGTCTGTACTCCGTACAGTTCTATCTTCTTCTCATTGCCACGAAACATCCTCTGTACATTCCGATACTCGGCTCGTTTCGTTTTTCTTCTGTCACTTAGCAATGCGGTCTCGTGTTCTCCCTGTTGGTTCATCGGACCCGAGTTCCTCGATCTCCCTCCTAACAACCGCTGCATTTCAAGGGCGGACATATTGAGCAAGGTTGAGTCTTGCACCACCCCCCTTAGGGACAAGGTCACTTCTCCAATCTGAACTTCACCTTTGGTAGCACCCTCATTTAGTTCTTCAAGGATTCCTTGGAGACCAGTTCGGGGTGTTGGTGGTGTTCCCGGCTTGGACAGCATCCTGATAAGATTCCTCTCGATCAGTAGGTTCCTTGGATCTGTCACATATCTTCTCAGGTCTCATTCTTCGTCTTTTCTGCCTCACCTGTTCAGCGGTTTTACCAGTACCCAGGCTATCTGCGATTCACCTGTTGATCTTTTTTAGCCCCGCCAGCCCTTTGCTCAATCTCGACACCTCACTCTCCTCCCATTCGCTCCACTTCTCTGCTACATCTTTACTTCCCCTTTTGCTTGCTGTCATCTCCACCTCCTTCTCCCGACAATAGAGAGCAATGTGTCTGTGTCTTTTGTGCTGAGTCAGCCCCCTAGCCGTTGTAAACCTTTCCGGACAGTGTCCACAAACGTAATCACTGTCCGATTCTATCTGGGTCTCTGGCGCTCCCTTGTATTTAGGGGTATGGCAGGAGATGGAGTGGCTATTCTCGCTGGACTTCCCACACATTCGACACACAAATACCACCTGAGACCGCTTAACCTCTAACGCCTCACAAACCCGGATCCGGGATCCCCCCCATCACAAAAGCAGACTAGCATAGCCTAGCCTAAAGTTACAGGGATATCATAAAATAAAATGTTCATGAAATCACAAGTCCAAGACACCAAATGAAAGATACAGATCTTGTGATTCAAGCTATCATCTCTGATTTTTTAAATGTTTTACAGGGAAGACACAATATGTAAATCTATTAGCTAACCACGTTAGCAAAAGACACCACTTTTTTTACTCCACCATATTTTTTACTGCATCAGTAGCTATCACAAATTCGACCAAATAAAGATATAAATAGCCACTAACCAAGAAACAATTCTCATCAGATGACAGTCTGATAACATATTTATTGTATAGCATAGGTTTTGTTAGAAAAATGTAAAATGTGGACACAGAACAGGGGAGCCCATGTCCCCAATCAGGAAATGCGACCCCTCCTCAGCCTTGTTTCGTGTATCAAAATCCACCAGGAGTTGAGGGGCTGGGGAAACCAGCGAGGACACAGAGGTTTCTCCCACCCCCATCGCTCGCTTGGCCCCTTCCTCTTCCCTTTCTTCTTAGGCGTTGTCGGTAGCGGGGAGACACCACCTCCCCTCCCCGCCAGCTCCTCCACCATTCCCCTCATCTCTTCCACGAGAGCGCTCGACATTATGCTGTCCCCCCACACCCCCTCTTCTACTGGTCCTTCCGCCATCTCATTCTCCCCACCTCTTCCTCCTCTGCTGTTCTTTCTGGCTTCTCCACTTCCTTGCTTCTTCCAACCTCCTTTCCCTCCTCTCCTCCCGGTTCTCCTGCTCCCGTACCATCTCCGTCCCCCTCTCCTCCTGCTGCCGGTATTTCCTCCTCCTGTGAGCCTCTGGGCCTGTGGTCGGGTCTTGGTCTGGGCCTCCTCCCCTCCTCTTCTTCCCCATCCCCTGCTCCTGCCCCCCCCCCCAGCTGCAGATGTGTATGACCTCTGACGAGCCGGGCATCCCCGCCACAGGTGTGACTAGCTGTGGCACGCCTTAGCCTCGTGCTCCCCAGATCCACAAAATCTGCACTCTTGTGCTGCATGAGGCTAGGATATACAGCGCCTGCAAAACGGTGGCTGACGTGCATAAAATAATGTCCCCCTGTCAGCCCCCAGGGAGAACATAGCTGGAGGATGAAGGTAGCCGCCCAGCCCCTTCGGGTCCTCCCTGAGGAGGGCCTGGAAGCCTCTCCTCCCGTTCCAAAAGCCCAGCGAATCTTTGAGGTGCCTTGCTGAGACCTTATCCATGTATCTCCCCAGAAAGGCCCTCACCTCATCCTCGACATAAGGGTTATAAATGTTTACAGTTACAACCCTGTAATTATTCCTCGCCAGGCTGGTCACCTCATAGTTGCACATCGGCCTCGCACCTCCTACTGCTGTTGCCATGTAAAGCCATGGATTATACCATTTGTAGATGTCACCCATGTTCAATTCATTGTTGTAAAAACTTATGCTTCCAATAACAAGTCAAGTAACTGTATTTTATTTAGAGACATTGAGAGGAAAATAAGTAAAATTATGTCTACATTTTCATTGGCAAAAGTAATATTTTAATTTAAGATTTTAATACAGTTTTACATGATAATCTAGATAGATTGTAACGATCGTCGTCTTCTTCGGACGAGGAATATGAAAGATCGGACCAAACTGCAGCGTGGTATGTGTCCATGTTAAATTTATTACAACTGAACACTGAAATACAAAATAACAATAGTGAAACAATGAAAATCGAAACAGTCCTATCAGGTGACACAACACAAAACAGGAAACAACTACTCACCAACACAGGTGGGAACAGGCTACCTAAGTATGGTTCTCAATCAGAGACAACGATAGACAGCTGCCTCTGATTGGGAACCATACCAGGCCAAACACAGAAATACAAAACATAGAACAAAACATAGAATGCCCAACCCAACTCACGCATAGACCAAACCAAAATAGAGACATAAAAAAGGAACTAAGGTCAGGACGTGACATAGATGGCCTCCTAAGGATAGCAATTCTGTTTGTGAGATAGACATATATTCCTTAAGGTTAGGTGTTCTAGATATTTGGAGACATAAGAACCCAGATAAAATTATGTTTACATGGAGTACCAAAATTATGTTTACATGGAGTACCAAAGATTTATCTATACAATCCCGAAATTGATTTCTGGCTGATATCTGAAGATATGGCTGACAAGGTTGATACAGTCTCGATTGAACCATCGATTTTAACAGACCACAAAGGGATCTCAATAAAGATAAATATGCATGGTTTGTCAACAACAAAAAGTTAGCAAAGGTTACTGGAAAATGAACAAGACTTTATTAGATAATGAAGTATGAAGTATGAATTAAGTGTTTAAGAAGGAAGTAGCAGGAATTAATGATAAATACTGGAATTGTGCCTGTGTTATGAATACGTTTGGAAGTTACTGGGAGCTAATGAAATTTGATTAAGGCTTTTGGTTATTTCAATGGGGAAAGAAATTGCTCGTGCCAAGAGAGAAAGAATATGACATCATAAAGGGAATAATGGATTATACTAAAGACAGTGAACTAACTAATCAGGAATTACTGGAGCTATCATCATTGCAAATGCAGTTAGACTGTATCTACGAGGAAAAGGCCCGGGGAGCGTTTGTAAGATCAAGACAAAAATGGATGGAAGAGGGAGAGAAAAATACTAAATATTTCTTTAATTTAGAAAAAAGAGCAGGCAAAAAGACTTCCATATGTAAATTAATGATTAATAATACTCCCAATGAAAATCCAAAAGAAATCTCTCAGCATGTTGCCCAGTTTTATCAGAATCTGTATACATCAGCTCAGTCTACTTCCAATATGGATCTTTTCTTAGACAATGTAGCAAACATTGCTAAGAAGATAGATAATGATTTCAGGGATTTTTGTGATGATGAGTTATCTGAAATTGAGATAAAAGACTMTATTAAAAGCCTTAAGGTGTCATGGTCGTGATAATGGACGGACCAAGGCACAGCGTGTGTTGAGTTCCACATCTTTATTTGCAGTGAAAACAATAAACATACAACGACCGTGAACTACGTGGTGCTGAATGCACTCACACAAAACAATATCCCACAAACACAGTTGGGAAAAAGGGCTACCTAAATATGATCCCCAATTAGAGGCAACGATAACCAGCTGCCTCTAATTGGGAACCATACAAACACTAGAAACCCCCCTAGTCACGCTATGACCCATAGAGAACCCAGAGGGCTCTCTATGGTTAGGGCGTGACATAAGGACAATAGGTCCCCTGGAAATGATGGTTTAATAAGCAAGTTTTATAAAGCATTCAATGATAAATTGCTTCCTTTCATTCTTGCTATGTTTCAAGAATCAATAGAAAAAGGGGAGTTACCGGCTTCCTTAAAATGGTGTCTAATACTTGTATGTTTGAGAAAATTGAATTATGAGATTTCTGTTGATTGAATTTGGCGCCCTGCAATTTCCAGTCCTAGACAGGTTAATCAGACTCACTTTGACTTTATATAGTGTACCAAGAGATGTTCTCTCGCTTACGGCCATACCAGCCTGAGTACCCTGATCTCGGAAGTAGGGTCGGGCCTGGTGAGTACTTGGATGTGACACCGCCTGGGAATACCAGGTGCTGTAAGCTTTTTGTCCACTAGGGTGTGCTCTTGCATTATTTCATCAGTAACACTGCCTTGTGTAATCATTTGATACTGAATGTTTATTTGACTAAATTAATCTTGTATGGGCTAGTCTCCCCTGTCCTATTAATAGGATCATTGATCCTTTTGTTGTCAGGGAGCAACTGCCTTGAATTTATAAGACAAATAAGAATATTGTTACTGAATGCAGCTTGTGTGCTTTGTGCTCCCTATCCTGATCAAAGGAAATAATGCTGGTTAGTGGAACTGGACTGGTGTCTGATGGCCGTGTGTTTTCCATGGTGGAAATAAAACCCTTTGTCTGTTTTTTCCCACAAGGCTGAAATATGTGCCCTCGCTTTGAAATGTAAGCAAGGTTTGTTTGTATTTCATCTAACTATCTGTGCTACAAAGTGATGGCTACAGTACCGGTATATGCAATTTCTTCCACTTTTTGAGTGACACAAAGTTGAAGCTGCTTATCTAATATGTGAAAATGCAACATCTGTTAATCAGACTCACTTTGACTTTATATAGTGTACCAAGAGATGTTCTCTCGCTTATGGCCATACCAGCCTGAATACGCCCTTCCGGTTTGGAAAAGTTAGACAGGTGTCGGTGATAGAGCTGTGAGTGAGTGTTTGCTTGAGAGCTCTTTTGGTTATATTTAAAACTTTTTCGAAGTATAATTTAGATTTTTGCATTTGAATAAGTTCAAGTTTGGTGCGTTTTTCCCCCCTAGAGCTTTGGGGTCCTATTTTGGTTTACTATGACGGACAACATGCAAAGACTAACGGAATGGACAAGGACAAAGGCAATGCACAACGGAAAAAACATGGACCTGAAGGTAGTTTAACCCCTCCATACTTGACCACACAATTCCAGAAACAAAGGTATACCTTCCTTCCAGAGAACATTCTGGTGTGTGTTGAGATTCAAATACATTTCCCTGAAATTCAAAATAAAAGGTTATTGTAAAAAGTATTTTTTTGTAGCATTGGTTTAGTTCTACATTGTGGGTTTAATTTAATTCAATCCTCATTGTTACCAAAGAATGAAGGGAGTTGTGTAATTTCCTTACAACCTTGTCTTTATTTACAATACTCATATTTTTTATATTTGGCAGCATGCCTTTTATTAGGCACTACAACAAAAAAAATCAATAAGCAGAAAGAAAACATCACTCTGTTATATTGCTACAGTGCATTGAGTGCAAACATTCCAACGGATTCCATACTTGCTCCAATCTAATATCATTTATTGCACAATAATGTGACTGTCACTTTCAGTGTAATCAGCAGCTCTGCACTCAACAGACCCCTAGTTGCATTCTGGTCTTGCGGGTTGGTAAAACTGAGCAAAATCAAAGAAATACTGCAGAACGAGACCTTTTATCCATGTATGGAAAGGATTTCTTCAACTTGCATCAAAACTGCCTTCTAGTCAACTACAAACCCACTGACAAGTAAGGGTATCCCCACAGTCCATCTGAAAGTCCCTTATCTACAGCCTAACACCAGCAGCACATGACAAAACTTCTGCAAGTGACTGACCTCACTGTAGCCTCATCCTAGATCTCTTTGTGCTATATAGCCATAATGCATATGGTTGCTGTCAGCTATACAACACAAACATCTGGGTCCAGGCTAAATGCATGGGTCTTCAAGCAAACTATCAGCTTGATGCTTCATCTGATAAATTGCTGAGACAACACTGCTCTGTTGGTTGAGAAGCAGAACCACATACCAACAAACTTACTGAAACGGTTCAACACATACACATAACAATATCCTTTATGTATGCATTTCCTTCATCAAATCTAAACATTCCTATCTATTACACAGAGATTTAGAGTTATCAAAGCATATACAGTTGAAGTCAGAAGATAACATACACTTAGGTTGGAGTCATTAACACTCATTTTCAACCACTCCACAAATGTCTTAACAAACTATAGTTTTGGCAAGTTGGTTAGGACATCTACTTTGTGCATGACACAAGTAATTTGTCCACTGTATCACAATTCCAGTGGGTCATAAGTGTACATACACTAAGTTGACTGTGCCTTTAAACAGCTTGGAAAATTCCAGAAAATTATGTCATGGCTTTGGAAGCTTCTGATAGGCTAATTGACATAATTTTAGTAAATTGGAGGTGGACCTGTGGATGTAGTTCAAGGCCTACCTTGAAACTCAGTGCCTCTTTGCTTGACATTATGGGAAAAATCTAAAGAAATCAGCTAAGACCTCAGAAAAACAATTGTGGACCTCCACATGTCTGGTTCATTCTTGGGAGCAATTTCCAAAAGCCTGAAGGTTCCACGTTCATCTGCACAAACAATAGTATGCAAGTATAAACACCATGGGACCACGCAGCCGTCATACCGCTCAGGAAAGAGACGCGTTCTGTCTCCTAGAGACGAACGTACTTTGGTGCTAAAAGTGCAAATCAATCCCAGAACAACAGCAAAGGAACTTGTGAAGATGCTGGAGGAAACGGGTACAAAAAGTATCTATATCAACATAACCTGAAAGGCCGCTCAGCAAGGAAGCCACTGCTGAAAAACCGCCATAAAAAAGCCAGACTACGGTTTGCAACGTACATAGGGACAAAGATTGTACTTTTTGGAGAAATGTTCTCTGGTCTGATGAAACAAAAATAGAACTGTTTGGCCATAATGACCATCTTTATGTTTGGAGGAAAAAGGGGGAGGCTTGCAAGCCGAAGAACAAAATCCCAACCGTGAAGCACGGGGTTGGCAGCATCATGTTGTGGGGGTGCTTTGCCGCAGGAGGGACTGGTGCACTTCACAAAATAGATGGCATCATGGTAGGAAAGTTATGTGGATATATTGAAGCAACATCTCAAGACATCGGTCAAGAAGTTAAAGCTTGGTCGCAAATGAGCCTTCCAAATGGACAATGACCCCAAGCATACTTGCAAAATGGCTGAAGGACAACAAAGTCAAGGTATTGGAGTGGCCATCACAAAGCCCTGACCTCCATCCTATAGAAAATGTGTGGGCAGAACTGAAAAAGCATGTGCGAGCAAGGAGGCCTAAAACCTGACTCAGCTCTGTCAGGAGGAATGGGCCGAAATTCACCCAACTTATTGTGGGAAGCTTGTGGAAGGCTACCCGAAACGTTTGACCCAAGTTAAACAATTTAAAGGCAATGCTACCAAACACTAATTGAGTGTATGTAAACTTCTGACCCACTGGGAATGTGATGAAAGAAATAAAAGCTGAAATAAATCATTCTCTACTATTATTCTGACATTTCACATTCTTAAAATAAAGTGGTGATCCTAACTGACCTAAAACAGAATATTTACTAGGATTAAAGTGTATTTGGCTAAGGTGTATGTAAACTTCTGACTTCAACTGTATGGATACTGAGGCAGTTAAAATAATAGGGAAAGCGGAAGAAAAGCATTCAAAACCTTCCTAAAATGATTTCAGCATAGAGCAATGGTGGCTTGTCTTACAATAACTCAAATAGTAATGAATAAATTAGCAAAACTTCTGTTCATGAATACAGTGTTAAGATTACATCCTTTCAGTACAGCAACAAAAACAGTTGTGTCCCAACATTTTACTTTAATGTTCCCTTTTACAAAATATAATTTCACTTTTAATTAGTTTGGAAAGGGAGGATTAATTGTTATATTTATTGAAAGAAAAGGTAGGTAGGTAGTTAGGTAGGAGAGTGTTATACTCAATTCAGCCAGTGTTATATTGAGGCATTCTGGGTATCTGGAGGGGTTTGGCAGTAGGGTTGTGCAAATAGTTTAGAGCTTCTTTGATGCAGCCATCCCAATGAGTGCAGCCAATCCAGCGACGCCAAGGCCGACTCCTCCAACTATCCCTCCAACTATCGCCATGCCGACCAAACCATCTGGGGAGACAAACAAATGTTTTTGGCCTAATATATATACCTACAGTTGAAGTCAGAAGTTTACATACACTTAGGTTGGAGTCATTAAAACTTGTTTTTCAACCATTCCACAAATTTCTTGTTAACAAACTAGTTTGGCAAGTCGGTTAGGACATCTATTTTGTGCATGACAAGTAATTTTTACAAACAGATTATTTCACTGTATCACAATTCCAGTGGGTCAGCAGTTTACATACACTAAGTTGACTTTGCCTTTAAACGGCTAGGAAAATTCCAGAAAATTACGTCACGGCTTTAGAAGCTTCTGATAGGCTAATTGACATCATTTGAGTCAATTGGAGGTGTACCTGTTGCTGTAGTTCAAGGCCTACATTCAAACTCGGTGACTCTTTGCTTGACATCATGGGAAAATCAAAAGAAATGAGTCAAGACCTCAGAAAAAAGTTGCAGACCTCCAAAAGTCTGGTTCATCCTTGGGAGCAATTTCCAAACACCTGAAGGTACCACACTCATCTGTACAAACAATAGTACGCAAGTATAAACACCATGGGACCATGCAGCCGTCATACCGCTCAGTAAGGAGACGTGTTCTGTCTCCTAGAGATGAACGTACTTTGGTGCGAAAAGTGCAAATCAATCCCAGAAAAGCAAAGGACCTTGTGAAGATGCTGGAGGAAACAGGTACAAAAGTATCTATATCCACAGTAAAAACAAGTCCTATATGGACATAACCTGAAAAGCCACTCAGCAAAAAAGAAGCCACTGCTCCAAAACCGCCATAAAAAAGCCAGACTACGGTTTGCAACTGAACATGGGGACAAAGATCGTACTCTTTGGAGAAATATCCTCTGGTCTGATGAAACAAAAATAGAACTGTTTGGCCATAATGACCATCATTATGTTTGGAGGAAAAAGTGGAAGCTTGCAAGCCGAAGAACACAATCCCAACCGTGAAGCACGGGGGTGGCAGCATCATGTTGTGTGGGTGCTTTGCTGCAGGAGGGACTGGTGCAATTCACAAAATAGATGGCATCATGAGGGTGGAAAATTATGTGGACATATTGAAGAAACATCAAGACATCAGTAAGGAAGTTAAAGCAAATGGGTCTTCCAAATGTCCAATGACCCCAAGCATACTTCCAAAGTTGTGGCAAAATGGCTTAAGGACAACAAAGTCAAGGTATTGGAGTGGCCAAACGTTTGACCCAAGTTAAACAATTTAAAAGGCAATGCTACCAAATACTAATTGAGTGTATGTAACGTTCTGACCCACTGGGAATGTGATGAAAGAAAAAAAAGCTGAAATAAATCACTCTACTATTATTCTGACATTTCACATTCTTAAAATAAAGTGGTGATCCTAACTGACCTAAGACAGGGATTTTTTACTAGGATTTAATGTCAGGAATTGTGAAAAACTGAGTTTAAATATATTTGGCTAAGGTGTATGTAAACTTCAGACTTCAACTGTACATTCAAGCAAGCCAATCCCCGTAGAGTATCTATCAAATTTCATACTTACACATTTTTAAAGCGTAACATTTCTGTTAAACTACACCAGGTGTTCAAACACACCTATGGTTATTTTGACTGTAGACTTAAATTGTACCTACTGCTATGCATATAACATTGAAGACTAATCTTCAATACCAAATATTGCTGATGGATGTGTGGGACACACATCTTTCAGTAAACTCCTGATTGACCACTCTACCCTACCCTGGTTGCCATGTCTGTTTCTCCTTTCTTGCCAACTCTTTATAGAATTGTCATGTTTGGCATGACAGTGATTTACAAGGAGTTGGCATGATAACACAAACAGACTGGTACTCAGACTAACCCTGACCTCACCTTTCCTCATGGCCTTCACTATGAGCTTCTCCAGATCCAGAGCTTGCGTGTTCCCTGGTTCATTCTTCAGGAGGATCCGGATGCATTTCAGGCCCCTCTCATACTCCTGTGGCGTGACATCAGGGATGGATATTAAGCGTTGCCTTATTTCCTGGGGCAAGTACACTGAACATGCGTCGAGGTTACCCCATTGAGTAGATGATAAAAACAACCAAACTGCTAATAATTCTAGTAGTCTAAAACTGGTCTTTCATGTTCCTCCCCATTGTTTAATTGAAAGACAGACAATTTATGGTAGTAGGGAAAGTTGAGGCTGCTCTGATAATGTTTTTACTAATAACCAAAAGACAAAGAATTCCAGCACGGATCTTTCTGATTCCTCCCCTGTTGGGGAAAAGGCAGGCGATGTATTTTAGAGTGTAAATAGCTATTTTACATTTTCGGACAAGTGATCATAATCTTTGGGAAACAAAAAAACGCTCCCGACTTGCCAGATGGGCAAGTGCCTTTCAGACTTTAACATCAATCCCTGGACATGGTCAAATTAAGACATAATTGTATCACATGCACCCATCAACTGTTTTCGTGAAGCCTACAAGTGCTTTGCAGTAACCCAGCCTAGACCCCCAACAGCAAGTAGGACAGTGGCAAGGGTAAAAACTACAATCACAGCACCTTCAGTTTGTAGTTTCCAATAGCCAGGTAAAACAAGTAGTCCCTCTGGTCATCCTTGGTACCCTTGTGAACCAGCTCTGTAGGGACAGAAAAAAAACATTAGCATCTCTGTTCACTTTCAGTTTAAATGGTGGGGGTGTAATGTTAGTAGCCTGGTCCCATATCTGTTTGGCATTGACATCGATCATAACAGTCGGGTATATGCACAATCATATATGTGACTAAGCTAATGAGTCGGTGTCCAATTGATGTTTTACCATCCAGCAGAACGATGCCCTTATTGATGTCATCTGGGAATTTGCTCCTGATCAGACACCACGCATACTCAAACTTTGTGTCTTTGGTCAAATCCCCTTTAGCCAACTCTGTAGAATACTTCTTCTCAAATTTCTGCAAAAAAAATGTCCAGCAATAATGGCTGATGGTGAATGATGCAATGACGGCTATTAAATTGCAATAATGGTTGAGCTTATGACACGTTCTCTTAGTTAGCTAGAGCTTCGTATTGTCGATCACATCTGATTCATTAGCTATCTCCAAAAACATGGCTAGCTTGCTAGCGAATAATGCTATCTAGAACCACTGTATAACATCACTTTAATATCCAAACAACAACGACAGGCTAGTTAACGTTAGTTAGAAGCTACAGTCACGTTAGCTAGCTAACGTTAGTTTACGTTACTTTAACTAGTTCTACTGAATTGGCCTCGATATTTCCAATAAATGATACCCCGATAAGGCCAAATTAAACGTTCAATGTCAGCTAGGTCAAATCGCCAAAGAAGCCATGTAGGAGGAATAAAACTTACCAAGAGATCCTCTGGTGAAACAACATCACAGACGACAGCCTCCATGTTTCCGGATGAAGTAACAATGGTGTATTCATTACGCAAATTGTTGCAAAGGTTTCGCAAAATAAACAATTTACTCAAACGCTCTTCAAAGTGGGTATGGTTTCCACACGTTGCCTTTCCAATCTGAATAGTCCGACGTTTTTGCCACAAGCTGCGCATAAATGATAAATTCTTCCATGTGAAGTCCACAGGGTTCCTTCCAACTTCTTGCTTATTTTTTGAGGAGAGACAGGACTGAACAACAACTTCATTTTAATAACTAAATAAAGCTGTTTGGAGTAAACGGTTTCTGTTACAAAACGCTTAACAGACGAAGCGTTTAGCAACAGAATCAGCGTAATGAATACACCCCCGCATTTTGGGGAAACGTGTCATTCAGTACAAACCATTCCGCAACGTAGCAAACGTTCAAGCGAATTGAACGCACATCTGAAGTTTTTGCAAATTCTCTGACATCGCGGGCTATTGACCAATCTCAACTCACTATATCTTCCATCACCTACACGATTGGCTGGCTAGCACCATTTTAGCGCGTTACTAGAAATGACGGCCTCCTCCATTGGAGGAGAAGTTCAGAGGGGAGGGACCTTTGGCTTTCTCTTCCAATTGGTTTTGAGAAGGATTCAAGGAGAATGCAATTGTGATTGTATTATCATTTTTTTTATTTCAATTTGGGTGTCGTAATTTAAAAAAAAAAATTGGCCACAATATAACAGTATTACACATCAATACAGGGACATTCCTGTGAATACAATAAATAAAATAATAGAAAACCAGGCTGCAATTGAGATCTTCCCATAGTGTAAATCCTGTCAGACCAATGGTTGCGCGCCACATTATCGGCTGTGTCATCGACTGACAGACTGCTGTAACAGATGATGTGGTTAGCTCATACTTAAAATACCAATCAAGGCGTTGTAAGATCTGGCTTGCGTCAACAACGCCGGGCAGAGAAACGCCCTTGTTATTCCACCTGGCTCATGAAGCTGAAAATGAGCGCTTTGTTTCCCTTTTGCATTACAATCTTTGAATGAAAATGCTACAACAACATTGCCATAATTACTATTAGTGGGGAAGTCTTGACTGTAATATAGCTTAAAAAACGGTAGAGACATAGCCTATGCAATTAGGCTAATTGTTGATTCACCTGCCAGGTGTGTGGTTCTCACCCAGTCAAAATGGCAGCTGATAAGACAATGTGCCTGATTCAAGAGTACAACAAATGTGAAAGAAAAAAAGAATTTTGGAATTATAAGTTAACTTTACAAATGCACAAGAACCTTGTTGTTTATGAAATCACAATTATGAAAGGTGAAAGAGTTATCTGGTGAGCTGCTTTGGTTTTTTAAAAGTATATTAGGCCTACGAATGTAAAAAAAAAAAAAAGTGTCCAAAGCGTTGGAGTGGAGTTGGTATTCAGATTTGACTGTTGTAGCAGTTGATATATTGCATGGGTGTATTCATTACGGAAACCGTTTATTGTTTAAGAACCAATCTAAAGAAAACCCACCAAACTAGTTTCTGTTGAACAAATTGGGCTCCCGAGTGGCGCAGCGATCTAAGGCACTGCATCTCAGCCCTAGAGGTGTCACTACAGACCCTGGTTCAATTCAAGGCTGTATTACAACTAGCCGTGATTGGGAGTCCCATAGGGCGGCGCACAATTGGCCCAGCGTCGTTAGGTGTAGGCCGCCATTGCAAATAAGAATTTGTTCTTAACTGACTTGCCTAGTTAAATATTAAAAATAAAATTCAGGTAGGTCCTTCCCCATTTTGTTTGCTTCAGTTTAAGAAATGTTTTGCAACAATCGGTGGAATGAATACACCCCAGAGCAAACATAAAACAGGGAGGGACTTACTGAATTTGTACAATAGAAACTCTTGTTTTCTTTTCTTTTTGAAGTAAATGGTTTGTTGCGAAATGTTTTGCAACAGAATCACCTTAATGATTTCACACCTGGTGTCATGCCCAAGGAATTAATTTGTGTGCTGTGACTGACTTATTTGATTTTCTTTAGTGTACTTTTGCTTTGCATACTTCCCATCTATGCTACTGACACCATACCCATTGGTAAGTTGGTATCAAACCTGCATCCCTCTAGTCTCTACTCACTTCATAACCAGTGACAACCTGACTATCCTCTTTATTTTGTGAAGGAATGTTCAGAACTGAGTGTCAGGATCGCCACTTCTGGCTGTCAGTCAAGTCGAGCCTCCTTGGTCAGAAGTTTAGGTTTGATGTTGAAGGTGAGTGAGATGCATAGTAAGTAACTACACTTTGAAATAGTGGTGATATGTGAATTCTTCCATACATACAGCTGTTAGACAGGAGGTAGTGTAAAGCATAAAACAGAGAATTCAGCCAACCTTGGCGATACTTCCTAAATTCCCGACTTGTATGACAACACGTCTTCTAAACTTCCATGTCTAGTTGCAGGGGGTTCGTTTAAATTTAGAAAATGCTCCATTTAAAAAAAATATGTATTTTTTTGCTCCATGAAGTAATCCAACAATGTGTACACAATGTCTTGTTTATTTCAAATCTTCTCATTGATCGAGACTGGTGAATTTCATCCTGACATGCGGCACTTTGGGGTGGACAGCCACCTGTCTCAATCAGTGAGAGAAGATTTTAAATAGACAAGATGGCAGAGTACAATATTGTTGGATTACTTCACGGAGCAAAACATTTAATAACAGAACATTTTCTACATTTAAACTAACCCCCTGTAACTAGACATGAAAATTTAGAAGACTTGTTCTCTTCCAAGTTAGGACTTGAGGAAGCATCGCCAAGTAAAGGTTGGTCGTAAATTCTCCATGCTATGCTTTACGCTACATACTGTGTAACGGCTATATGGAAGAATTCACGTATCACTGCTGTTTTAAAATGTAGCTACCAAGTATCAGGCTTGTATCACTGCATCACATGAACAGGTCATAGAAATGACCACTCTACTCTAATCCCCCCCCCCCCCCCCACCAACCAACCAACCAGACGGCAGTGGTGCCCACACCCTCTCAGGCCAGGGGGCTGCAGAATGTGGCTACACCATGGTGCTGGACTCCTGGGGGGACCTGGTCCTCCGTGCCTCCTACCTGGCTTGTCATGTACACAATGAGGTGATTATTACTATCAGTGTCTGGAAGTCACAGTTTGGGGATTCATAACGAATAGGAGGGTATCTGGGGGCAGCCTCTAAAGAACTAAGACCATCAACCTTTAATTGTGAGTGAGTGTTCACCTGTTTTTCTTCTAAGGGTTCCTAATGATTCAAGTGTGAACAAATCATGATCATGTGTGCCTGAGTCAGTTTCTACCTTTAGCATTTTCATTAGTATGCCTCCTGCTATATTATGTTCTTCAGAAAGACACTGCTTTCCGAATGCTGGTGTGGTTTGTGAACAGAGATGTTGACGGTGAGGAGATGTCCTACCCTCTCCAGCTGACCTGCCCTGTACAACAGCCATGGAATCCCCGGGAGATCGTCTGTGAGGAGAACTATATGGAGGTCATGGAAAATTTTAACTGAGCTATATGTGACTGACTGTACCTTTTTGATGTATTATCGTCTGACATGATTTACTCAATATTCATTAGGATAGAATGTTTTTGCATATCGTTGTTCAATTCTTTATTTTCCAATATTAGGTGTCTGCCATTAAACAGGTCCCTCCCGCCAACCACAAGGGTCTGGAATGGATGACACCACCACCTGTGGTACATATTCCCTTTCACACACAGAGGCCAACGAGAGGGCCATTCATGCTTTCAAGTGCTTTCCACTGTGATCAAATACACATCTTGTAGATGTATACTTTATCTGTTGGTCAAAATAAAATTCAATTCAATAGTGTTTTGTTGTTCCCCATATCCACCTCTTTCAATGCCTTTGAATTCTTGATTTAATACCTTGTGATCTCTCTCCAGTGGTCGGAGGAGGGTCTGAGGGAGTGGCGTGTGGTGTTCCGGGTGCCAGGTGACCAGCAGGGGAGTGATGGGAGACCCTCTATGAAAGAGAAGACCCTGCCTGTAGAGATGGCCCATCTCCTGGGCTACCACATCAACACCACAGAGACACGTGTTCTGCTGCGCTGTGCCTATGGCTCCCGCCTCGCCTACACCCTACAGGTCAGACTGCAGAGCCAGGGCTGTAGATCTGTTTCCATTGGTATATCAATACTGCTTTAGGTCAGTTTGCTTTGCTCTATTTCCTATGGATTACTGGTCAGATTCACCAATACCCTTTTCACGCTATCGCGATAACCTAAACCATGCTGTTCTGGATTGGATATTTTCTTTTCACAATGTCCTCTCCAGTGCAGTTCCAACAACTGTCCAGTGCAGCTTGACTCAGTTCTGCTTGGCTAAGTAATGTGAAACCTTTTATAACTATTTCAGGAGAAAGGTATCGAGGTGGAGGTGGTCAGTGCCACCATTCTTTACAAACACCACTGGACACTTCTAAGAGTGGACACCTCGGTTGCTTGCACCACAAGTACATCTCTTTTGATCATTGGAAAATAGACGGTTTATAACTGAATTTCATTCATGTAATTGAATGCATGATATGTGAACATGACCCCATTTGCCTCTAACCTGGTCCCAGATCTGATTGTGTGGTCTTGCCAACATACAGTTGAAGTCGGAAGTCGGAAGTTTACATACACTTAGGTTGGAGTCATTAAAACTCATTTTTCAATCACTCCACAAATGTCTTGTTAACAAACTATAGTTTTGGCAAATCGTTTAGGATATCTATTTACTTTGTGCATGACACAAGTAATATTTCCAATTGTTTACAGACAGATTATTTCACTTGTAAATCACTGTATCACAATTCCAGTGGGTCAGAAGTTTACATACACTAAGTTGACTGTGCCTTTAAACAGCTTGGAAAATTCCAGAAAATTATGTCATGGCTTTAGAAGCTTCTGATAGGCTAATTGACATAATTAGAGTAAATTGGAGGTGTACCTGTGTATGTAGTTCAAGGCCTACCTTCAAACTCAGTGCCTCTTTGCTTGACATCATGGGAAAATCAAAAGACATCAGCCAAGACCAATTTCCAAACGCCTGAAGGTACAACATTAATCTGTACAAACAATAGTACGCAAGTATAAACACCATGCAGCCATCATACCGCTCAGTAAGGAGACGCGTTCTGTCTCCTAGAGATGAACATACTTTGGTGCGAAAAGTGCAAATCAATCCCAGAACAACCGCAATGAACCTTGTGAAGATGCTGGAGGAAACGGATACAAAAGTATCTATATCCGCAGTAAAACGAGCCACTTCTCCAAAACCGCCATAAAAAAAAGCCAGACTACGGTTTGCAACAAAGATCGTACTCTTTGGAGAAATATCCTCTGGTCTGATGAAACAAAAATAGAACTGTTTGGCCATAATGATCATTGTTATGTTTGGAGAAAAAAGGGAGATGCTTGCAAGCCGAAGAACACCATCCCAACCGTGAAGCATGGGGGTGGCAGCATCATGTTGTGGGGGTGCTTTGCTGCAGGAGGGACTGGTGCAGTTCACAAAATAGATGGCATCATGAGGTAGGAAAATTATGTGGATATATTGAAGCAACATCTCAAGACATCGGTCAGGAAGTTAAAGCTTGGTCGCAAATGGGTCTTCCAAATGGACAATGACCCCAAGCATACTTCCAAAGTTGTGGCAAAATGGCTTAAGGACAACACAGTCAAGGTATTGGAGTGGCCATCACAAAGCCCTGACCTCAATCCTATGGAAAATCTGTGGGCAGAACTGAAAAAGCGTGTGCAAGCAAGGAAGCCTACAAACCTGACTCAGTTACACCAGCTCTGACAGGAGGAATGGGCCAAAATTCACCCAACTTATTGTGGGAAGGCTACCCGACACGTTTGACCCAAGTTAAACAATGTAAAGGCAATGCTACCAAATACTAATTGTGTATGTAATCTTCTGACCCACTGGGAATGTGATGAAAGATATTAAAGCTGAAATAAATATTTCTCTACTATTATTCTGACATTTCACATTCTTAAAATAAAGTGGTGATCCTAACTGACCTAAGATAGGGAATTTTTATGAGGATTAATTGTCAGGAATTGTGAACAACTGAGTTTATTATTATTTTTAATTTGGCTAAGGTGTATGTGAACTTCCAACTTTTACTTTATATGGTCATTGTAACTCCAAACACACCTGCCCATAACCATAAGAGTTGGCAAGACTGCATAAACTGTTCTGGGATCAGGTCTAATTGGCCTCTACAGCAGTTTTAGTACCTTATCCCCTCTTCTCCAGACAAGGCCTCCATGGATGGGAAGCACATTCTGTGGAGGTTCCCCAAGGTGCTGTCCACCCTGGTGCAGCCCCCCTTCAGAGACAAGGGCCTGACGGTGGGAGTGGAGGGACGCTACCTGAGTGACTGTGTGGCCCGTCAGAGAGGATATGACATACAGGAAAAGGATGGAGCCGTGGAGATCAGGATTCCATTTGGTGCAGAAGGTGGCTACATCAAGGTATTACAGACAAAGGAGATGGAGCTTTAATTTCACAGTTTTTTTTAGTTCTTATCCCAGTTTTTTTAATCACGAACTGTACTTAGTTAATTTCCTAACAAATACAGGTGGTATGTCAGTCAAGTATTGATTATTTTATTATTATAAATAATTGTATCAACTATTTTAGTGAAGAAATGGGTGGCTTGATTTGAAGTGTGAGCAGGTGACATGCACAACTGACAAATGTTTCTATGGAGTTTCTATTTTGTGGGGAATAAAGCACTCAGAAGCAGCGTATGTGCAGTGTCCCAGCCTCTCCTTTCTTTGATTTGTCTCCTTGATGCTGCAGCTTCATTATGCTTTTCATAATGCCATTGATTTATGTTGCCTTAACCATTACTCTCTCCCTCAGAGCCAGGTGGTGGATGGCCAGTACTCCCAGTCCTATTTCATTGACCTGTTCTACATGCACCAGTGGGAGGATTCTCAGTCGGCTCACACTGAATACCGCTCCTTTAGACCCCTTTCTATCATCCATCTGCCTCAGACACCAATCCTTATCAACGGCAAGTAGTCCTCATACCATACAAATTAAAAAGAAAGTTGCTTATCTCCCCTTTCTGTCGCTTTGGCCAACTTAAGAGCCTCCAGCAGGGCAGGGTTTCCCATATTCGGTCCCGGGGCACCCCCCTAGGTGCACATTTTGGTTTTTGCCCTAGCACTACACAGCTGACTCGAGTAACCAACCAATCATCAAGCTTTGATTATTTGCATCAGCTGTGTAGTGCTAGGGCAAAAACCAAAACTTGCACCAGGGGGGGCAGGACGAAGTTTGGGGAAACTCTGCACCCGGGTGTGCTCATCCCTGTCTTGCCAAATCCTATGGTCGTCGTCTGACAACGACATGACCATAGGAGTTGGCAAGAGGGCACAAACGGATCTGGAACCAGGTTAACTTCCACCAACATGTTAATGAGGGAACATTCCATACTGTAAGTTATGACTGTTCTTCCTCCTGCAGAAACCAATCCCTCTGAGGGACAGTTCTCTGTGTCTCTGGGCTTGTTCCCCCATGACGTGTCTCTGTCCAACATCACCGTGGGGGACCAGTCCATGGCAGAGCAGCTAGGGGTTTCCCTCTCACAGGTCCCCTTCCCCAATGGCACCCATGCCTACCTACTGAAGACCCCCTTCTCACACCATCTGGTCTCCCAGAAGGTGAGGGCATGTTATTACCAGTCAGTGTGATACTAGAAACACTGAAGCAGTTCATGTATGAGATTAAGGAACAGTGAAACTGCTCTGTGTGTGTGTTCAATACTGAAGCTCTGACCTTAGTCTACATATTTTTTGCTGATGTCCTGTAGTATCTTGGGCAGGGGTACAGGAGGTACAGTCTGGCAGTGACCTTCACTCTTTCCATCTCCCCCCACTCTGACCTGTACCACCACCCTGCCACCGTGGAGGCTGTCCTACAGGATGTTGGTATGTATGACTCGCATGCATTCCCATACAAGCACAGCCCGTCTGTGCGCTTATAAGGTTAAATTAAACTCAAATGGTAGGCTACTGTAAGGTAGGCTAACACCTGAAACGATCCCATGACTTGAGAATTATGCCTATCCATCAATCCCTCCAACCCATCCATTCCTCCTTCTGTTCTCCCTCCCCTGTCCTCCAGTCCTGCCCAGAGTGGAGGGGGGGTGCTCTGATAAAGGGGTGCGTCTGCAGCTGCACTACGGAAACATGGACACCCAGTGGGAGGTGTACGTGGGGGGTCGCAGGCTGGACTGGGAGCTGGTGGAGATGGGCGACTACGCCCTGGAGACCAGGCAGGACTACTTCAGTATGGTGATCCCTCTTTACGGCCTTGGCATGGCCTACGAGGTGTGGGGACTAAACCAGTTTAGCTGTTGGGTTCTATTTGTTATGGGTGGCAATGTACGTTTTTGTAGTGGGTATAACAAAGTCGAATCAAAGTGGCTCTATATCCATATTTAGCCTTCATCTCTTGATCCCAGCCGGTTCCTCTTTTTTGCTCTCTCGTTCTCCGTCAGGGTCTGAGTTTGCAGGGGCTGGTGGTAACTGTGAGAATGACACTGGAGGACAGAGAGACGGCCATACAGGAGCACACCTTCACCCAGCGCTGTGTCTTCCTTGTGAAGGAACTACTGGGTAAAACAACCAATGCATTTACAGTACCCTCCTACATGCATACATATTATGCAGTGCATTCAGAAAGTATTTTTCCACATTTTGTTACGTTAAAGCCTTATTCTAAAATGGATTAAATAAATGTTTTTCCTCATCCAATCTACACACAAAATGACGAAGCAAAAACAGGTTTAGACATTTTTGAAAATGTATAAAAATAAAAACTACCTTATTTACATTAGTATTTGGACCTTTTGCTATGAGACTCGAAATTGTGCTGAGCTGCATCCTGTTTCCATTGATCATCCTTAAGATGTTTCTACAACTTGATTGGACATGATTTGGGAAGGCACACACCTGTTTATACAAGGTCCCACAGTTGACAGTGCATGTCAGAGCAAAAACCAAGCCATGAGGTTAAAGGAATTGTCTTTAGAGCTCCGAGACAGGACTGTGTCGAGACACAGATATGGGAAGGTCCCCAAGAACACAGTGGCCTCCATCATTCTTAAATGGAAGAAGTTTGGGACCAGCAAGACTCTTCCTAGAGCTGGCTGCACGGCCAAACTGGGCAATCGAGAGCGAAGGGCCTTGGTCAGGGAGGTGACCAAGAACCCGATGGTCACTCTGCGAGAAACATCCAGAAGGACAACAATCTCTGCAGCACTCCACCAATCAGGCCTTTATGGTAGAATGGCCAGACGGAAGCCACTCCTCGGTAAAAGGTACATGACAGCCCTTTTGGAGTTTGCCAAAAGGCACCTAAAGAACTCTGATCATGAAACAAGATTCTCTGGTCTGATGAAACCAAGACTGAACTATTTTGGTCTGAATGCCAAGTGTCACGTCTGGAGGAAACCTGGCACCTTCCCTGCGGTGAAGTGTGGTGGCAGCATGCTGTGGGGATGTTTTTCTGCAGCAGGAACTGGGAGACTAGTCGGGATCGAGGGAAAGATGAATGGAGCAAAGTACAGAGAGAACCTTGATGAAAACCTGCTTCAGAGCACTCAGGCCCTGAGACTGGGATGACAATGACCCTAAGCACACAGCCAAGACAACTCAGGAGGGGCTTTGGGAGAAGTCGCTGAATGTCCTTGAGTGGCCTGGACTTGAAACCGATTGAACATCTCTGGAGATACCTGAAAATAGCTGTGCAGCAACGCTCCCCATCCAACCTGACAGAGCTTGAGAGGATCTGCAGAGAAGAATGGGAGAAACTCCCCAAATACAGGTGTGTCAAGCTTGTAGCGTCATACCCAAAACGACTGTAATCGCTGCCAAAGGTGCTTCGACAAAGTACTGAGTAAAGGGTCTGAATAATTACGTAAATGTGATATATCCGTTTGTTGTTTAATACATTTGCAATAATGTCTAAAAAACACTTTTTGCTTTGTCATTATGGGATATTGTGTGTAGATTGATGACGGGAAAAACTATTTAATACATTTTAGAATAAGGCTGTAACGTAATGCAATGTGAAAAAAAAATGGTCTGAATACCTTCCGAGTGCCCTGTATACAATACGGTAAGGATTATAAACCGAGGGAGGATCTCCTCTTATAATGGCGTGACAATTTTCTTTCATTTTAGGCTCAAAAGAAGCATGTCATCGTCCCAAATGGTATTATCCAGTTTATATTCCGCTGTGATTTTTTTGTTTGGAATAGCACGGTTACTATAGCATCATCCTACCATCCTACCATTAGTTCCAGCATAGACCGGTATAGACTGGTATTCTTTTAATAATATGGAATTCCCCTCAACCATGCCCACGAATTGGGAAAACCAACATTATTTCCTATTGACCCCCATTGTAGAAGAAAGAGGCAACTTCATTGATGATTTTTTTGTTTTGTTATACAGAAAAAAAGCTGAGGTGTTGTTCAATGTACAGTACATCTAGCCAGGTCAAAAACCCTGACCTGTGGTTTGCAATGCTCCCATGTAGGGAAATAGAGCCTGCAAGAAGAGCCCTGTGGCTTCACGCTATTTGGTGTGGAAGACTGGTAAATGTGGGCATGGGGTGTCCAAGCAGAAATAATTAAAGTAATTGGCAACATCAAATGGTTTTGTGATGAATAAGCCATCTGATTCGACTGAAGATGGAGTTTAACTTCTTTCTACCCATTTAATTTAAAGTACTCCAATGTTTTCCAGAATTCTCTATATAATTGATTTTGGCTTCATAATACAATTTCTTATTGTTGAGTTTAGTCACATAATTTCTCAATTTGCAGTCAGTCAGTCAAATGTTCAGCCAAACTTATTAGCCACTCCTTTTCCCTCATCTATTTCAACCATAGTTTTTCAATTACAGTTAGTTTCTTAACAGGTGCATGTTTATCAATAATTGGAAGAAGCAATTTCATATTTACAAGTGCAGCATCTGGATGCTCCTTATTAATCAGACCAACAAATAGTTCTTACATAATCGACATAAGTCACAGCAAAATCTTAGACCCCTTTTTAAAAAACATATACTATTTTGGGCTTTCCTGGATAACAGCAACTATATTGTGATCACTGCATCAAATTAATATGGATACAGCTTCAGTAAAAAGCTCTACAGTATTAGTACAAATGTGATCAATGCATGTGGATGATCTTGTTCCTGTAGTGTTTGTAAACACCCTGGTAGGTTGATTTAATAACCTGATCCAGATTACAGGCACTGATTACACATGGGGTGAACAGCTGCAGTGATTGTTCTCTATCCAATAGCATAGACCGTGAGACAGACCTGCCCAGCAGTTCCGACTTTGTTTACATACAGTTTTGGGAAAAAACTGACCAGATACAATGCTATTTCACAGTAAAACAAATTGACAACAGAATTTCAGCATGCTTATAGGGAAGGACACTCAACAAGCACAGCACTGACACAAATGACTGATGATTGGCTGAGAGAAATTGATGATAAAATGATTGGGGGGGGCTTGTTAGACTTCAGAGCAGCTTTTGACATTATCGATCATAGTCTGCTGCTGGAAAAACGTAGGTTTATGGCTTTACACCCCCTGCTATAATGTGGATAAAGTTACTTTTCTAATAGAACACAGAGGGTGTTCTTTAATTGAAGCCTCTCAAATATAATCCAGAATCAGGAATTTCCCACGGTAGCTGTTTAGGCCCTGTGCTTTTTTCAATTTTTACTAATGACATGACTTTGAGTAAAGCCAGAGTGTCTATGTATGCGGATGACTCAACACTATACACGTCAGCGACTGGAACACTCAACAAAGAGCTGCAGTTAGTTTCGGAGTTGGTGGCAAGGAATAAGTTAGCCTTAAATATTTCTAAAACTACAAACATTGTATTTGGAACAAAACGCTCACTAAACCCTTAGCCTCATCTAAATCTTTTAATAAATAATGTGGAAGTTGAGTTGACTAAACTGCTTGGAGTAACCCTAGATTGTAAACTGTCATGGTCAAAACATATTGATGCAGCAGTAGCTAAGATGGGGAAAAGTTTGTCTATAATAAAGCAATGCTCTGCCATCTTAACAACACTATCAACAAGGCAGGTCCTACAGGCCCTAGTTTCTACCTTTTTAACAACACTATCAACAAAGCAGGTCCTATAGGCCCTAGTTTTGTCGCACCTTGACTACTGTTCAGTCGTGTGGTCAGGTGCCACAAAAAAGGACTTAGGAAAATTGCAGTTGGCTCAGAACGGCAGCACGGCTGGCCCTTGGATGTACACAAAGAGCTAATATTAATAATATGCATGTCAATCTCTCCTTGCTGAAAGTAGAGGAGAGATTGACTTCATCACTACTTTTATTTATGAGAGGTATTGACATGTTGAATGCACCGAGCTGTCTGTCTAAACTACTGGCATACAGCTCGGCCACCCATGCATACCCCACAAGACATGCCACGAGGTTTCTTCACAGTCCCTAAGTCAGACTAGTCACAGTCCCCAGAACAGACTATGGCAGGCACACAGTACTACATAGAGCCATGACTACATGGAACTCTATTCCACATCAAGTAACTGACGCAAGCAGTAAAATTAGATTGGGGGAAAAAACACCTTATGGAACAGCGGGGACTGTGAAGCAACACAAAGATTGGCACAGACCGACACATGCATACACACACACACACACACACAATAACATATGCACTATACATACACATGGATTTAGTACTGTTGATATGTGGTAGGGGCCTGAGGGCACACGTTGTGAAATCTGTGAATGTATTGTAATGTTTTTAAAATTAGCTGGACCCCAGGAAGAGTAGCTGCTTTGGCAGCAGCTAATGGGGATCCATAATAGATACATAAGACAACGCGTTGCACATTTTGTAACTTGAGAAATACGGCACCAAACACCTTAGTTAGTTGTGCAATTAAGAAATCCTTGGCAAAAACATCTAAATGAATTACAGATTTCTTGAGTTATCTTCGATTTCATTCTGGGGATTTTAAGGAGGTGAAATAGGCTAAATCATCCCTTTCCTAAACCATGGATTGGGAATTTGGATTTGTGGTTTTCAGTTAATTGTCTGTACAGGCCAATGATTAAGACAGCGAATCTTTTCTAACCATTAATTCTTATATTGTGCCACTGGCCTGAGACGATTGAAGTTACATTTGTATCCCAGTAAGCTCCCTTTAACTAGCTGGCTAGCTTAGCTGATTCTTTGTTGCCCATGCGAGGAAGTTAGGCTAGCAAGCTTTTTAGCTAGGTAGCCCATGACAACAAAAAACAAAAGTGTACTGTATGACAAAGCCATAGACTGTTTTGCCAACATGAAAGAGAGGATGGCAACAACTACGTTGAGTCAACTTGAATTCTTTACTTGCGCCGCACACACACACACAGAAATCAGTACCGTGAACAGCAACATGATATTTAGGAACATTGATTGGACTAAATAGTTTTTGGTGTCTTTTTTAAGATTGTTTTCTTTGTATTAATTAAACTAAGCATATATAGCCTAGTTGATTTGATGTTTAAGTTGAAATGGTGCTGGAATAGCGGAGGCAGTGCTCCTGACTTGCGGTAACTCTGGTTCTAAATCAGTTTAGTAAACCGACAAAACATGGAATCAAATCACATTTTATTGGTCACGTACACATATTTAGCAGATGTTATTGTGGGTGTAGTGAAATGCTTGTGTTCCTAGTTCCTACTGTGCAGTAGTATCTAACAGATATCTAAATGTAAAAGAATGGAATTAAGAAATATATAAATATTAGGACGAGCAATGTTATTGACTAAAATAGAGTAGAAGAGAATACAGAATATACATATGAAATTAGTAAAGCAGTATGTAAACATTAAAGTGAGCAGTGATTGATTGTATGTATATAGGGCAGCAGCCTCTTATTAAGGTGCAGGGTTGAGTAACTGGCTGGTAGCTGGCTAGGGATGGCTATTTAACAGTCTGATGGCCTTGAGATAGAAGCTGTTTTTCAGTCTCTCGGTCCCAGCTTTGATACACCTGTACTGACCTTGCCTTCTGGATAGTAGCGGGGTGACCAGGCCGTGGCCTGGGTGGTTGATGTCCTTGATGATCCTTTTGGCATTCCTGTGACATTCGGTGCTGTATGTGTCCTGGAGGGCAGTCAGTGTGCCCCCAGTGATGCAACGGGCAGACCGCACCACCCTCTGGAGAGCCCTGCAGTTGCGGGCGGTAGAGTTGCCGTACCAGGCGGTGATGGAAGTTGTGAAGGAAGTGAGTTTGTGTTTATACAGGACCTCCCGCCCTCACATACCATCAACCAATCATGTCAATGCGGAGATATACGGTGCCCTCCGCATTTGTAAAAAATTTGAGGCGCATGGCGATGCGGTACGGAGCTCAATTTGGCCTCTGCAAACCTGTGGAGGCTTCGCAAGTGCGTCACACCATCCATATGGCGCCTCCGAACACATTTTCGGATCAAGCATAAAGTGGCTTTGAGTTGTGCATGTCAATGCAATAGAATCCTACTCCAATGGGCTCTGCCTACAAGAAAACCACTTGCACAGTTTCGCATAGTTCATTTGTTTCGGTATGTTACATTAAAAGTGCCTAATATTACGTTGATTCGAGCACAGTTCCCACAACAGAGCGAACCGTTGATAGTGTTAACTAAAGGGGAAAATTCTAGAAAGTTGCGTGAAGTTCAATCTCGTGCTTCTCAGGGCGGGCTGAAATTTCATCTGCACGGCAATCCGAGGGCAGCTATATTTATTTTTCTTGAACCTTTACTTAACTCGGCAAGTCGGTTAAAAACAAATTCTTATTTACAATGACGGCCTACCAAAAGGCCTTCTGCAGGGATTGGGATTAAAAATAAATAAATAAAATATAGGACAAAATATATATCACGACTAGAGACACCACATAAAGCGAGACCTAAGACAACCACATAGCATGGCAGCAACACARGATAGCAACACATGGCATCAACACAACATGGTACAAACATTATTGGGCACAGACAACAGCACGAAGGGCAATAAGGTAGAGACAACAATAGTAAAGCAGCCACAGTTGTCAGTAAGCGTGTCCATGATTGAGACTTTGAATGAAGAGATGGAGATAAAACTGTCCAGTTTGAGTGGGGTTTTTTGCAGCTCGTTCCAGTCGATAGCTGCAGTGAGCTGGAAAGAGTAGTGATCAATGGATGTGTGTGCTTTGGGGACCTTTAACAGAATGTGACTGGCAGAATGGGTGTTGTACAGTATGTGGAGGATGAAGGCTGCAGTAGGTATCTCAGTATCTTTTGCAACGGTGACCCAAATAATGCATGCAATGGAAGGTAGTTCATAACATTGGATGAAATCGTACTCACACATAACTATTTCATGTTTCTAAACTATTTCTTTATCCAGACAAAGGGTACTGCTATGGGATCCCCCTATGGCTCCTAACAATGCTAATTTGTATGTGGGTTACATGGAGAAACAGTCAATTCTCAATCTTCTCAAAAATATTTTTGGGGCCTAACATTATTATTTGGAAACGTTACATTTATATTTTTGTTCTGTGGAGGGGTGATGCAAAACAGTTCCAGGCGTTCCATGCTTTTCTTAACTCTTGTTCTGAACACCTGAGATTTACTATGCAGTTTGACACACATCAAATCAGTTTCCTGTAACCTTTGATTTTGTGTGAGGATAATGTTCTATACACTGATCTTGACAGGAAACCTACCGATCATAAGTTTGTTGAGGGCTTATGGAGATCACCCGCTGCCCTTGAAAAACAGTTTGCCCTACAGCCAATTCTGTGGAATTTAAAGAATTAGCAAAAAATTATCCAGATTTCGACAGAAAACATAGCTGAGATGCAAAGACAATTCAAGGAGAGGGGTTACAAAAATGGTCAGATCAGTAGTGCTATTGAGATAATCGAAACCTCTCAAGGACAGTGTAGCAAAAATAAGCTTTTTTGCGTTCTTACTACAAACTATTCAAAGTGCTCTGAACAAATTAAGGGAATCTTTCACAAACATTGGCACATTCTTTGATCCGATGAGTGTTGATAATGTTTGCCGGTTGTATTTTTGCGGGGCAGAAATCTCAGATCAATTGGTAAACTTTGATTTACCACCCCAGAATACCCCTGCACACCGTCTATTTGCGCCTCTACCGGATAGAAACTACAAGTGCAATGGCACTTCCAAACAGTGAAACAGATCTCAATCAAAGGTGTTATCACATGCTCCACTAAGGCAATTATTTATCTGATAACTTGTCCTTGTGGTAAATGATGTGGGTAGAACAAAGCGCAAATGAATTGTGCAAAAACTCGCCGTACCCATTTGTGGCCCACTTTTTTGTAAGCTATTTTGTCTCTTCGCTATATCGGCATCAAACATGTCACCCTCCCTAAGAGAGGGGG
Organism: Salvelinus sp. IW2-2015; assembly: GCF_002910315.2. NCBI lineage: Eukaryota > Metazoa > Chordata > Actinopteri > Salmoniformes > Salmonidae > Salvelinus > Salvelinus sp. IW2-2015. The sequence goes on along the minus strand of NC_036863.1, from coordinate 46,438,477 downwards.
TGACCTTGACAATTTATTGTTAAAACGGGAGGCCGCCTGGATCGTTAATTTAAAGACCCTTGCTACCTTCGGTCTCAACGTAGACTTTGATCTGAAGCCATTCTTGTGATTGTGTTTTTGCTCTCCATTGTTAATGTTTGTATCTATGATCATATGTTATCATTCATGCTTTTTTTTACATGTTCTGTAAATCAACCAATGAAATCACGTCACACCCGGCCATGATTAGACGTCCATGTGTGTCCTTTCAAAGTATTTAAATTAGTGACCCACAGTGTTGGAAATTATACCCTAATGAAGCTATACAAATATTGCATCTGAGCTCCTCGTGAGGCTCTCCTTTTTTCTTTTTCAAGTGTAGAGATGTTAGTCTGCTTAAATAAAAGAGAACTTAACTATTTCGTCTTAAATATTATTTGATTTCTCTTTGACTTCAGTCAATCTATTATCACTAGTGATGATACTGTATATTGACTGAAGTCAAAAATCTGTGGCTCCTTATTAAATGCATGTTATCAGTGCTCACAGTAGTTTAGAAAGTGGTCCTCCCAAAAATAAATAAAATGATATTCCTATGGTGGTCCTTTTGCTTTTCTGAAGTCTGGATGTTCTTCCCTTCTCTCTCCATGCAGTGTGCCTCCCAGACAACAGGATGGTGGTGTTGGTGGATACATCCAGGGTTTCTTCAGCCGTCAACCCCAGGCTAACATCCCTGCTGGATGCCTCCTGTGTTCCCATAGAGACTGATGGAGCTAGGGCTCTGTACAGCTTCTCTCTAGACTCCTGTGGCACCTCCACAACTGTGAGTGGTCCTCATCTCGACTCTACAGCATCAGCAACTTTGATTTCCTCTGTTCAATAATACCATATTACTTTTGTTGGTCTTTTGTTGCGAGATCTGACTAAATGAGAAATATCATGGGATGGGTTTCGATGAAGGGAAGAGTTGAAGAATCTCTACTCTTGTGCCATTGTTTTGGATTTTATTCTCTACAACACCTGATGACTCTCCTTTCTACCCAGCTGGTGGAGGATCACCTGGTGTACACCAATGAAGTCCGGTATCGGCCCAAAGTCCCCATAGATCTGAAGACCCTCAGCTCCCCATATCCCCACTTCAGGTGAGACATATTTTCTCCACCTTTTGCAACCATATTCCAATATTTCCACTCGGTCTGTTTTTGATTGATTGGCTCCATTTAATTCCTTTATAGTATCCCAATTGGTTGCATCCACCCAGCGAATGGGACCCGTGCCCTGACAATCTACCAGCCCCGGGCCCTCCCTGCCTGGCCCCACAGCCGAGCCTCTCGCTCCCACCACCATCACCCAGGGTCCCAGCAACACCCCTTCATCAGAGGTGAGCTTCATCCATCTGAATAGAATAAGGAGTCATGTCAACTCTATTCTTGACATTTCTATTGGCAACATTTGCCAATACTGTCCCTTTTTTAATGCCTCTATTCTGACATGGCTACGATTGCATTTTCCAACCACTTGTCCTCTGAGTCCCTATAGGAAGAAAACGTAATGGGCTACCAGCTGGAGGTTGACATCAGTAGCAGGTATGTGTCTTTGCAGATTACACTGTTTAAGCATTGCTATCTTTTACTGTTGAGCAACTGTTTTTACATTTTTATGTTCTCTGGAACATATTTCATGTTGACTTTAATAATTTCCCACAACTTTCAATAATTAATACTACTACTACTGTACACAGCTTTGATACCTTGAAGGCATTGGAGAGGCAACTACCTATGATAGGACATTTAGTGACTGTTTATCTTGTTTGTGTGTTGTATTGTATTCGCAGGCCCCCTGTCCTCTGAGGTGTACACGTACCAATGATAAACCTGGTCACCATGATGCCAGGGGGTCCTGGCATTATCGCTGTATACTGGGCTGTTCCTGATTTGGCCAGTCACAGCCCAGCCTTATACAACATCATGACACATAATGTTTGTCTAATAAAATAATAATTTGGCATATAAACATGTTTATTGATTGATTTTTGTCTAGGAAAGATTTCCATCAATACAGTACATCACAGTGGATGGGGAGCATTTGGCAGCAGGTGTAGGTAAGAGTAGTATAACACTATTAGTTTAACTAATACAGCTACAAAAGTGTATGTATATGATGCACTTGAGTTAAAGCTCAAGTGCAAACAAGAAAAAGAGGGTTAGAGAAATCCTTGGCTTGACATAGGCTTTGTCCCAAATATAGCACTGTAATACCTTTTTATAGTGCACTACTTTTGACCAGGACCCATTGGACATTTCTCCAAACTAGTGCACTATATGGGGAATAGGGTGTGATTTGGGACACACATACAAATATGCAGGTAGTTAGTTCTTTGTGACATTAGCTGCAGCTTGAGCGATGCGGTACTGCTCCTGAAGGTTCCGTCTCCTCCGATGCTCGTTGGTTATCTCCACCACGCTTTTGCTAGGGAACCAACCCTTCTCTCCGTCAGACAGACGCATCCCCTTGTACCAACCTGACGGACGCAGGGCATACCATTAGTCATAAAGGGGAAAAGAGAGATTTAAAAATGTACTGTGGTGACAAAATATACTTCAGAGGGAGATTACATTGTGATTAATGGAAAAGGTTTTCACATTGTACAGTGCATTTGGAAAGTATTCAGACCCCTTGACTTTTTCAAAATGTTACGTTAACCTTATTCTAAAATAAATGTAAAAGATTCCCTCAATCTATACACAATACCCCATAATGACAAAGCAAAAACAGTTTTTATTGCATTTACATAAGTATTCGGACCCTTTACTCAGTACTTTGTTGAAGCACCTTTGGCAATGATTACACCCTAGTGGCGGCTTCTTGGGTATGACGCTACAATGTTGGCAAACCTGTATTTGGGAGTTCTTCCCGTTCTTCTCTGCAGATCCTCTCAAGCTCTGTCAGGTTGAATGGGGAGTGTCGCTGCACAGCTATTTTCAGGTCTCTCCAGAGATGTTAGATCGGGTTCAAGTACGGGCCATGGCTGGGTCACTCAAGGACCTTCAGAGACTTGTCTCGAAGCCACTCCTGCGTTGTCTTGGCTGTGTGTATTGTCCTGTTAGAAGGTGAACTTTCACCCCAGTCTGAGGTCCTGAGTGCTCTGGAGCAGGTTTTCGTCAAAGATCTCTTCCCATGAAAAACATCCCCTAAGCATGATGCTGCCACCACCATGCTTCACCGTAGGGATGGTGAAAGGTTTCCTCCAGACGTGAAGCTTGGCATTCATGCCAAAGAGTTCAATCTTGCTTTCATCAGACCAGAGAATCTTGTTTCTCTTGGTCTGAGATTCATTTAGGTGCCTTTTGGTAAACTCCAACCTGGCTGTCATGTGCCTTTTACTTAGAAGTGGCTTCCGTCTGGCCACTCTACCATAAAGGCCTGATTGGTGGAGTGCTGCAGAGATGGTTGTCCTTCTGGTAGGTTATCCCATCTCCACAGAAGAACTCTGGAGCTCTGTCAGTGACCATAGGGGTTTCTTGGTCAACTTCCTGACCAAAGCACTTCTCCCCGCATTGCTCAGTCTGGCACTGCGGCCAGCTGTAGTGGTTCTTGGTGGTTCCAAACTTCTTCCATTTAAGAATGATGGAGTCCACTGTGTTCTTTTGGACCTTCAATGCTGAAGAAACTGTTTGGTACCCTTCCCCCAGATCTGTGCCTAGACACAATCTTGTCTCGGACAATTCCTTCGAACTCATAGCTTGGTTTTTGCTCTGACATGCACTGTCAACTGTGCGACTTTGTATAGACAGGTGTGCCTTTCCAAATCATGTCCAATCAATTGAATTTACCACAGATGGACGACAAAGTTGTAGAAACATCTCAAGGATGATCAATGGAAACAGGATGCACCTGAGCTAAATTTTGAGTCTCATGGCAAAGGGTCTGAATACTTATGTAGATAAGGTATTGTTTCTTTGATGAATTTTCAAACAATAAAAAATAAAACCTTTGCATTGTCATTATGGGGTATTGAGGGGGAAAAAAACAAAATCCAATTTAGAATATGGCTGTAATGTAATTTTGGGGGGGAAATGTCAAGGGGTCTGAATACTTTCCGGATGAACTGTAAGTCTTCCAATCAAGATGCTTGACAATTCAGTAGGAATGTTGTACTGAAAGTATATTTCCTTGTTTGTTCCACCTACCCTCATGGGTCTTGCGTAGCACGTTGATGATGTCAGCAGGCTCCATGGTGAGCTCATCAGCCTGCTGGGCAACGTATTGTTCCACACACTGCACCTGGGGACAATCTTTAATCCCATAAAAGGTTAAAGCTACAATTTCACTTCAGGGAAGAATGTGCATCTAACTAAGAATGTTACTATTTTATAACTGGGTCAGTCACATCTTTTTACTCACCCCAGTCCTCATAAATCACCTCTTCCTTCTTTCTGTTTGGGTCATTTATGGAAGGGAATGCTGCCATCCACCGGTGCATATCTGACCTAGAGAGAGAGAGAGTAGAAACTTGGTACAACACTGTGGAATGCATTTTTGTCTTTACTCTTTCGTGTATAGTGCATTATCTGAGAGGTGGTTGGTTGGGAGGCTGTGTGTGTGTTTTCTCTCACTCTGAATGGGCCTTCAGCAGGTGTTCACAGGCCAGGCCTCGGTGGTTCTCCAGCAGTAGCAGACAGAAGGAGTGCTCCAACTTGGGCCCTGGGTCCTCCGCTCCAGCCCCAAACCCCGTGGGCTGGACCTGCACCAGGGAGCGGTGGGTGTGGTCTGTCACCATATAGCGCTCTGAGCTGGAAAGGAAAGGGGGAGAGAAACTATACTCAACTTGCATATTCACCACCCAGCAGGCAAAACGAGGTTGAAATATTATGACAACCAATTGCCCACAACGCATTTACTTAAATGGTCAAACATTGTAACGGTTGGTCAGTATGTGGAGTATGTCCTTTTGCTTGCCTCTTTTTGCATGTGATGATGAGTAGGTCATTGAAGAGGAAGAGGTAGATGGGGGTGAGTTTGAGACGAGCACTGAAGAGGGAGGCCCCCTTGGATAGCTCATATAGCTCTCCTCTCTTCTCCAGGATGCGAGCCTTCGAGACAATGGGAACAGCCTGCATGTGGACATGGTGGAGAGGCAGGGTCTCAATCAGTGAGCTTCATCCAATCAATCATTTATAAAGACCTTTTCTGCAGTTGTCACAAATCCTTCGTTTACACAAGCAGCCCAATTATGATTTTTTTTCTCTCACTCATTTGTCTTTTGACCAACTGGGGCCCGATTTCCCAAAAGCATCTTAAGGGCATTTTCACCAGTTATGGAAAAAAAAAAATTGAACAGCCTTATTTCTATTACAGCACATTGGATTACTCTCATTCATATTCCATTCACCCAGTTCAATGTAACATCAATAGGTTTAGGCTACTACATAATACTCAAATGATCCCTATACCCATCATGAGGTTGCTACAACCTAGCCTATGATTGAAAGTTTACAACGTAGGTGCACACAGGTCGAGAGACATTTGAGGTGACAGACGGTAATCATTAGTCCAACCGTTGCAAACTAGTTTTTATTGGAAAAATTCAGGTGTTTATCCCTGTTTTTGTTCTGTTTGCTTCAGTTTAAGAAATGTTTTAACAGAATCAATGGAATGAATACACCCCCTGATAACACCTGAACACAGTTCACTTTCATAGCAGCCACATAACCGAAAGGTTGCTAGATCGAACCCCTAAAAGATGAGGTAAAAATTCCTATTCCTGGCTCTCCTCTCACCTCTTCCCTTCATGTGTGGACTTCAATGCACAACCCATCAGCTCTATGTGACTAGGCGAAAAAATGTTTCCAAGCCAAAAAGCTGCACACAGTCTACATTGTCACCATATTAGCTAAATAAAGTCATAGTCAGCATAGCTAATAGAACTAACGCATTAGTAAACCTACTACAATCACGCAGTAACGTTATTGTGCAGTCACACCGGCAAATACATTTGTAATACCAAAAGCTTACCTTGACTTAGAAGAGTTCCAGTGTTGTGTTGGAAAGTCATAGCAAAGCTACTGTAGCTAACATAGCATCCCTCTGTTTTAAGCAGGGTGTTTCAGTAGGCTAAACTAGCTAGCTGCATTTGCTAGCTAAGTAAGTGAAAAAGTGTCACTTGCTTCTTAATTTTGGAAGAAATTAATTTGTTCAAAACTGTTCAACTATTGTCTTTCTCTCTCTTTGAGCCAAGTACTCACCACATTTTATGCACTGCAGTGCTAGCTAGCTGTAGTTTATGCTTTCAGTACTGGACAACATGTCAGTTCATGCTGCAAGAGCTCTGATAGGTTGAAGGACCGGAAGTTATAATTACTGTGTAAGTCTATGGAAGGGGATGAGAACCAAGAGCCTCCTAGGTTTTGTATTGAAGTCAGTGTACCAAGAGGAGGACGGAAGCTAGCTGTCCTCCGGGCTACACCATTGTGCTATCCCTACAGAGTACTGTTGCGGCCATGCAGTATAGAGAGAGAGGGTTTCACGGTAGAACAAACTTCTTCTACATCACATAACTTGAGAACTGAACAAAATCCATGTTTTGGAGAATGTGTAAACGGTCGGTGGAGAAGCCAGCTACGACCCGGTCCGTTTTGTTTCATTTTTGTGACCTCATAAAAGACAATACAGCCACATTACCATAACTCTGTTTATATTGGTGCCTCCATTATGAGGTTTGCGCCTAATTATTGTATAAAATGAATGAGTAAAGATTTACTCTAAACTATTTGTGGAATGATATGTGAGTTTAACTAAGTCATTGGCCCGCCCCCATGAGCACAGACATGATCTGGCATCATGGAACAGCTCTTTTCTACTGTTACGAATAAAACCCCCACCTGAAGAAATACCCGTACCTCGGTCAGCTGAGGTGGCAAAGGTTTGAGTAGAGACCACAAAAACCTCAGTGTAAGCTGTTGTAATGGTTGTTGAATTCCTAGCCATAACACACGGAGCATTGGCTACACGGGTGGAAATGGTTAAACTCTGAGACTATCGAACCCGACAGAATAAGAGCAAATCTTAGATACTAATTACTAGTATGCAGCTAGAAATTGTTAACCTGGGATGCGAAGACCGTCAACCGCCGAAACACCTATTCCATGAGAACATTTCTGAATGGTACTCTGAAGTATCCATTCTAATCACGAAATACTTCAGGGAAGCAAAGAGAGACCCTCGGCTGAAACTTCCAACATAGGGACTGACGATTCCAACAGAGATCACGACGACACACTGGGCATAAATATATATTGATTGCAATTATTCCTGAATGAGTGAGCGTTCATGTGCAAAGGATTATCATTTCAATTAATGTAATTATCAACTGTGTAGTGACTCTTTTGTAATTCCCGCACTTCTCCACACCCACTTCTTTGTCCACCAGGCCGTCATATCGGTTTAGCCCACTAGGGAATCTCCCCTATCATTTCCTTGTAACCATATCTACTGTTTGTTTGTTTATGCATGTCTGTGATTATTTAGTTAGTTAGAAAATAAGTGATTAAGACAATTGGTGTATGGATGATTCATAGTAAGGGCTGGGTTCGTGCAGATAACCAACAATTTACGACGTTTGGAATGAGAATAACGTGAGGTAAAGAATAATTAATTAATTAGAAGACAAATTGATCAGATAGTAAAATATCTGCCGTTATTTTAGGAAAATTGCTCTTAGTTTTAGAGATGTTCAGGAACGGTTAACTACTGGCCCCCCATTCTAAAACTGACTGCAACTCTTTGTTAAGGGTTGCAGTGAATTCTCTAGCAGTGGTTACTGAAACTTATAGGGTTGAATCATAAGAATCCATAGACACACAGGCTTTGTTTAATGCCAGTGGCAGGTCATTGGTAAAAATATTAAAGAGTAAAGAGCCTGGAGAGCTGCCCTGCGGTACACCACACTTTACATGTGTAACATTAGAGCAGCTTCAATTAACGAAAATCACCTGTGTTCTAGTAGATTGCCATATCTTGGATTCATAGCTATCTAAGGTTCAAAAGCTATAACACACAGTACCAGTCACAAGTTTGGACACACCTACTCATTCCAGGACTTTTCTTTATTTTTACTATTTTCTACATTGTACAATAATAGTGGAGACATAAACTATGAAATCACACATATGAAATCATGTAGGAAACCATTTTTTTTAAACAAATCAAAATATATTTCATATTTGAGATTCTTCAAAGTAGCCACCCTTTGTCTTAAAGACAATTTTGCACAATCTTGGCATTCTCTCAACCAGTTTCATGAGGTAATCACTTGGAATGCATTTCAATTAACAGGTGTGCCTTGTTAAAAGTTCATTTGTGGAATTTCTTTCCTTCTTAATGCATTTGAGCCAATCAGTTGTGTTGTGACAAGGTAGGGGTGGCATACAGAAGATAGCCCTATTTGGTAAAAGACCAAGTCCATATTATGGCAAGAACATCTCAAATAAGCAAAGAGAAACAACAGTCCATTACTTTAAGACACGAAGGTCAGTCAATACGGAATATTTCAGTTTCTTCAAGTGCAGTCACAAAAACCATCAAGTGCTATGATGAAACTGGCTCTCATGAGGACCGCCACAGAAAGGAAGATCCAGAGTTACCTCTGCTGCAGAGGATAAGTTAGTTACCAGCCTCAGAAATCGGCATTAACTGCACCTCAGATTGCACCTCACAGAGTTCAAGTAACAGACACATCTCAGAGGTCATACAATAAGTTTTGTTGTGATTCATATGTTGATGATGTAAAGAATATTTGCTGGTCTGTGGTGTGTGATGAGGAGCAACCAGATGCTGCACTTGACGCATTTATGAAACTACTTGTTCCAGTTACTAATAATCAAGCACCCATTAAGAAAATGACTGTAAAAACTGCTAAATCCCCTTGGATTGATGAGGAATTGAAGAATGTTATGGTTGAGAGGGATGAGGCAAGAGGTATGGCAATTAAGTGTGGCACCCCAACTGATTGGCAAACGTACTGCAAATTAATAAATCATGTGACTAAACGAAAAATAAACTACACTATGAAACAAAGATAAATTATATAAATAATGATAGTAAATAGCTTTGGGGCACCTTAAATAAAAAATTTGGGAAAAAAGCTAACTCAGCTCTTTCATTCATTGAATCATTCATCACAAAGCCCACTGATATTGCAAACTACTTTAATGACTTTTTCATTGGCAAGATAAGCAAACTTAGGGATGACATGCCAGCAACAAACGCTGACACTACACATCCAAGTACATAGGACCAACTTATGAAAGACAAGAATTGTACTTTTGAATTTCGTAAAGTCAGTGTAGAAGAGGTGAAAAAATTATTGTTGTCTATCAACAATGACAAGCCACCGGGGTCTGACAATCTGGATGGAAAATTACTGAGGATAATAGCAGACGCCACTCCTATTTGCCACATCTTCAATTTAAGTCTACTAGAGAGCATGTGCCCTCAGGCCTGGAGGGAAGCTAAAGTCATTCTGCTGCCCAAGAATAGTAAAGCCCCCTTTACTGGCTCAAATAGCCGACCAATCAGCCTGTTACCAAACCCTTAGTAAACTTCTGGAAAAAATGGTGTTTGACCAGATACAATGCTATTTCACAGTAAACAAATTGACAACAGAATTTCAGCATGCTAATAGGTAAGGACACTCAAGAAGCACAGCACTTACACAAATGAATGATGATTGGCTGAGAGAAATTGATGATAAAATTATTGGGGGGGCTGTCTTGTTAGACTTCAGTGCAGCTTTTGACATTAACGATCATATTCTGCTGCAGGAAAAACTTGTGTTAAGGCATTACATCCCCTGCTATAATTTGGATACAGAGTTAATTGTCTAACAGAACTGAGGGTGTTCTTTAATGGAAGCCTCTCAAATATAATCCAGTTAGAATCAGGAATTCCCCAGGGTAGCTGTTTAGGCCCATTGCTTTTTTCAATTTTTACTAACGACATGTCACTGACTTTGAGTAAAGCCAGAGTGTCTATGTATGCGGATGACTTAACACTATACACGTCAGCTACTACAGCAACTGAAATGACTGTGTTCACTCAACAAAGAGCTGGAGGTAGTTTCAGAGTGGGTGGCAAGGAATGAGATAGCCCTAAATATTTCTAAAACTTAAAGCATTGTATTGTATTTGGAACAAAACACTCACTAAACCCTAAACCTCATCTAAATCTTTTAACAAATAATGTGGAAATTGAACAAGTTGAGATGACTAAACTGCTTGGAGTAACCCTAGATTGTAAACTGTCATGGTCAAAACATATTGATGCAGTAGTAGCTAAGATGGGAAGAAGTCTGTCTATAATAAAGCAATGCTCTGCCTTCTTAACAAAACTATCAACAAGGCAGGTCCTACAGGCCCTAGTTTTGTCGCACCTTGACTACTGTTCAGTCGTGTGGTCAGGTGCCACAATTTTTTTTGAAATTGGCTCAGAACAGGGCAGCACGGCTGGCCCTTGGATGTACACAAAGAGCTAATATTAATAATATGCATGTCAATCTCTCCTTGCTGAAAGTAGAGGAGAGATTGACTTCATCACTACTTTTATTGATGAGAGGTATTGACATGTTGAATGCACCGAGCTGTCTGTCTAAACTACTGGCACACAGCTCGGCCACCCATGCATACCCCACAAGACATGCCACAAGAGATCTCTTCAAAGTCCCCAAGTCCAGAACAGACTATGGCAGGCACACAGTACAACATAGAGCCATGACTACATGGAACTCTCTTCCACATCAAGTAACTGACTTAAGCAGTAAAATTTGATCTAAAGAACAGATAAAAAACACCTTGTGGAACAGCGGGGACTGTGAAGCAACACAAACATTGGCACAGACAGACACATGCATACTTACACACACACAGGATAACATACGCACTATACATTTAGTACTGTAGATATGTGGTAGTGGTGGAGTAGGGGCCTGAGGCCACACAGTGTGTTGGGAAATCTGTCAAAGTATAAACATACCTTGAGTTGTGGAACTCCAGTGTGGTAATGACATGTATATGAACATACCTTGAGTTTGTGGAACTCCAGTGTGGTAATAACACAACAGTCAAAAGTTTGGACACACCTTCTCATTCAAGGGTTTTTCTTTATTTTTACTATTTTCTACATTGTATTAAAAAAGTGAAGACATCAAAACTATGAAATCACACATATGGAATCATGTAGTAACCAGAAAGTCAAATCAAATGACATTTTACTGGTCACATAAACATATTTAGCAGATGTTATTGAAGGTATGGCGAAATGCAGTAGTATCTAAGAATTCACAACAATACACACATATCTAAATGTAAAATAATGGAATTAAGAAATATATCAACATTAGATTGAGCAATGTCGGAGTGGCATTGACTAAAATACAGTAGAATAGAATACATATGAGATGAGAAATGTATGTAAACATTATTAAAGTGACTAGTGTTCCACTGATTCCAAGTCTATATATATAGAGCAGCGGTCTCTAAGGTGCAGGGTTGCATAACTGGGTGGAAGCCGGCTAGTGATGGCTATTTAACAGTCTAATGGCCTTGAGATAGAAGCTGTTTTTCAGTCTCTCGGTCCCAGCTTTGATGCACCTGTATTGACCTCGCCTTCTGGATGATAGCGGGGTGAACAGGCAGTGGCTCGGGTGGTTGATGTCCTTGATGATCTTTTTGGCCTTTCTGTGACATCGGGTGCTGTAGGTGTCCTGGAGGGCAGGCAGTTTGCCCCCGGTGATGCGTTGCACAGACCGCACCACCCTCGAGAGCTCTGCGGTTGCGGGCGGTGCAGTTGCCGTACCAGGTGATGATACAGCCCAACAGGATGCTCTCAATTGTACATCTGTGAAGGTTTTAGGGGCCAAGCCACATTTCTTCAGCCTCCTGAGGTTGAAGAGGCGCTGTCTTTGTGGGTGGACCATTTCAGCATGTCAGTGATGTGTACGCCGAGGAACTTGAAGCTTTCCACCGTCTCCACTGCGGTCCCGTTGATGTGGATAGGGGCGTGCTCCCTCTGCTGTTTCCTGAAGTCCACGATCAGTTCCTTTGTTTTGTTGACGTTGAGTAAGAGATTAGGGCCCTCACCTCCCAGGGCCCACACCTCCTCCCTGTAGGCTTTCTCATCATTGTTGGTAATCAGTCCTAATACTGTTGTCATCTGAAAACTTGATGATTGAGTTGGAGGCGTGTGTTGCCACGCAGTCATGGGTGAACAGGGAGTACAGGAGGGGGCTGAGCACGCACACTTCACCCCAGTGTTGAGGATCAGCGAAGTGGAGGTGTTGTTTCCTACCTTCACCACCTGGGGGCGGCCATCAGGAGGTCCAGGACCCAGTTGCACAGGGCGGGGTTCAGACCCAGGGCCCCGAGCTTAATGATGAGCTTGGAGGGTACTATGGGGTTGAATGGTGAGCTATAGTCAATGAACAGCATTCTTACATAGGTATTCCTCTTGTCCAGATGGGATAAGGCAGTGTGCAATGTGATGACGATTGCGTCATCTGTGTATCTATTGGGGCGGTAAGCAAATTGAAGTGGGTCTAGGTGTCAGGTAAGGTAGAGGTGATATGATCCTTAACTAGCTTCTCAAAGCACTTCATTATGACAGAAGTGAGTGCTACGTGGCGATAGTCATTTAGTTCAGTTACCTTTGCTTTCTTGGACACAGGAACAATGGTGGACATCTTGAAGCAAGTGGGGACAGCAGACTGGGATAGGGAGAGATTGAATATATCTGTACACTCCACCTAGCTGGTCTGCACATGCTCTGACGACGCGGCTAGGGATGCCGTCCGGGCCGGCAGCCTTGCGAGGGTTAACCTGCTTAAATGTCTTACCGACGTCGGCCACAGAGAAGGAGAGCCGACAGTCCTTGGTTGCGGGCCTTGTCAGTGGCACCGTGTTATCCTCAAAGCGGGCGCAGAAGGTGTTTGGCTTGTCTGGGAGCAAGACATCGGTGTCCGCTATGTGACTGGTTTTCCCTTTCTAGTCCGTGATTGTCTATGGACCATGCCACATATGTCTAGTGTCTGAGCCATTGAAATGCGACTCCACTTTGTCCTCTGTACTGACGTTTTGCCTGTTTGATTGCCTTACGGAGGGAATAACTACACTGTAATTGGTAAAATTCCCAGTCACCTTGCCATGGTTAAATAAGGTGGTTTGTGCTTTCAGATTTGCGAGAATGCTGCCATCTATCCACGGTTTCTGGTTTGGGTAGGTTTTAATAGTCACAGTGGGTACGACATCTCCTATACACTTCCTGATGAACTCAGTCACCGTATTCGTCAATGTTATTCTCAGAGTCTACCCGGAACATATCCCAGTCCGCATTATCAAAACAATCTTTGAGCATGGATTCCGATAGGTCAGACCAGCATTGAATAGACCTTAGGACGGGGACTTTCTGTTTGAGTTTCTGCCTATAGGAAGGGAGGAGCAAAATGGAGTCGTGATCAGATTTGCCGAAGGGAGGGCGGGGGAAGGCCTTGTAGGCATTTCTAAAAGTTGAGTAGCAGTGGTCCAATGTTTTTTCAGCACGAGTACTACATTCAATGTGTTGGTAGAACTTCGGTAGCGTTTTCCTCAAATTGCTTTGTTAAAATCCCCAGCTATAATTAATGCGGCCTCAGGATATGTGGTTTGCATGAAGTCCAGCGTAGTTCTTTGAGGGCCGTCATGGTATTGGCTTGAGGGGGAATATACACGGCTTTGACTATAACTGAAGAGAATTCTCTTGGGATGTCATTTACATGAGGTATTCTAGGTTGGGTGAACAAAAGGACTTGATTTTCTGTATGTTATGACAATCGCACCATGAGTAGTTAATCATGAAACATACACCCCCAGCTTTCTTCTTCCCGGAGAGTTCTTTTTTCCTGTCTGCACGATGTACTGAGAACCCAGCTGGCTGAATGGACGGGGACAGTATATCCTGAGAGAGAGAGGCATGTTTCCCGTGAAACAAAGTATGTTACAATCCCTGATGTCTCTCTGGAAGGAGATCCTCGCCCTGAGCTCATCTACTTTATTATCCAGAGACTGAACATTAGCAAGTAATATACTCTGAAGCGGTGGATGGTGTGCACGCTTCCTGAGTCAGACTAGAAGTCCACTGCAAACACCTCTTCTCCGCCGGCGGTGTTTTGGAGTAGCCTCTGGAATAAGTTAAATTATCCTGGGAGGTACGAACAAAATATCCAATCCGGGAAAGTCGTATTCCTGGTCGTAATGCTAGTTACCGGCCGTATGTAATAACACAAAACATTTTTTGGTCTAATAATGTAAGAAATAACACACAAAAACAAAATACTGCAAAGTTGCTTAGGTTGCTTAGGAGCTATATCTCTCAGTGCCCAAATCAAAATATATTTTAGATTCTTCAAACTAGCCTTTGCCTTGATGACAGCTTTGCATTCTCTCAACCAGCTTCGTGAGTTAGTCACTTCGAATGCTTTTCCAACAGTCTTGAAGGAGTTCCCACATTTGCTGAGCACTTGTTGGCTGCTTTCCCTTCACTCTGCGGTCCAACTCTCCCAAACCATCTCAATTGGGTTGAGGTCGGGTGATTGTGAAGGCCATCTGATTTAACCATCACTCTCTATTCTTCTGTTGAGATGTGTCTGTTACTTGAACTCGGAGGTCCAATCTGAGGTGCAGTTAATTGCCAATTTCTGAGGCTGATAACTCTAATGAACCTATCCTCTGCAGCAGAGGTAACTCTGGGTCTTCCTTTCCTGTGGCGGTCCTCACGAGAGCCAGTTTCATCATAGCGCTTGATGGTTTTTGCTGCACTTGAACAAAGATTCAAATTTCTTAAAATGTTCAGTACTGACTGACCTTCATGTCTTAAAGTAATGATGGACTGTCATTTCTGTTTGCTTATGTGAGATGTTCTTGCCATAATATGGACTTGGTCTTTCACCAAATATGGCTATCTTCTGTATACCACAACACAACTGATTGGCTCAAACGCATTAAGAAGGAAAGAAATTCCACAAATTTACATTTAACAAAGCACACCTGTTAATTGAAATGCATTCCAGGTGACTACCTCATGAAGCTGATTGAGAGAATGCCAAGAGTGAAGGTGGCTACTTTGAAGAATCTCATTAACACTTTTTTGGTTACTACATGATTGTGTTATTTCAGAGGTTTGATGTCTTCACTATTATTCTACAATGTAGAAAATAGGACAAATTTAATTTAAAAAACTTGAATATTAGGTGTGTCCAAACCTTTGACTGGTACTATATATGAAGATACCTTGAGTTTGTGGAACTCCAATGTGGTAATAATGACATGTATATGAACATACCTTGAGTTTGTTGAACTCCAGTGTGTTACTGACTTGTATGAGTTCCTCCATCTGCTTCATCTGGCCCACCTGGGTGTTGGACTCCTTGATGATCTGGAAGAGGGAGAATAACAACAAAGACTGGAGGTGTAGTGGAGCACATTTTGGTAAGGTTTTGTTGGCCCAGTATTTTGAAGAAGTATCCAACAGAAAGACTGCTGTCCATTTCCTAATGGATTTCAAATCTTTTCAACAGGCCTACTTATTTTCAATGGCACATTGTTCATAGTGTATGTGTAATATTTTATACTACATGCATGTCTACAGTGACCAATACGTACTGTTAGGTTCTAATTATCAGAGTAAATAACTCAACGGACACAATGAAAGCTTAACCAAGTTTAATTCTTCCCAGAGGATCAATGCAGCTGCATTAGACAAAACATGTTTCCACCACCACAAGTATATATACTCCAATTTAGCCACTCCTCCTTCTCTCCAATCCTTACATATTTTATGGTTCGACAGGAAGACGAAGTGATTGGGTAATAAACCATTGTGGGGATCTGACCTGACCTCAACCCCGTTGATGCCTAATCCAAAGATCTCCACCCGTATCCCCTATAGCACATATGTCAGAGTCAAGGCCCGCGGGCCACATCCGGCCCGCGAGAAGGTTTTTTACGGCCCCTGGGATGATCTTGATTTATTATTAGAACCGGCCCGCAGACCGCAGCAAGCCGGCAGCCCGCAGATCTTTTACACGCACCAATACTACATTTCCCACAATGCAACGGTGACGCACCGAGCAGTAGGCTGCTTCATTTCAATATTTATTGGCACAGCAGTCGTCAGCATCACAGTAAAATTAACTTTCAGATACCCATCAAAAATGGCAAAACGGAAGGTGGACACTGAGAACCGGGGGTTTCAAACAAGGTGGGAGTCGGAGTATATGTTCACGGAGGTAGCTGGAAAACCTGTGTGTCTTCTGTGTGGAGAAAGTGTGGCGGTACTGAAAGAGTATAATCTGAGACGACATTATGAAACGAAACACGCGGACAAAAACAAGAATATGGACATGGAACAAAGGCTACAAAAGGCAGAGGAATTAAAACGAGGCCTCAAATCTCGACAGGCTCTGTTCAAAAAAGCCAAATCACAAGGCCAGGCTGCTGTCAAGGCCAGTTTTATTTTGGCAGAAGAGATCGCTAAATCAGCCCGGCCATTTACGGAGGGGAATTTCATCAAAAACTGCATGATTAAAGTTTGTGACGAAGTTTGCCCAGAAAAAAGGCAACTCTTTTTAAATGTGAGTCTGAGCAGAAACACCATTGCCGAGAGAGTAGACCAGTTGTCCATCAATCTAAAAGAGCAGCTTGTGAAAAAGGGAAAAGATTTCATTGCATATTCCTTGGCTGTGGATGAGAGCACCGACATTTCTGACATTGCCCAGTTGTCAATTTTCATCCGCGGAGTGGACTCCAGCCTAAGCGTGACAGAGGAGTTTTTGGCTTTACGTCCTATGCATGGCACAACTACGGGGCATGATTTGTATGAAGAGGTGTCAAGATGTGTAAATGAGATGGAGCTGCCTTGGGAAAAACTCGTGGGTTTGACAACCGACGGAGCACCTGCGATGTGTGGACACAGGAGCGGACTGGTGGCGAAGATACGGGAAAAGATGCAAGAGGAAAACGCGACAGGTGAGCTGACAGCTTATCATTGTATCATACACCAGGAAGCGTTGTGCGGTAAAGCCTTGAAAATGGAGCATGTAATGAGCATCATCACGCGCACAGTTAACTTTATCAGAGCCAAAGGTTTGAAACCGCCAGTTCAAGGCATTTCTGACGGAGTTAGAAACGGAGCATGGTGATTTGCCTTATCACACAGAGGTGCGATGGCTAAGCCAGGGAAAGGTGCTTCAAAGATGTTTCGGCTTCGTGAGGAGATTTCTGTTCTTGGACAGCAAAGGGAAAGACACAACACAACTCCGAGACGAAATGTTTCTGTGTGAAATGGCTTTTCTGTGTGACATTACGAGTCATCTGAATGCAATGAACTTGCAGCTGCAGGGTCGGGATCATGTCATCTCTGATATGTACAGTACAGTGAAGGCATTTAAAACCAAACTGACTCTGTGGGAGACGCAGATGCGGAAAGAAAATTTGAGCCACTTTCCCAGCTGCCAGACCATGAAAGAGAAGCTCTCTACCAGTGCGTTCCCGAGCGCACAGTTGGCTGATAAATAGGTATGCTTGCCGTGACTTTCGACGCCGATTTGCTGACTTTGAAGCACAAAAAAGCAGGTTGAACTGCTCGGTAACCCATTTGCTGTTGACGTGGAAAGCTCACCACCAAACCTCCAAATGGAGTTATTGACCTCCAATGCAATGATGCCACTGAGGGCAAAATAGCGGCAGTGGGTGCTGCGGAGTTCGCCCGTTTCCTCCCCGACACAATGCCCCAGCTGCGCATCCAGGCTGCTCAAACGTTGTCTATGTTTGGCAGCACATACCTGTGTGAACAACTGTTTTCTTTGATGAACCTGAACAAAACATCACACAGAAGTCGACTTACTGCTGAACACCTCCACTCAATTCTGAGGATTTCCTCAGCTCAGAGCCTTACCCCGAACATTGATGACTTGTGGAAAAGATGGGACACCACCAAGTATCACCCTCAACCTCAAACAAGTGAACATTACTGTGCAATCACATATTTAGGTTTTTACTCAGTTCAAGTTTAAAAGTTAAAGTTTAATATTTGTTTTCACTGCATGTTACTTCTCCTTAAACAAAGTGTTGTTTTTGATTAATAGATTTTTGCACTTTATTTTATTGTATTTCAATCCAATTATATTTTAAAAAATATTTCAGTTGAGTGATGATAGAAAATTGCTATTATTGTTTTTTTTTTGAAGTAAATTTAGCCCACTTTTGCTAAAATAGAAAATATAGGCTACTGTGGTGCTGAATACCGGTTTCTTTCATTTAATGTTCATGTTATGGGGATTTTTATATAAAGGAAATTTGTCTTTTGTGTCTGTTGAAAATTAAAGATTACTGACAGAGCCATAAGAAAATATTGCTTTATTTATCTGATCATATTGGAATATATTTGTTAGGTTTTCAGTAGGTTCAATTAGGTTCACTAGACTATATGCGTCATTTAAAAWWTTTTCAATGAACATTCGAACAGTCCGGCCCTCGGCTTGTAGCTAAATTTTTTATTTGGCCCTCCGTCCATTTGACTTTGACACCCCTGCCCTATAGCAATCCTGTGACTTCCTCCTGTCCACCCAGCACATTCCAAAGCCATCTGGCTCCTACAGATAACCATTAACTTCTGATGTTAAAACCAGTCTCTAGGATAACAATGTTCCAAGTTTAACCCAGAATCCAACGGTACACTATATATACAGAAGTATGTGGACACCCCAAATTAGTGGATTCGGCTATTTCAGCCACACCCGTTGCTGACAGGTGTATAAAATCGAGCACACAACCATGCGATCTTCATAGACAAACATTGACAGTAGAATTGCCTTACTCAAGAGCTCAGTGACTTTCAACATGGCAACGTCATAGGATGCCACCTTTCCAACAAGTCCGTTCGTAAAATGTCTTCCCTGTTAGAGCTGCCCCGGACATCTCTTCATTCAAAGACTCAACCATGGACACTTACTGACAGTTGTGGCTGCTTTGTGTGATGTATTGTTGTCTCTGCCTTCTTGCCTTTGTGCTGTTGTCTGTGCCCAATGATGTTTGTACTATGTTTTGTGCTGCTACCATGTTGTGTTGCTACCATGCTGTGTTGTCATGTGTTGCTGCATGCTATGTTGTTGTCTTAGGTTTCTCTTTATGTAGTGTTTTGGTGTCTCTTGTCGTGATGTGTGTTTTGTCCTATATTTTTTTTTATCTCAGCCCCTGTCCCCGCAGGAGGCCTTTTGGTAGGCTATCATTGTAAATAAGAATTTATTCTTAACTGACTTGCCTAGTTAAACAAAGTAAAAAATAAAAAAATTAATAAGTGCTGTTATTGTGAAGTGGAAACGTCTAGGGGAGCAACAACAGCTCAGCAGCGAAGTGGTAGACCACACAAGCTCACAGAAAGGGACTGCCTAGTGCTGAAGCGTGTCTGTCCTCGGTTGCAACACTCACTACTGAGTTCCAAACTGCCTCTGGAAGCAACGTCAGCACAATAAGTGTTTGTTGGGAGCTTCATGAAATGGGTCTCCATAGCCGAACAGCCACACACAAGTCTAAGATCGCAATGCCAAGTGTCGGCTGGAGTGGTGTAAAGCTTACCGCCATTGTACTGTGGAGCAGTGGAAATGCGTTCTCTGGAGTGATGAATCACTCTTCACCATTCGGCAGTCCGACAGACCAATCTGAGTTTGGTGGATGCCAGGAGAACGCTACCTGCCCCAATGCATACTTTCAACTGTATACTGTAGTTTGATGGAGAGGAACAATGGTCTGGGGATGTTTTCATGGTTTGAGCTAAGCCACTTAGTTCCAGTAAAGGGAAATTTTAACGCTACAGCACACAATGACATTCGAGATTATTCTGTGCTTCTAACTTTGTGGCAACAGTTTGTAGAAGGCCCTTTCCTATTTCAGCATTACAATGCCACTGTGCACAAAGCGAGGTCCATGCAGAAATGGTGTGTCGAGATCGGTGTGGAAGAACTTGACTGGCCTGCACAGAGCCCTGACCTCAACTCCATCGAATACCTTTGGGATAAATTGGAACGCCGTCTGCGAGCCAGGTCTAATCGCCCAACATCAGTTCTCACCCTCACTAACACTCTTATGGCTGAACGGAAGTCCCTGCAGCAATGTTCCAACACCTGTTGGAAAGCCTTCCCAGAAGAGTGGAGTCTGTTATAGCAGTAAAGGGGGGACCAGTTCCATATTAATGCCCATGATTTTGGAATGAGATGTTCGATGAGCAGGTGTCCACATACCTTTGGTCATATAGTGTATCAAATTGGGGTGGATGGAATAGGTGTTACCTCAGACACGGAGGTCAGGGCTCTAGAGGCAGTGTTCTCCTCCCTAGTTCCCTCTTTAGTCCTCTTCAGGATGTTCTGTGTGGAAAAGCAGACTTAGGCTGTGTCCCAATTGCACCCTTTTCCCTATATATTGAAGTACTTTTGACCAGGACCAATCGGGCTCTGGTCAAAAGTAGTGCACTGTATAGAATAGGGTGCCATTTGGGATGCAGCCGTACAGTAAAGTGAGTGCATACATTTTTTGCATTGCTATGTAATTTGACCTGTGACCTAGAGATGGTGGCAGCCACTGTTACTGACCAGGGCCCGATGCATCTTTCTTACAAACGCCGAAGATGTACCATGCATTTCCCGAAACACCGATGCAACGATGAACGTTCTCTAAGTGCATCGTTGAGGCATTTGTCGATGCCGATAGGATCGAAAGAAAGACAGCGCCGCTCTCGGAACAGTTGTATCCATTGAAATCTTACTAACATTCAAATTATTCCACAATACCGACGATGCTTACCCTGTAATAATGCACTAAATCAAGATTTGGCACGTCATTGAGCACATGTTATTACACATCATGAAATATACTGAGGTAAAATTACAGACAGTAATAGAACTCAATGAAATGAACATGAAATTGATTTCAATATGATTGTAATATATTGGTTTACGTAGCCTAAAGGCCTACAGTATTCAACACTGCAGTCATCTCGGTTTTCATCCTTCGCTTTTTTGTAACAATTGCAAAAGACATTTGCACAACTTTGTATTTGTAGTCAACTTTGTCCAGAAGTTATCGGTGGTCCCAGAGAGACAGATAAACATCTTGATTCTATGTTTAGCGGAGGTTGCCTGTGTATAAAGGGATGTAACATATACAAGGGCAAATGACGCACTTAGCCGTTCTATGAGTGGCTGAGGCAGTCGTTAAGTAACGAGCACTTTCAAGTGTAACTTCAGCAAGAAGTTTAACAATTATCCTATGAAAGTTCTAACAATTAACTTAGCCTTAAAAGATGCTTTTGGGAAATCGGACACTGGATGGCGATGCATGTGATGGAATTACCACTATCTAATTTATTCAAATGATTATTGCATTATGATGATTCTGGGTTGGAGAGATGCAGCCACTGACCTGTACAAGGATCTTGATGCGTGTGATCCTCTGGAAAGGAAGGAGCAGAAAGGAGGAGAAGGGAAGACGACGACATAGAGGAGACTCCTCCAGCCTCCGCATCACCAACGCAAACGGGTTGTTGGTCTGCCTGCAAAGTGGATCGGTGGGTTAACGAATAGTGACGGGAAGGTCGGCTCTTTTTACTGACTCGGATCTTTCCGACTGAATCTTTCGACTGATTTTGTTCATTTGAGTTCAGTAAAGGACGATTCATGCTTTATCGACCAATGCAGAAACCGGAAAGACCAGGCAGAGCATTTACCGCATCGTCTTGCCCCCCCCCCCCCCAAAAAATGAACAATGAGGGCTCCATATAGCTCTGCATTGACATGATTGGTTGACGGTAGGTGGGGTTGGTAAGATCTGTATAAACACAAACTCACTTCCTTGACAACTTCCTTCACAACAGTTCTGCTCCGCAAAGCACACGAAGTATGAATGTCCTGACTTCTGCAGAGGCCGCATCGCAGTAAATGCTGTATGGCCAATGCAGATTCCAGAAAGACCACAAATTGGTTTTAATACCCAGAGCACGCAGGACCCCCTTCCGGTGAACGATGATCTAAAAACAAAATAATCATGATTCTACAAGCCTCTCATTCACATTAGGTGGCTTATTGGAGCTGTCATCTGTGACTGAAACTTATAAAACTGTGCTTCAAACAATGTACATTTGGGATTGCTAGGCATACAAATAAGATCCTTTATTGACACCTTTTAAATTAGGTCTAGTTGCTGCTGCAACCAGACTAGATTGTGAATGACTTGGCGGAATGCAATTGCTTGACTGCCACGAAGGAGATTTGCCCAATAGCCTAGCTATCATTCGCGAACTGCAGCAGCCCCCGAAACTATTCTTCTTGAGTTTGAGAGTTGAGCAGAGGCAGACTGTGTATGTTTTGGTTCTACAAAGCTGTGTCCATCGATAACGTTCAAAAATCAATTGATTGCATTCATTCTTACACCATGCGATCTCACAATGAACACGTACATACTTTTTTTGGGGTGGGAGTGGTCGAGTGGGGATTTTTCCTCTGCCATCTTTTTTTCAGAGGGTGGGTAATGGGTTGTTGTTTTTTTGTGGGTACTTGTAGGTGGAATGGCTTGTCACTGTGTCTACCTCAGGGTTTGTGTGGGGACTCGGGAAAGGGACAGGACCTTATTTAATTCCATTGCTGTTTTGTCTAAATATGTTTTATGAATCATTTCACACCGCTGTCTTGGAATGTAGATGGTTTAAATATGCCTCGCAAGCGGGCTAGCAGCTTAGATTTATTAAGAAGGAAAAATGTTACAAAAATATGTGAATTGACTCGGCAACAAGCAATATCAAGTGATATCCTCGTACAACAAAAAAACAAGAGGGGCAATGATAGTAGTAAAGTGAAATGTACAATTCATTAACTTAGGTCATGACTCTGAGGATATAATAACTTTTATCAAAACTACGATCATTATGCATACGATTGCTCTGGTGTCAGTCTGTGCACCAAACACATTTGAGAAAAACTTCCATGGCTCATTAACAAATATTTTGCAACAATTGTATGATTTCAGACTGATTATTGGTGGTGATTTTAATGCTAAATGGGATCATGTGCGTAATAGAACTGGACCAACAAAAGTGAGAGACCAATAACTATCAACTATGGTGCTATGGTGCTAGGCTGATGAAATCGCAATTATTGACCTCTGGCTCTCTTAATCCTACAGCCAGAGATTTCTATTTTTATTAATTGAGACACCGCAAGAATCAAATATATTTCTTATTCTAAAGATCTGTTTGATAACATTCAAAATGTTGGAATATTACCCACTGCTTTCTCTGACCAAATCAAATCAAATCAAATTTTATTAGTCACATACACATGGTTAGCAGATGTTAATGCGAGTGTAGCGAAATGCTTGTGCTTCTAGTTCCGACAAATGCAGTAATAACCAACAAGTAATCTAACCTAACAATTCCACAACTACTACCTTATACACACACACAAGTTAAAGGATGAAGAATATGTACATAAAGATATATGAATGAGTGGTGGTACCAGAACGGCATGGCAAGATGCAGTAGAATGGTATTAGAGTACGGTATATTACATATGAGATGAGTACTGTAGGGGTATGTAAAATACATAAAGTTGCAAGTTTATACAGTCTAGCTGGCTAGATCGTGTCACAGTAGTACATAATGTACATGCATAGTTAGTATAAGGTACACACTAGCATAACTATGCCAGTTAATCTAGACTTATTTCATAATTCGCAATCACCGCCTAGGACAATGAACCAAGTATATACATATGAGATGGGTAATGTAGGTATGTAACATTATATTTTAAGTGGCATTGTTTAAAGTGGCTAGTGGTACATTTTACATAATTCCATCAATTCCCATTTTTAAAGTGGCTGGAGTTGAGTCAGTATGTTGCAGCGGCCGCTAAATGTTAGTGGTGGCTGTTTAACAGTCTGATAGCCTTGAGATAGAAAGCTGTTTTTCGTCTCTCGGTCCCTGCTTTGATGCACCTGTACTGACCTCGCCTTCTGGATATGGGGAGTGACAGGCAGTGGCTGGGTGGTTGTTTCCTTTGATGATCTTTATGGCCTTCTGTGACATCGGGTGTTAGGTGTCCTGGAGGGCAGGTAGTTTGCCCCCGGTGATGCGTTCTGCAGACCTCACTACCCTCTGGAGAGCCTTACGGTTGTGGCGGAGCAGTTGCCGTACCAGGCGGTGATAACAGCCCGACAGGATGCTCTCGATTGTGCATCTGTAGAAGTTGTTGATGCTTTTGGTGACAAGCCGAATTTCTTCAGCCTCCTGAGGTTGAAGAGGCGCTGCTGCGCCTTCTTCACAACGCTGTCTGTGTGGGTGGACCAATCAGTTGTCCTGATGTGTACACCGAGGAACTTAAACTTTCCACCTTCTCCTACTGACCGTCGATGTGGATAGGGGGGTGCTCCCTCTGCTGTTTCCTGAAGTCCACAATCATCTCCTTTGTTTTGTTGACGTTGAGTGTGAGGTTATTTTCTGACAACCACACTCCGAGGGCCCTCACCTCCTCCCTGTAGGCCGTCTCGTCGTTGTTGGTATAATCAAGCCTACCACTGTAGTGTCATCCGCAAACTTGATTGAGTGAGTGGAGGCGTGCATGCCACGCAGTCGTGGGTGAACAGGAGTACAGGAGAGGGCTCAGAACGCACCCTTGTGGGCGCCCAGTGTTGAGGATCACGGGGGATGTTGTTACCTACCCTCACCACCTGGGGGCGGCCCGTCAGGAGGTCCAGACCCAGTTGCACAGGGCGGGTCGAGACCCAGGTCTCGAGCTTGATGACGAGTTTGGAGGGTACTATGGTGTTAAATGCTGAGCTGTAATCGATGAACAGCATTCTCACATGGGTTTTCCTCTTGTCCAGATGGGTTAGGGCAGTGTGCAGTGTGGTTGCGATTGCGTCGTCGTGTACCTATTGGGTCGGTAAGCAAATTGGAGTGGGTCTAGGTGTCCGGTAGGGTGGAGGTGATATGGTCCTTGACTAGTCTCTCAAAGCACTTCATGATGACGGAAGTGAGTGCTACGGGCGGTAGTCGTTATGCTCAGTTACCTTAGCTTTCTTGGAACAGGAACAATGGTGGCCCTCTTGAGCATGTGGGAACAGCAGACTGGGATAAGGATTGATTGAATATGTCCCGTAAACACACCAGCCAGCTGGTCTGCGCATGCTCTGAGGACGCGGCTGGGAATGCCGTCTGGGCCTGCAGCCTTGCGAGGGTTAACACGTTTAAATGTTTTACTCACCTCGGCTGCAGTGAAGGAGAGCCCGCAGGTTTTGGTAGGGGGCCGTGTCAGTGGCACTGTATTGTCCTCAAAGCGGGCAAAAAAGTTGTTTAGCCTGTCTGGGAGCAAGACATCCTGGTCCGCGACGGGGCTGGACCACAAGGGTATTTTATGCAAAGCCTCTCTTGGTGAAATCCTCAGCTCATGTCTCAGATGGAAGAGCAATTATCTGAATTCATTGGTATAAACAATGACTGTTCAGGGCCCTCGAATACTGTGGTATGCGGTCAAAGGTTTTATTAGCTCATACTCTACCTCGTATTAATCTAATTTAAACAATGACAAATGACTGATTTGGAATATAAATGATCACCACTAGAAACAAAAATGCACTCTGACGTCTCCACAAGCTATTCTTGATCAGTAGACTGTCAGAAAATAACTTAATTATTCACATAGACACTGGGCAGAATCTCAGTTTCCTGAAACACTTCTATTATTTTCATGGGGCTCGCCCAAGCCTTCTATTAGCCCGGAGTCTATGTGCCAACCAAAACTTAAAAAATATAACTAATCAATGGACGCCATCATACACTCTGACCCAGTATTAATACATTCCGGGACTTTACATAGATCAGAGATCCCACATGATAATGATGATAAACGTATCTCCTTACTCCGTGACGTTCAACTGCCACAGCATCACCCTGATGCTCATTTCCTGCAACACTAGAGGCACTTGTTACTCCATATTACTCTGATTTGAGCTAAAAAAAAAATATCCAAACAATGAATACCAGGAAATCACAGTTATTTGTATCTTTTAAGGTCAACTACTCCTAGACATTATTCATTATTTCAGTAATATGGGCTCCTTCAATAATATTTCAGTAATATGGGCTCCCTACACTGCTATAATTTCACTGGCTCTATATTTTTTGGGGGTCTATAAATACTGACTCTCCATCCCCTACGTATATTTTCATTAGACGCAGAAAAAGCGCCTATAATGGGAATTGTTATGGCTCGTCCTACGACGTATGGGAATTGTTATGGCTCGTCCTACGACGTATGGGAATTGTTATGGCTCGTCCTACGACGTATGGGAATTGGTGAACAATTCATATCCATGATCCAAGTCCTTTATACCAATGCCATGCTACCAACTGGCAAAATACGGCCATCCCACTTCAACATAGGCGGATCTTGTTGCCAAGATTGCCAGAGTCCTTTGGTATTTGCTTTATCCCCCGAACCGCTTGTGCAAGTGGTCCGACAGTCACAACATTATGATCCCATTACTGTACTTGGCACAGACCACCACATACTGTATCTCTCTATGCAGATGATAAACTGCTCTATGTTGGCAACGCACCTCAGTCATTACCTAAACTTCTCAGCGTTTTTAATAACTACAGCTTTATATCTGGCTATAAAAACTGGACAAAATCTGCTCGATTACCCCTTGAACTAGGCAATGTGTAATTCACAGCTGCCTCTAAACATTCCCAGAGTCCAGCATTTCCGCAAACTGGAAATAGAAATCTATCCTTCTTTCTAGTCAATAGTCAAAAACAACTTCAATACCATGTTAAGAAGCATAGAGTCGGATGTGGAAAGATGGGAGCAAATCCCAAACTCATTCCAGGCTCAAGACTCGATCATTAAAATGAAAATACTGCCAAGAATCAACTTTTATACTTCCATGATCCCTCTTTCACCACCATCAGTAGATTGGGATAGGCTACATTCATTGCTTGACAAATTCATTTGGAAGAGGACCTCCCTCATGTTAAATTCTCTACCCTTCAGTTGGAAAAATGTGCAGGTGACCAAAACCGGTGGCCAAATCTTATTTTACGCCCTCTGTATTCATGGCTAAATCCTAATACCACTGTATCCCGGCGCCCCCTGGAGGAAAATCGAGTTGCCCTTCACAGACTCCGAGACATAACCCATTCTGATATCCCACGCAAACACTGCAAACTCAAATTTGGCACTGACGTTTCGCAACTTATTTCAGTCTGGCACCTGTTTGGAAAACATATCTCTTTTCCTCAATGGTCTCAGACATTACTGAAGGCTACTGTTTCCGTGCATTACTAGACCTCCAGAAACCTGGCACTTCCTTTTTCTATTACTTACAGCTCTGTTCCGCTTTGCATGCCTATGGGGGAAAGAATGCTCTATATACCCAACTCACAAATTGTTTATTCAGTACACAGGGATTTATTTTCGAAATGACATTGTCTGTTAATCACAATTACCCACAAAGCAATTCCTTCCCATGCTTCTTGGAAGAAAGACCAATCCATGCGTACTACTGTAATCAATTGGACCAGAGCGTGATCCAATATATAAATTGCTTCAAGAATCTCCGATCATCAAATAAAACATTACAATTTTGCCCATAGGATTTACTGCACAACAATCTCCAAATTGCTCACTGTGCCCTCAGGGGGTTCCTGGCAATTTTTTTTCATTTCTGGAGATGTGTTTCATCCTGTTTCTCTGACATAATGGGGAGAAATGTTCCATGTTCACCATCTATTTTTACTGTTAAATGATGACACTACTTTGGACCTGTCTCTCAAGCAGTGACATATTTGTCTGGCTGGATTAACAGCAGCCAACAAACGATAGCCTCAAGTTGGTGGGCTCCTGCATTTTCAAACAGACATCAGTGGTTGCTGTCATTCAAAGACATTATAAACATGGAAATATCTGTAGCACATATGCATGAGGCTTGCGAAAGAAACATAACAGCTCTTTCATCAGCATGTGACTCAGTAAGATTGCTAGTATGAACTACTAATCTAACTATTAGTTAGGGAAGTCCTGTGAGTGGGAGGGACATGTTTGTCTTGTTCTTGTTCCGTCTGTTAATTTGTCCATGTGTACTTGTTTTACCAATAACAATAAAAAACATTTGTAGACAAAAAAAACAAAAAATATGCTGGAGTACAGAGCAAAATGTGAAAATGTTACGTCACTGTCCAAATACATAAGAGGGAAGCTATCATTTCAAATGTGGCTCTATGCTCCAGCATTTTGGATTGGAGATCAAATATTTTGTATGAGGTGACAAAAGGTCACCTTTTATTTGAGGGTATTTTCATACATATGTTTTACCGTTTAGAAATGTATCTAGCCCCCGAAGAAGTCATAAGTATTTGGACAAATTCTCTTATAGTACTGTATATTCAGTTCAGTATTTCGTCCCATATTCCTTGCATGCAATGACTACATCAAGCTTGTGACTCTACAAACTTGTTGGATGCATTTGCAGTTTGTTTTGGTTGTGTTTTGGGTTATGTTTTGCCCAATAGTCTTAAGATAAATAAATATATTTATTTATTTCAAAACTCAGAAGCACACAATCCATAAGTACATGGGCCTTATAAGGTGTTGTGGGTGAACTTATTTACTCACATGAGGGAGCTGTAGGCCCTCTCCTGGTAACCCTGGTTACGGATGTAATCAATGTAGACTGAGAAGTCGTACAGGGCGTATTGGTGGATGATGTCACACACATCAGTTATCAGAATGTTCTCATCGATCCTATTCAGAAGATCCTTCAGGAACCTGTGAGAAGAATTTGAGTGAGGGATGTTTCAACTTACGTAGGTTGGATCTCTCTTTCTTTGCAGTCCCCTGTATCATCCTTTCTCTAGTCCCTCTCACTCCCTCCCCCTCTCTCTCCAAACCCTCTCCCCATCCCCTCTCTTTCCATCCACTCTCCTTCTATCCCCTCTCCCTCCATCCCCTCTCTCTCCTTCCCTCCCGCCTTCCCACCACTCCTCCTCCATCTGTCTGTTTTCCAGACAACATTTACCTCTGGCTGACCTCATACACTTGGAGTATGTTGGAGAAGAGGGTCTTCTTGTCATGGATCACCAGTGTGTCATCAAGGTCCCGACACATTAGGAAGTGATCAGTGAGAACGTTCAGTGAGTGGAGGTACGAGGCTTCCGATGTCAATACTTCAAACATGCTCTGATAGAAAAAACATTAGTGAAATATTGTTGAACTGTTAAGAAAATGTTTCACATAGGAATTTGGTACGATAAAGGACTGGTATAAAGGACTGGTAACTGACAATATAACTGACTCCTCTCTCTCCTCTCCCCTCCTTTCCTCACCCCGTCCTCCCATTCCCACATATCCACCCTTCCCTCCTTCTCCTTCCCTCCCTCCTCCCCCTGCCCTTCCCTCTCCCCTCCCCTCTCCTCCTCCCCTCCTCTCACCTCCTGTCTCTGCAGCTCCTCTGGACTGAGTCTCTCCAGGATCCCACTGTCTCTGACCACCGGTAACTCCTGCCACAGTGTGACCTCCGCGGAGTCCAAAAAAATAATCATATATATGATATTATTATCCCCAAAAAATCATCATATTCGAGTGCTGGCCTTTTTCATTTTTATGTGATACATTTTTGGTTCAAAACACCCTTTTTACTTGTTTACAGGAGAGGATTTAGAGTTGAGCACTCTCATTTTTTACTGAGACTGACCTCTGCGGGGCCCTTCCTGGCCCTGGAGGACTGGCCCATAGGGGCCCCTAAGGACCCACCGCCCCTCAGCCTCATATGGAGGTCCACGGTGGCCCTGCTGGCACTCCGGCTGATGCTCTGGAGCTGGATCGCCTCCTTGATGGACTTAGCCTGGTAGATCTGGTACAGAGGTTCTGAGAGTGGAGGGGAGGGGGTTGGCAGTGGTGGGGTGAGGTGAGGTGGGGGAGCAATAACGAGGGAGGAGGGGGGGAGAGAGAGGGCCAGGGAGAGATATTCAGGGTCAGAGAGAGAGAGGAAGAGAGGAGAGGTAAAAAGATACACTGAGTAAACAAAACATTAAGAACACCTGCTCTCTGCATGACATAGACTGACCAGGTCAATTCAGGTGAAAGCTATGATCCCTTATTGATGTCACTTGTTAAATCTGCTTCAATCAGTGTCGATTAAGGGGAGGAGACAGGATAAAGAATGATTTTTAAGCCTTGAGATATGGATTGTGTAGGTGTGTCATTCAGAGGGTGAATGGGCAAGACAACATATTTAAGTGCCTTGGAACAGGGTACGGTAGTAGGTGCCAGGCGCACTGGTTTGTGTCAAGAACTGCAATGCTGCTGGGTTTTTCCACGCTCAACAGTTACCCGTGTGTATCAAGAATGCGTGCAACTCAATATGTGTTCCTATTTGGTATACTCGGTGTATATATCTCTGTGTTGTAATATCAGAAATAAAACAAAACCGAGAGTCTGTACCGTCCAGCCTCAAAGGTCCCCAGTCTGAGGAGATCCTCCTGGGACGATCTGCCTGTTCCTGTGGCCTGTGGAAGCACAATGCTGAATGTAAAACATATCTATCAATCTTTTAAACGTTTGAGATGATTCATAGCATAGATGTAAACACATGTACAGTGTTTGTGTTGTACTGTATGTTGAGAGTTGCTTCTATGGCAGCTCAGACTTACTCCTCTATGTCCTCCTCGTCCACAGTCACCCAGTCATCCCTAACATCAGCATCTGGGAGGGAAAGTGGTGATTTCATCTGGTTTCTAATATTTCTCCATTGATTCATTATTCAATTGTGAGCATTTTCCCCATATAAATAGAATTTCTAGATTCATAACCAAATCAACCATAAAATCCATATTTTAAAGTTCTTCTTCTACCCACCTGTGGATGAGCGTCGCCTGGGACAGCTAGGGCCACTGGGCTCAGGGTTAGGAGGAAGAGGTTTCATTGGAATCTGAGGTCTGAGTTGAGGAGGGCGGGGCATGATGGGGCTGGGGAGAAGGCGGAGATCATGTAAAACAGGAAGTGGAGGCAGAGGTCGCAGGATTGGCTGATGGGAGTTGCCATTGGAGATGGAGGGAGGAGTCTGAGGGGAAGGGGTACTCTTCTGGATGTCTGACTTTGAAATTGAGGTTAGTAGGCCAGAGCGAGAGGGAGTGGACATGCTCTGGAGAAGGATTCTTTGGAGATGATCCTTCGGAGGAGAGGGATGCTGCGTCTTGTGTGTCAGTGGAGGTTTCATCAGGCGTGGGGGTGGGGGTGGGGGTGGATGTGGTTCTTCTCTGTCAAACATGGGCATGGCCTCATATGTAACCTCATCATATGTCTCAGTTTTGTTTTGAGGGGGTCTAATCTGCTTGGTGTGTGAGCTGTGCTGGTGTGAGCTGTGCTGGTGTGAGCTGTGCTGGTGTGAGCTGTGCTGTGAGCAGATCATCAGGGCCAGGGAAGATTCTGCATTGGATGATGTGTTATGTTTTGAAGGGAAAGATCTCTGGCTGTTATTCTCGCTGACCTCGTGAACTCTGACCTCTCTGTGCTCACTGAACACTGCAGCTGTCTCTGTCTGGCACCCTGTCTGACTTTTCCCCCCTCGCTCATCTGCTCTGAAAGGTCCCAACATCTCTTCATTCACCTCCTTCCTCTCTCTCTTCTGGTCCTCATTCCCTTGTTTTTCTTTCTCTTCATCCCCTGCCACGTCTATGTAGTCATCTTCCTCCTCTTCCTTCCCCTCCTTCACCACCCTCTTCTGGTGCTCATTTCCTCGTTTGTCTTTTTCTTCATCCCCTATCACCTCTAAATAGTTATCTTCCTCTTCCTCCAGGGGAACCCAGACTAACTTCATGCCAGTTCTCCTCAGGTGACAGATGCACTGGCACTGTGCCGTGTTGCCATGGTGACCACTAGGGGTGGCTGCCGAGCCTGTGGTTTGTCCGCTCTCAATGGCAACACACACAGGCGCTTCATCCACCTCACTACCATCGGGAGCTGAAAGACAGTGCGTGATATTGTGTTGTGAGTCTGAAATACACTGTGCTTGTTTGTTCATTTGTTACTTACTTAGTGCAACATTATTATATCAAATAATCCATTCCATGTGAACCTAACCTCGGCACCCAGAACCAAATCTCCCGCTACTCAATTTTTACATTGATGTCACAAGAGACTACTTGGAACATAAAACAGATTCTGTACGTCTGAGACATGATCGTTATTTACTCTTTCTCTTCCTCATAGACCTATGGACATGGATATATAGGAACATCAATATACCACAAGGTTTTCTCTGTTCCTTCATGTGCAGCAACGCACCCTTTCTCACGTAATTCGTTGTCAGAAAATAGCGCTGACTTCTAATCATTTTACAAAGGAACGTTCTGAGGTTAAGAGATGTGACTCGGCTTACCTGATCTGTTTCCTCGTCCATGTCCAGGTGTGAGAAGGGTGCACGGATGGTTGTCTGTCTCCTGCCCCAGGGGCACGGCAACACTCTGTGCTGTAGGTTGTGTGTGAGGGCCAGAACGTGGCTTTCTCAATGGAACCGGAGGTGGTATGATGCTGAGTTCCACAGAAGGGCTCATTATTATAGCATCATAGTCGGCCTGCCGGGCCCTTGTCTGTCCTCTGTTACTGTCTGCCTGCTGTCCTGCCTCTGTCCTTGTCCTTGTCCACCCCAGCACCCCACCGTCTCCCTGCTTTGCCCCAGTCACGGTCTCTGCCCCTGCCTCTACCCCTGTTCTTGTCTCTAGTCCTGCCTGCCCCATCACCTCATTCTCCTGGCTGCTGAACTTACGCACAATCCTCTTCACCTTCCCCTCCGGTGGTTGATGTTGTTTCCTCTCCTGGCTCCTCTCCCCTGATGGGGGTTGGTTCGGGTTTGGTCTGTTCTGGTTTCTGGTCTGGAAGTGGTTTGGGATGTTTGGCCCCAAGGGTTTGAGGTTGGAAGGATTTGGGGGAACGACGGCTCTGGGTCGAAGTCTGGACTTCATTAACAACAAGAACATTGATTAAAAACTTTATTATCAAAGCAATTATTCTTATGACTCACCACTATTTGTTACTTTTACACTGAAAAAAAATATAAACACAACATGTAAAGTGTTGGTCCCATGTTTCATGAGCTGAAATAAAAGATCCCTGACATTTTCCATAGGCACAAAAAAATTGTATTTCTCTCAAATGTGGCATATACACAAGCTGAATAAACTGCATAATGATTACACAGGTGCACTTGTGCCGGGGGGCAATAAAAGTCCACTCTAAAATGTACAGTTTTGTCACACAACACAATGCCACAGATCTCAAGTTGCCAGATAGTCTCATGCCATCAGAGCTGTTGCCAGATAATTGAATGTTCATTTCTCTAACATAAGCCACCTCCAAAGTTGTTTTCGAGATGAACTTGGCAGCACATCCAACCGGCCTCACAACCGCAGACCACATCCGGCTTCTTCAACTACAGGATCGTCTGAGACCAGCCACTCGGACAGCTGATGAAACTGTTGGTTTGCACGATTAAAGAATCTCTGCACATATCGGCGTTGTGTGGGCGAGCGGTTTGCTGATGTGAACAGAGCGCACCCATGGTGGCAGTGTGGTTATGGTACGGGCAGGCATAAGCTATGGACAACGAACAAAATTGCATTTTATCGATGGCAATTTGAATGCACAGAGATACTGAAAAGGAGGGGGACAACAATCCACAAGCCACAATCAACAGCATGATCAACTCTATGCAAAACAGATGTGTTGCGCTGCGTGAGGCAAATAGTGGTCAAACCAGATACTGACTGGTTTTCTGATCCACGCCCCTACTGTTTTTATGTATCTTTGACCAACAGCTTCATATCTGTATTCCTAGTCATGTGAAATCCATAGATTAGGGCCTACATTTATTTCAATTGACTGATTTGCTTATATGAACTGTAACTCAGTAAAATCCTTGAAATTGTATCAAGTTGCTTTTATATTTTTGTTCAGTGCAGCTGAAAAGGGCCTCCGCTATTACTCTCTAGATCTTTGAAACGCTACGTAGATCAGCTGGGAAAATAAGTTAAAGATCACCACAAGGGAGTTGACACAGGAGAACTCAATCACTTTCATAAAATGATCATTCAGCAGACACGTTAATCCAAAGCATCATAAATAACTGTCGGTGACACTTTCAGCATGTGAAGTTGAACCATGAAGTTGAATAGGGTGCCAATTGGGACGCCAGAATGACTTTGATGATAATTAGTAGATATTATGAATATTTACATACCCCGATCATGTCTTTTCCTGCAATGCAGTCCTCTGTGAGACTGAGAGTGGTGTGCTGTAGACTACTTTCATTTTACAGTGGGCCAGATAGGGGGTCACTTCTGCGTTTTGTCTGTAGATTTACCCCGTACTCTTTTAGTCATAGGGGAAGTCCTTAAAAGGGAAGTTCACCCAAAAACACTTCTGGGCCCTTTATAACAGTTGCCTGGTCGTTTGTCAGTTCCCCAGACAGTTTTTCGGGTCATTGCTTCAGTATTTAGATGTACAGTGCATTCGGAAAGTATTCAGACCCCTTGACTTTTTCCACATTTTGTTATGTTACAGCCATATTCTAAAATGTATTAAATATTTTCCCCCCTCATCAATATACCCCATAATGACAAAGCAAAAACAGTTTTTTAGATCATTAAAAATATATATATATATTACATTTATGTAGGTATTCAGACTCTTTACTCAGTACTTTGTTGAAGCACCTTTGGGAGTGATTAAAGCCTCGAGTCTTCTTGGATATGATGCTACAAGCATGGCACATCTGTATTTGGGGAGTTGCTCCCAATCTTCTCTGCAGATCCTCTGAAGCTATGTCACGTTGGATGGGGAATGCCTGGCCATGCAGTCATGGGTGAACAGGGAGTACAGGAGGGGACTGAGCATGCACCCCTGAGGGGCCCCCGTGTTGAGGATCAGCTTGGCATATGTGTTGTTACCTACCCTTACCACCTGGGGGCGGCCCGTCAGGGAGTCCAGGATCCAACTGCATGGGGGAGGTGTTTAGTCCAAGGGTCCTTAGCTTAGTGATGAGCTTTGAGGGCACTATGGTGTTGAACGCTGAGCTGTAGTCAATGAAAAGCCTACTCACAAAGGTGTTCCTTTTTGTCCAGGTGGGAAAGGGCAGTGTGGAGTGCAACAGAAATTGCATCATCTATGGATCTGTTGGGGCGGTATGCAAATTGAAGTGGGTCTAGGGTTTCTGGGATAATGGTGTTGATGTGAGCCATGACCAGCCTTTCAAAGCACTTCATGGCTACAGACGTGAGTGCTACAGGTCGGTAGTCATTTAGACATGTTACCTTAGTGTTATTAAACACAGGGACTATTGTGGTCTGCTTGAAACATGTTGGTATTACAGACTCAGACAGGGAGAGGTTGAAAATGTCAGCGAAGACACTTGCTAGTTGGTCAGCACATGTTTGGAGAACACGTCCTGATAATCCGTCTGGCAGCTGTTACCGGAGGCAGCTATTCTATCTTGCCGATACAGCGTAAAACCCGCCAGCTGTGTTTTATGAATGTCGTCGTTCAGCCACGACTCGGTGAAACATAAGATATTATAGTTTTAATATTATATTATAGTAATATTAAAATATTATATTATATATTATTTTATTATATTATATATTATATTATTAGATATTATAGTTTTATTATAGTCCCGTTGGTAGGATATTCGTGATCATAGCTCGTCTACTTTGTTATCCAATGATTGTACGTTAGCTAACAGGACTGATGGTAGAGGCAGATTACCCACTCGCCTTTGGATCCTTACAAGGCACCCCAACCTATGTCCCCAATATCTCTGTCTCTTTCTCATGCGAATGATGGGGATGTGGGCCTTATCGAGTGTCTGAAAATAAATCCTTTGTGTCCGACTCGTTAAAGAAAAATGTTTTGTCCAGTACGAGTTGAAAAATCGCTGTCGTGATAACCAGAAGCTCTTTTCGGTCATAAGAGACGATTATTCGGTTAACCTTACTTTACCTTCAGAGATTACTAAACGGTAGCCTAGCTAGCTACCATCTCTTTGTTTACTTCCTTTCATTTTAATTTCCTTTCTTGAAGACCAATAGTAAGACACTCCTTCATCCCGCATCCTGTAATTATCCATTTTAGAACCACAAAGAACAGTATCTACCGGATTACAGACCATATGGAAGACTTTTGCGCTAACATGAAGAAGGTCTTTGTTTTTCTTTATTTTTTACATTAAACACCACATTTATTTGGCAATTCAATGCAGCGACATCAATCGTTGTTTATGTAACAATAAATACACTGTTTTTAAAGCATTTTAGGTAATTTCGGAAAATCTGCATTTTGATATAAAAATACAGAATGCTAAATACTCAAACAATGGACCTAAAACTGTCTGGGGCATTGACAGGCAATTGTTATAAAGGGTCCAGATGTGTTTTTTGGGTAAACTTCCCCTTTAACTTGTGCTTTTGGTTCACTTTGTTTATGATGTATACTGTGTATCCAATGTGATGCGTTTGTTACAACACATTGTACTGTTTGCCTATGATAACCTACCGTGTCTTTAAACTAATTATTGTATCATTGTGGATTGACACTTTTTTTTTTAAATCGCTCTGACTTTACAACATTCTTTTCGTCCTTCACTTTATACTGTATGACAATCAGGGAGAACATTTAGCGATAGATTGGCGTGTCTGATAGTCTAACATGTCTCATCCCCTGGGAGATAAGAGATACTGTAGAGTCCATTCTGACTGTGACTGGGTTGGAAGCAGTGTGCTTTTGAGGTAGATGTAGGCACAGGAAGTTTGGAATGTGCTTATCGTATGGGGAACTACTTTCACGCATCTTAATTTCATTTCTCTTTCAAAGATATAATGAGGAACATGTTAAGTGTATTTTTTTGACAAGTGCTACAGTACACCACAATCCTGGGTACTATGCAGGTTCAGGTTGTACAACTCATGTACAACGCATTTGACACAATGGTTGTAATACAATTCATATTTTTGTGATATAATGGAGAATTTGTCTGCACAAAAATGTTTACCACTGTGCGGTGTTCCCACAACACATACTTTTTTTGTGTGGACAGACTTTCCGTTCTATCAAAACTTTTGTGCCAAATGTGTTGTACAGTAGTTGTACAACTTGAGTGTGTACAGAAACCTCTTCTGGATTGTGAGGTAAAACTGAATGAGAATAAATAAGTGTGCATTTACAGGAGTGCATGGCAGGGTTTTATACAGGCTCATACAAGACAAATCAATCTGAAAGTCAACTACAAAGATGTTTCACCCTCCGATCCAACAGGTCCCAGACATGCTCAATGGGATTGAGATCCGGGCTCTTCGRTGGCCATGGCAGAACACTGACATTCCTGTCTTGCAGGAAATCACACACAGAACGAGTAGCATGGCTGGTGGCATTGTCATGCTGGAGGGTCATGTCAGGATGAGCTTGCAGGAAGGGTACCACATGAGGGAGGAGGATGTCTTCCCTGTAACGCACAGCATTGAGATTTCCTGCAATGACAAGGAGGCGAATCCGACAATCACCACTGGTGAGACAAAACAGCGACTCGTCAGTGAAGAGCACTTTTTGACAGTCCTGTCTGGTCCAGCGACGGTGGGTTTGTGCCCATAGGCGACGCTGTTGCAGGTGATGTCTGGTGAGGACCTGCCTTACAACAGGCCTACAAGCCCTCAGTCCAGCCTCTCTCAGCCTATTGTGGACAGTCTGAGCATTGATGGAGTGATTGTGTGTTCCTGGTGTAACTCGGGCAGTTGTTGTTGCCATCCTGTACCTGTCCTGCAGGTGTGATGTTCGGATGTACCGATTCTGTGCAGGTGTTGTTACATGTGGCCTGCCACTGCGAGGACGATCTGCTGTCCATCCTGTCTCCATGTAGCACTGTCTTAGACTCACAGCACAGACATTGCAATTTATTGCCCTGGCCACATCTACAGTCCTCATGCTTCCTTGCAGCATGCCTAAGGCACGGTCACGCAGATGAGCAGGAACCCTGGGCATCTTGCTTTTGGTGTTTTTCATAGTCAGTAGAAAGGCCTCTTTAGTGTCCTAAGTTTTCATAACTGTGACCTTAATTGCCTACCGTCTGTAAGCTGTTAGTGTCTTAACGACCATTCCACAGGTGCATGTTATTTAATTGTTTATGGTTCATTGAACAAGCATGGGAAACCGTGTTTAAACCCTTTACAATGAAGATATTTGGATTTTTACGAATTATCTTTGAAAGACAGGGTCCTGAAAAAGGGGCATTTCTGTTTTTGCTGAGATTACGTTATAAAGCATTAAACATCATCACAATTCTTATCCATTACTTACTCTAACAAGTCCTGTAAATTTGGAGTAATGGAGTTTGGTCAATCTGTCTATATAGCTATTGGTTGAAGCTCACTGTTAAATTCACATTTCCCTACCATCATATCTAAGCCAATATGACACCAATCACAATGAAAATGCATAATACCAACTTCATTGGAGGTACACAACGTCATGAGCTGTCCGTCTGTGTCACGTCCTGACCATAGTGCTTATGTGTTTTGCTTGTTTTAGTGTTGGTCAGGACGTGAGCTGGGTGGGCATTCTATGCTGTGTGTCTAGTTTGTCTGTTTCTGTGTTCAGCCTAATATGGTTCTCAATCAGAGGCAGCTGTCAATCGTTCTCCCTGATTGAGAATCATATATAGGTGGCTTGTTTTGTGTTGGGATTTTGTGGGTGGTTGTTTCCTGTGTCAGTGTTTGTGCCACACGGGACTGTGACGGTTAGTTCGTTTGTTATTTTGTATAGTGTCTTGTTTTCATGTTCATTAAATCATGGAAACTTACCACGCTGCACATTGGTCCTCCGATCCTTCTCGCCTCTCCTCGTCCGATGAGGAGGACGACTTAGACTGCCGTTACAGNATGGAAACTTACCACGCTGCACATTGGTCCTCCGATCCTTCTCGCCTCTCCTCGTCCGATGAGGAGGACGACTTAGACTGCCGTTACAGTCTGTTACAAAGAAACACATCTAGATTTTTTTACAGGATTGTTAGCAATTTATTTAAGAGTATTTCTTGCGGCTATCTAGATAGAATTCTAGATATCGGATTAAAACGAAACTGTATGTCACGTTCCTGACCTATTTTCTGTTGTTTTGTATGTGTTAGTCGGTCAGGGCGTGAGTGTGGGTGGGCATTTCTATGTTTTGTGTTTCTATGTTTAGGTCTTGTAATCAGCCTTATATGGTTCTCAATCAGAGACAGGTGTTTGATGTTTTCCTCTGATTGAGAACCATATATAGGTTGGCTGTTCACACTGTTTGTTTGTGGGTGATTGTCTCCTGTGTCTTTCGTGTCTGTGTATGTGCACCACACGGGACTGTTTTGGCTGTTCATTCGTTTGATGTAGTCTGTTCCTGTCCGTGAGTTCTGCGTGTAGTTATGTAAGTTCCATGTTCAGGTTTCGTCTACGTCGTTTTCTTATTTTGTAATTTTCCAAGTGTTTTCGTGTTCATGTTCGTCTTTCAATAAATTACATTATGTCATCATACCTCGCTGCGTATTGGTCCTCCGATCCTCCTCTCCTCGTCTGAGGAGGAAGATCTAGAACGCCGTTACACTGTAGCGTCCATAAAGTGACCATTAAATTAAAGAAATGACGGATTGACTCAATTTGAAGGTGCAACACTTTTCATTAAATGTATAATTTATCACACTCACATTTACATTTCTGTCCATTAAGAAACAACAATGTGTTACCTTTTTGTGGCATTTCTGACAGTGCTAACATATTTATTCAAGAGTTCTTTCAAACCAGGCCAGCAACACGGTCGCCGCTGTCGGCGTACCTGGAAGAGAGCTCGGTCCACTCTTCTCAAGACCACTTCCAAGTATCGTAAACAGGCGGAACGCCACTGGACCCCCGGCTCCCCGCTATCGTCTCGGGCAGAGGGTATGGCTGTCTGCTCGGGATCTGCCCCTCCGGGTAGTGTCCCGCGAACTTTCCCCCCGTTTTATCGTCCCTTTCCCCATCTCCAAGATCATTAGCCCCTCTGCTGTACGTCTTCTGTTGCCTCGCACCCTTCGTATACATCACACGTTTCATGTATCCAGGCTTAAACCTCTGTCTCGCAGCTCTCTGTCTCCTCTTTCTGCTGTAAAAAGTTAAAAGAGCAAATTAAATGTGACCCTACTTTATCACTCATCATCAATGATTCTATTTACGCCTATACTGTTTTGCAGTATAGGCGTAAGTATTTAACAGCTATTGTTTCAATTCAACCCACAATAGACCTAGTGTTTCAAGCTCTGGTTGATTTAAAATGTTATGATATTTAGTGAAATAAAATTTTATTTGGTTGTCAACACAACCAAATATCATTTGAAGTAGATGTAGTATCTTCTGCTTGGTTAGTTCCATTTGTACTGCTGCCTTAGTCTGGCTTAATTCCAAACACAATTCAATATCACGTTTGAAATACAATAAATAGCATTGACCACAAGTTAAGAAATTATATGTTGGATTTACGTCTCCAACTCAACCAAAGATAAAGAACGGGATTAAGCCAGTTGCTCAGATGGAACTATCCGAGCAGTAGGTACGTCTCCTTTAAATGTTGATATTTACTTGCTTTGTCAACCAAACACAATTCAATATTACTTTTGCAATACAGTAAATAACCTAATGGTAAGAAAATGTACAAACTAATGTAACATTCAATTTTAAAATGAGTATCACATCCATGGCCACATTGAGGTTACTGTAACTATGCATTTCTTCTTATGTAATCATGTAAAGCTTGCATGTTCAAGAGGTCGTGCGGGTCTGTGGAGATGTTCACAATTGCTGTAATAATCTGTGCAGAATCTCAAACGGCATTGATCACTTGCATCATGTACACCAGGAACTAGAAGCACAAGCATTTCGCTACACTCGCATTAACATCTGCTAACCATGTGTATGTGACAAAGATTTGATTTGATTTGTAATGTAATTTCAACTGCAATCCAGATAGTTTGGTTCAGCTATCAAATGAAGCACAGTCATAACATATTAATCTGTTGTATAAATAAACAACAAATCTGACATTGTTTTTCATTGGAATTTGGTTGTGCTTTCAGATCGTTGAAAGCAAAAGGATAACACAATGGAAATTCAACAAACGTTTGGTTTTTGGTCTTTTTGAGTGGGTGAATATCGTTGTAATCTCATTGATCAATGTCTCAAACAAATATTACTCAAGTGTCCACGTTGAAATGATGTGTGTGCCCAGTAGGTTCCGTCCTGACGACTGACTTGCTGATTTTTTTAAAGTTATTTTTGGTTCAAATTACTTATGTGCTATATTCTGCAATTCAACTTTTAGCTGCCAAGTACAGCATAGATGTAATAATATTATTAAACCACTAGCTGCTACTACTAAATACACCTTGTAGTGACCATTCCCCCTTTAAATTCAAACTGACCCGTGAACAACCCAATTACTATGGGGAACAACCAGCAGCACTTAAACATTTTTTAAACATTTGGCTACCAACCCAGCCATTTTATACATTTTCCGGATTGAACCGGATTGAAAATAAAATAAAAGGCCCAAGATTCCCTCTCACCCAGCCGCCAGCTGCTTCTTGCTAATGAGCACAGTAGGGGGGAATAGGGGGGCTGGGTTGGGCTGGGCTGGGCAGCAGGAGAACTTGGGTTTGAGATGGAGACTTCTCCACTCCACCTCACAGTGTGCAAGGGAGTTCACTGCCAATTCTCACTATTCTCTAGCCTGGTCAATCCACCAATGAAAATAACTACATCATTATGGGAATAAGGAGTGGTAAAGAAATGTGGAGTTTAGTTGCTGTTGTTGAGAATGAATATATATATTTGAGTTTTGCAAGTGTGTGTTTCTATCTAAGTAAAAACATGTGGTGTAGCCTTGTTGCCTTGTCCAGTCCCACTAGGCAAAAATTGGTTGAATCAACATTTTTCCCATGTAATTTCAACCCCAAAAATCTGTGACGACATTGAACAAATGTGGAAAACTAATTGGATATGCAAAAAGTCATCAACGTAAGGGTATCTCATTTTTTCACCCAACTTTTAACCTCAATCCAATGACATGGTGATTTTTGGGGGGATTTCACGTTGAATTCACATTAGTTGACAACTCATTCAAATGTAAATCAAAGGCAGACGATGAACTGACGCCTGTGCCCAGTGGGGTGCTCTGTGAGCGTCCGTTGGATGAGTGTGCAATCTAATCATGTTCCACTAGATGGCGGTGTTTCATCAGGAAAACAACTGCAATTATACAGAATCAGATCGCCACACTGGCTATAGCACAGTTCAGTTTGAACTGAGCAGGAATTAAGTGAAACAGTGGAAAATATATTGTACATATACAATAAAGTAAAGTTTTCAGACAGTTTAACTATTGAACAGGCCTATAATGTGTCAATGTAAAGCTAGTAGTCTACCATTGGGGAGGCTCCTTGAGTATTGAGCAGATATTAGCTACATTTATCATCTGTCATGACAGTGTGCAGCATGCCAGCCATGTGGAGACTTAATGGGATGTTAATGTCCCTCTGTGTTCTGGGCACTAATTATTAATAAGCTAGGTGCCCTCCACCACCTGACTAATAAGCAGAGCTTATTAGAGGTCATTCCATTTACCAACATTGAAGATGCTACTGTCCCATCTATTCCTCATTAGAATGAGAAAAAAGTGTTTTTGTACTCATTATGGTACTGTCCCACAAATGGACATATTTGTTGACATACTGGTGGTATATGTGTGGCTATGCTTAAAAAGGAAGCAGAACATTTGTGATATATGTAATTTCCTGTCAGATAGAATGTTAAAGTTTCCTCTTATGATATGGGATATTCTCTAATGCCGTATATGACTTATCACTGTAATATGTAAATTCCTGATTACAGTAACAAGTCAAATGGCATTACCAAATATACTATTTTGAAATCCTGTGTTCCTGTTTCTAAATGTGTGTTCTTCTTTGACAGCCAGTGAACCCCACAGCTCAACCCTGACAGGCTGGGAGGATTGTGACCTCTGAACTGTGCTGGGTTCATCATGGAACCTGAACCTGGGCTTGAGCATTCCTCACCTTCACCTGGGGCCTGCAAGTTTGCTGTGCTCACACACCACAGACCGAACACAGTGGGTGTATGTGCGTGTGTATGTGCTTGTGTCTGTGCATGTGTGCGTGTATGCATGTGTGCGTGTGTGTGTGTGTGTGCGCACAGACGGGATGATGGAATCCCTGCCTGAAGTGACAGGGAGCTGTCAATCAAAGACCTAAACCGTCCAGGTACAGAGGTGTCTGATGTCACCTGGCCTGCTCTGCTCTGCTCGGACGATGCCTGGCATGTCATCACATGTCCTCATCATCCAGGGCTACTGTTGGCCCAGAGGGAAGGTCACAGAAGTGGTGCTATGGAATTAGCTGCATTTATTTTGGAGAAATGAAACTGCCACTTCATTGGAAATTCTCTCAATTGTCTGTCAGTTCCCTTTCAGCTATGGGGAGTTTGCATGCTAGCACCCTCTGCTGAAGAATATTAGAATCATGCCTGATTCATTTATTAAATTCTTCCACTCTTCACCTAGAGCTTAGCAGAACAATTCACAATTAATTGGAACGCGAAATGTATCAGTCTTTACTTCAACTTAACTGTTACACTTTTACATTTACATTTAAGTCATTTAGCAGACGCTCTTATCCAGAGCGACTTACACTTAAGGAGGGCGTGCTGATCCTGAGTTCCAGGATAGAGGGGTGGATCTGGGCTCATGGTCGGATCACATGGAGCTATCCTCCCAGCATGGCAAAATAGAGCCGGCTGAGATCTTGGTCTCCCCCCCCCCCCCCGCAGTGAAAGGCGTCCAGGTTTGGTGGGAAATACCTCCCACCGGCGCCAGCTGCAGTCAAGCACCGCTTGCCTCTTTTTCAAGACTTTGTCGACGAGCTTAAGAGGACCTGGGCCCAGCCGCATTCAGCCAAGCGGATGTTGCATGGATATTCCCACTTCGTGGAGGGGATGAAGGGTGCGTGGCTTGTCCACACGCCTCCGGTGGATGGGAAGCTAGCTTCTTATGGCTGGGGGCAGTATTGAGTAGCTTGGATGAATAAGGTGACCAGAGTAAACTGCCTGCTACTCAGTCCCAGAAGCTAAGATATGCATAATATTAGTATATTTGGATAGAAAACACTCTGAAGTTTCTAAAACTGTTTGAATGGTGTCTGTGAGTATAACAGAACTCATATGGAAGGCAAACACCTGAGGAAAAAATCCAACCAGGAAGTGGGAAATCTGAGGTTTGTAGGTTTGACTATCCAATATACAGTGTCTATGGGGTCATATTCCACTTCCTAAGGCTTCCACTAGATGTCAACAGTCTTTATAACCTTGTTTGATGCTTCTACTGTGAAGGAGGGGGGGATGAGAGCTGTTTGAGTCAGGGCTCTGACAGAGTGCCACGAGCTCACTCAGGCGCACCACCGTGAGAGTTAGCTGCATTCCATCGCATTTCTGAAGACAAAGGAATTCTCCGTTTGAAACATTATTGAAGATTTATGTTAAAAACATCCTAAAGATTGATTCTA
Source organism: Salvelinus sp. IW2-2015 (assembly GCF_002910315.2). NCBI lineage: Eukaryota > Metazoa > Chordata > Actinopteri > Salmoniformes > Salmonidae > Salvelinus > Salvelinus sp. IW2-2015. Next base: position 46,393,751 of record NC_036863.1, on the reverse strand, counting down.
TATATCGTTTGACATGTTTCTACGGACTGTAATGGATTTTTTTTAACTTTTCGTCTGGCCTGTGTGTCATCAATTTGGATTTTGGAACTAAACGCACAAACAAAAAGGAGGGATTTGGACATAAATTATGGACGTTATCGAACAAAACAAACATTTATTGTGGAACTGGGAATCCTGGGAGTGCATTCTGATGAAGATCATCAAAGGTAAGGGAATATTTATAATACTATTTCTGACTTCTGTTGACTCCACAACATGGCGGATATCTGTATGGCTTGTTTTGATCTCTGAGCGCTGTACTCAGATTATAGCATGGTGTGCTTTTTCCGTAAAGTGGAAATCTGACACAGCGGTTGCATTAAGGAGAAGTTTATCTAAAGTTCCATGTATAATACTTGTATCTTTTATCAATGTTTATTATGAGTATTTCTGTAAATTGATGTGGCTCTCTGCAAAATCACCGGATGTTTTGGAGGCAAAACATTACTGAACATAACGCGCCAATGTAAACTAAGATTTTTGGATATAAATATGAACTTTATCGAACAAAGCATACATGTATTGTGTAACATGAAGTCCTACGAGTGTCATCTGATGAAGATCATCAAAGGTTAGTGATTAATTTTGTCTCTATTTCTGCTTTTTGTGACTCCTCTCTTTGGCTGGAAAAATGGCTGTGCTTTTTGGTGACTAGGTACTGACCTAACATAATCAGATGGTGTGCTTTCGTCGTAAAGCCTTTTTGAAATCGGACACTGTGGTGGGATTAACAACAAGTTTATCTTTAAAATGGTGTAAAATACTTGTATGTTTGAGGAATTTTAATTATGAGATTTCTGTTGTTTGAATTTGGCGCCCTGCACTTTCACTGGCTGTTGTCAAGTCGATCCCGTTAACGGGATCTCAGCCATAAGAAGCTAGCTGACTACGAAGCCCCGTTGGCTAACAAAGGGATGTCTAACCCCAACCCGTGGCTCCCGAATAAGCACTGTCGTTTTTCGGGGGCATAGCTTGACAAGGTGTACCGAGCCCAGGGGGTGGTGGCCCAGTTCTTGAACACAGTCACAATACTGCAGGTTTACCAGACTGAACTGTTGGCTGACCTGGCCACGGTTCTGGCTGCTGGGGAGCTCCACGCAGGGCTCCTAGATGATATTTGTGAAGATTTCTTCTTGCGCATTGTACTGTCTCTGCACTCGGCAGGAGCTTGGGGGCTACCCTAGTGGAGCAGCAGCACCTTTGGTTGACTCGCAGGTGCTGGAAATTATGAATGCTCACGAATAGCTTTTGTCAGTGCGCCCAAGCGATTGGTTCACCTTCATCGACCTGAAGGACGCAAACATTTCAAGGCTGTAGCCTACTCTGGTACTCCCTTTTGGGCTTACCCTCTTGCTTCCCACTTTCAACAAAGTTGTGGAGGCCAACCTGGTCTCAGAGCAAAACGTATTATATGTTACAATAAATAGATGCCACTCCATTTAATATGATATGTTACATTAGGTTACATTACATTTGCATGTAATAGCGGTCGTACAATGTAATAAGAATTGTAGTATGGATAGTATGTTACAAATTACAATTCGTATGATATGTTACGAATTGCAATTTGTACAATATGTTATGATTTGCCAGGCCAGCATTCGAGGAGATCATTTGCCTTCTGTTGTCCCAGGCGCACGGGCAGGTCAGGCACCTGCGGCCAGAGATTTGGAACCAGATTGGACTGAAAGGTCCAATCTGATGGCAAGGGGTTTACCTCTGAACGTAATTGCTACTACACAGTCTGCAAGGGCTCCCTCCGTGAGAGCGTTGTATGGATAAGTGGTGGGTATTGGACATTTCAATATTCCTACATTTTCTTTTTTTAGCAGGGCCGTTCATTCACCTCCCTGAAGGTGTACACTAAGTGTACAAAACATGCTCTTTCCATGACATAGACTGACCAGGTGAACCAGGTGAAAGCTATGATCCCTTATTGATGTCTCTTGTTAAATCCACTTCAAACAGTGTAGATGAACGGGAGGAGAGGTTAAAGAAGCATTTTTAAGCCATGAATCAGTTGAGACATGGATTGTGTATGTGTGCCATTCAGAGGGTGAATGGGAAAGACAATAGATTTAAGTGTCTTTGAACAGGGTATGGTAGTAGGTGCCAGGCGCACCAGTTTGTGTCAAGAACTGCAATGCTGCTGGGTTGTTCACGCTCAACAGTTACCCGCGTGTATCAAGAATGGTCCACCACCCAAAGGACATCCAGACAACTTGACACAACTGTAGGAAGCATTGGAGTCAACATGGGCCAGCATCCCTGTGGAACATTTTTGACACCTTGTAGAGTCCATGCCCCGAGGAGTTAATGTTTTGTACACTCAGTGTATGTGGCAGGTCAGGCCGGTTTCAAAGCTTATTTCACCCACTTGGGATTTGGCTTTGGTTTAGAATGTGCTGTGTGAGGCTCCCTTTGAAGCAGCGGAGGGTTACATGCCTTGTGTCCGGTACGAGCCTTATGCATGTACATTGAGCGGACCAGGGATGTCCATTTTGTATGACCCACTTTTGTCTGATTTGATAATCCGGCTCGTGGTAGAAGCTTTCTAAGCAGCGTCTCTCCTACTGGATTGCGGAGGCTATTTCTCTGGCATATCGTCACGACTTCCGCAGAAGTTGGTCCCGCTCCTTGTTCGGGCGGCGTTCGGCGGTCGAAGTCACCGACCTTCTAGCCATCGCTGATCCTCTTTTCATTTTTCTTTGGTTTTTTCTTGTCTTCCATCACACCTGGTTCCAATCCCATTCATTATATGTTGTGTATTTAACCCTTTGTTCCCCCTCATGTCCTTGTCGGTGATTGTTTATTGGAAGTGCTTGTGCACGTCTGTCCTGGTGTGCGTCGGGTTATGTACCCATTATTTGATTGTTCTGTTTTCCGGTGAGTTTTGTTATTAAACTGCTCCGTTTGGAAACACCGTTTTTGTTCACCTGCGTCTGACTTCTCTGCCGCCAGTACGCACTCCTTACACATATGACAGCAACGGGGGGGGGGGGGGGGTCTGGCGGCATCTTGGATGTTGTTTAAAGGGTTTCCTGTGGGAGACATTTGTGCTGTAGCGAGTTGAGCATCACCACACACTTTTGTTCAGGATAGACACCACACAGTTCGGGATATGTGGGTACGTACCTGCAAACACACGCACACACACACACACACACACACACACAATCTCTCTTTTGCGGAAAACATTTGAGTTGTAATAGTTCAACCAGCAATTAAAACACCTCGGGTACTATGCACCCCTTTTCTAGAGACTTAATCTAAGCACTGCTTAGTTTCCCGTTTGCCCGGACCATACAGGAAACTGTAACAATGGCTAATAAATTGTCCAGGGCGATCAATGGAGGGAACCAGTAGTTAGGGGGAAAGAAGGGGAGTCAAGGGGAGGTAGAGCGGACATGCTCAAATGTTTACACGGGGACAGGGCACATTCCACAGTGAAGCATATTAATAAAGCCTTGACACAGTCACATGGAAAAACACAAACACGCACAAGCACCCACGCACATATCCACACAAACACACACACATACACACGAGAGACACACATTATAGACAATGACTTCTGCATGAAGCACACAAATGCACTCAGATTACATTGTTCTCAGAGGGTACAATAGGATAAACATGTATTTTTTCCCCCATTCTATTTAGAGAACTGTAGTTAATCTCTAGCTATCTGTTCTATATTTGCTGAAATCTGCATAATGTTCCATTTCCTTGAAGTGCTAAACCCACAGAACTAAGATGAACTCATTTTTATTTGTATGGCTAAACCATTATATAACACTGAGCTGAACGAAACTGTGCTGTGCTGAGCTGTGCCGGCTGTGCTGTGCTATGCTATGCTGTGCTGTACTTTACTATACTTTACTGTACTTTACTGTGGTGTGCTGTGCAGTATTGAACTGAACCGAGCTGTGGTGTTGTGCACTACATCCCCCCTGTCATTCTCAACCATCCCAGTCTGAGTGAGAGGGCCCTTGTTGATAAGGCACCTCACCACGTTTGGGGATGTGAAGTTGCCCTCCCTCCCTTCCTTATCTCCCACCAGCTGGTGAGGGTGATGTGACATCATAGAGAGAGCTCCTTCTCCCCTCCACCCACTTTCAGTGCTGCTGGGCTCTTCCCTTCCTTCATATGCCCACATAGTTACATCATAGGGGAGACCAGGGGCAATGGTAACACCTTGAAGTTCTCGGAACAGAGTCCATGCCCATTTTAGGTTCTGTCCCTGCTTGAAAAGGTTTCAGCAAAAATATCTCACTATTTAAAAAAAAGAAAAAGTTTTTCTATCGGCTGTGTTTTTCTTATACTGTCCTGAATGTTAATGTCTAATCATTTTAACTAGGATCTTTTTCATCACTATATGTTGGCTAAACATTGACATGAATGACGTGTTACTATTGTTGTCTCTTGCTAGGCACATGAGGTTGTGACAGGACTGCTGGGTTTGTGGCAATTGTAACGCAGTGTTAAAATGACCCAGAGCCAAGCAGCTAAAATATGAAAAAAAGTTATTTTAACTTTAAGATTGTATGAATTATACATTAATTATACAAATGCTACATTTAAATAGCCTTGGAATAATGTAGAATGCCAAAGAAGTTGTACAAATATATATTACCAGTCAAAAGTTTGGACACACCTGCTCATTCAAGGGGTTTTCTTTATTTTTACTATTTTCTACGTTGTAGAATAGTAGTGAAGACATCAAAACTATGAAACAACACATATGGAATCATGTAGTAAGCAAGAAAGTGCTTCCAGGCTGTGTAAGGGCTACTTGACCAAGAAGGAGAGTGATGGAGTGCTGCATCAGATGACCTGGCCTCCACAATCAACCGACCTCAACCCAATTGAGATGGTTTGGGATGAGTTGGACAACAGCATGAAGGAAACACAGCCAACAAATGCTCAGCATATGTGGGAACTCCTTCAAGACTGTTGGAAAAGCATTCCAGGTGAAGCTGGTTGAGAGAATGCCAAGAGTGTGCAAAGCTGTCATCAAGGCAAAGGGTGGCTACTTTGAAGAATCTCAAATCTAAAATATATTTAGATTTTTGAAAGATTTTTTTGGTTACTACATGTTTCCATATGTGTTATTTCATAGTTTTGTTGTCTTTAATATTATTCTACAATGTAGAAAATAGTAAAAATAAAGAAAAAACCTGGAATGAGTAGGTGTGTCCAAACTTTTGACTGGTACTGTACATTCTGGGGAGCATCAGACTATTCAGATGTTTTGAGAGGAACAGAACAGGGTTGTTACTGTAAATAATGTTATGTACATAAAAATACTTAGATTTCTTGCAAAATCATTACATATGTTTATGATAGTATGATAATTCATAAGCATGAATGTTTTTGAAGTTCAGTAATTTTATTAGGTTAATTGTTTAGGTGTTACATAAGACCGAGGGGTCTCTGGACAATAGAGTAAAAGACAAAACATTTGACAATTGCCCCCAGTCTCCCCTACTGTCCCTTTCCTAGAACTCTGCCGTGGAATGTGTGTGTGTGTGTGCATTTTTGCGTGCGTCCGTGACTGCGTGTGTGCGTGCATGAACGTGTGTGTGCCTATCTGTGCCAGCCTGGGTATCTATTTAGTGGTTCGGTTTGTGTCATTGTGTCAATAAGTATGATGAGCAGTATGGGTCAAATGAGGGATAGATAGAAAACATGGCCTGTGTTCAAGTTTATTTCCTTGCAATATTACATTGCTACAGATTCCAGATACACTTCATTTCACTCTTAATAAAAATGGAATACTGTCAAAAAAAATCATCAGCATCATTGTATGCACAGCTACACAGCACAGCTACACAGCACAGCTACACAGCACAGCTGCACAGCACAGCTACACAGCACAGCACAGCTAGCTATATTGCATCTTGTGCTATAGGAATTAGTGTTACGACTTCCGCCGAGGTCGGTCCCTCTCCTTGTTCGGGCGGCGTTCGGCGGCCTCACCGGTCTTCTAGCCATCGCCGATCCACCTTTCATTTTCCATTTGTTTTGCCTTGTTTTCCCGCACACCTGGTTTGCATTCCCTCATTACTCGTCTTGCATATAACCCTCTGTTTCCCCCCCATGTCTGTGTGCGGAATTGTTATGTGTAAATGTATGTGTACTCCAGGCTGGTTTGTGCCGGGTTATTGTAATCCGTGTGTGTTTAGTTTTCTGAGTGCCGTGTTTGTTCGCCTCAATAAAGGGCTCCGTTTGCTACCCATTTCTGCTCTCCTGCGCCTGACTTCCCTGTAGCCAGTTACACACTCCCTTATAATTAGTTGATATGTGTTGATTGGACTGTTGATTTCTGGGTGATAATTAAACTTAGGTTTATGTGACAGCAAATGCAAATAAGCCTGGAGTATTATTAGATACAATGTATAGAGAAAACAAATGGACAGGATATGGCAAGTTTATTGTGGGTCCAGTCATATTTTCTGAAGCACTTTTTTGGACTTGAAACTAGATCAATCTACAATATTTAGATATACAGTACTGTTTCTCTTATTTTCTACTGATGTAATGCTCTTCTCATTGCTGTTCTCAAAAAGGTGCTATCTAAAACCTAAAAGGGGTTTTCGGCTGTCCCCACAGGAGAACCCTTTGAAGAACCCTTTTTGGTTCCTTGTAGAACACTCTGTGGAAAGCCTAATACATTGAACCCCCCCAAAAATACCCTTAATTAAAGCCTTAAACAGTCACGCTTTTAAAGCAAACTGGCTCTGGCTCCTTTTAAAGCAAACTGGCTCCTTTCTAACAGTCGGCTACAGCTTTTGGAAAAACCAATGAGAAATATGCATGTAGCCTTGTCAGAAAACATGTAGTTGGCCTTATCTTTTCCTACTGTTATCATCAGCACGTCACAAACTGTGTTACACTGGTCAACCTTGAGAACATGCCCCCTGCCAATGTCTGTCTGTGTCAAGAGCAGCTCCATCTGAGACAGTCAGTGACCACCCTATGTCCTCAGCCCCACGACCACCACACACACACACACACACACACACACACACACACACACACACACACACACACACACACACACACACACCAAGCCACACACCACACACACACCACACACACACACACACACACACACACACACACAGAACACTGAAGCCAGACTGATGGTGTGGGCTCTGCACCTGCTGCTGACCCTGACCTCTGTATCCTCCTGACCCCTCCTCCTGCTGTATTCTAGGATATAGGGTCACTTTCTCACTGTGGCAGTGAGGCCGGGAATATCACCTTCCCTCTTCTATCAAATTAGCATGAACACACAAAAACATATACAGCCCGGATGGTACGGATTTCGGGCACAGCCAGTAGGAAAAGATAACAGTTACCTGCTAACCATGCCAGCCCTTCTCTGTACGTGCGTGTCACAGAACTCTACTGAGACCCCTAATATGTTATGCCTTTCATCATCGTTATCACAACATACACAAGATATATAGCTGAATGCTACGGACACAGACTGTAGTAAAATGTAGTTATTAGCCATGACAACTCTCTCTCATGAAAAAGTCTTGCAAAAGTTCTCTAAAATAATCACCCACAAAATGTGTTCCTGGAGTTTGTTTGTGGCTGTGACGATTAATCTCGTGTCACTCTCATCTGAAACTTTGAACGCACTATCCTCCCACAACATACTCACATTACACACCACACACTCTCACACCCAACACAAAACTTTATACAGAATGAAATGTTTCTCTTTACAGGACATCATGGTGCCATTATCAGTTGCCACAGTGTCATATTTTTAGACCAATTGTGACAACATAATTGTCATATTTATTGATCTTCCGAACCCTTCCTTTGTTTGCCCTGATGATGTCATGTTTTTGTCTTTGATCATCATGTCTTGTCCCTGTGCTTCCCTCTGCTGGTCTTATTAGGTTCTTTCCCTCTTCTATCCTCTCTCTCCCTCCCTCCCTCTCTCCCTCTCCCGCTCTCTCTCTCTATCGTTCCGTTCCTGCTCCCAGCTGTTTCTCATTCTCCTAACGACCTCATTTACTCTTTCACACTGTCCCCTATTTTGCCCTCTGATTAGAGTCCTATTTCTCCCTCTGTTTTCCGCTTCTGTCCTTGTCGGATTCTTGTTTGATGTTTGCTGTCCTGTGTCCTTGTTCCGCCCTGTCGTGTTTTTGCCTTCTTCAGATGCTGCGTGTGAGAGGTGTCTATGTCAGCTACGGCCTGTGCCTTCCTGAAGCGCACTGCAGTCTGTGGTCGCGTCTCCATTCATTCCTCTCTACTGACGAGAGGATTTCAGTTTCCTGTTTTGGATTTACTTTGATATATCAGAAGAATCATTGTTTGTTTGATACTGGAATAAAGACTCTGTTGCAATTACGTCGCTTTTGGTCTCATTCATCAGCATAACAGATGATTTATAGTTATTGACTGGGGAAGCACATAGCAAAGTCTGGATTCAGACACAAACGATAACGCAGTGTTCTATGTAATGGCACCAAGTTTTAGAACCTGGAGTCATTTTATTACCACTCCTGCCAATTCAGAAAACAGGGAATACATTTTATGAAAAAAGACAGACCAGGCTTCATTCTAAATTGTTTCTCTCAATAATAATATCAAACAATTATGATATTTTAAAAAATCTATTCATGTATCTTTATAATTTCCCAACAATTTAGTAATTGTTTATATCATCAGGCAACTTACAAACACTTTACTGGTAAAATTATGCTCCAACTTCCCAAAACCTGCCCTCACTGAGAGTTTTTCGCTCCAATTCTCCGGTACTCCATTCTCAAAATTCAGAGACTTATGGTATAGTACAAGTCGTCTGTCTGCGTGCTATGGAACTCTCACTGAGAAGACTCAGAGGGCTGACGTTTGGCACCAGTTGTGCTTCGTCTTCCTGTAACTTAAAAGAGACTCAAAGACGTTACAGTACCTTGTTCTATGCCAGACTCACGGTCTAGCATCTGTTGCCAGGGCTCTGATAATGGGATGGGCCAGGAGGTGTTGTGAAATATGTGGAGTCAGATGTCGCAGAAAATGCATGTTTTCACTTCTTCATGGTCAGATCAAAATATTATCCTCCTGGCATGGAAACGTTATCAGCATATTTATCTTGAGAGAGGGGGAGTGTGTGTGTTGTGTGTGTGTGTGTGTGTGTGTGTGTGTTGTGTGGTGTGTGTGTGTGTGTGTGTGTGTGTGTGTGGTGTGTGTGTGTGTGTGGTGTGTGTGTGTGTGTGTGTGTGTGTGTGTGTACAAGCATGTATGTGTTGGAATGATCTCAGGTCACCCAACAGTATTCTTGATCTCATTCGGTAGAGAGTTATTAGGTTATTAGACAGATATAGGTTAGGAGTCAGAACTGATGTTGGTACAAGTGAAACGACCGTTGCTCCTCTGGCAGGCCAGTATTTTTAGAGACGGGGCTTAGTAATTACCATTCTCTCTCTCTCTCTCTGTGTGTGTATGTGTGCGCGTGCGTGCGTGCCAATGTTAATAGTGCTCCCATCCGTCAACAGTGGCCAACAGGGCTCCGGAACAGGAATGCTAAATACATAAAGCACATAGCATACATGTCATTATAATACAACCTCAGCCTCAGCTAGCTAGAATCACACGGTCCACATTTCACAAATGTGCCTCCTCAAAGGCATTTAGAATACAGCTAGAAAACACTGTATAGATCTGTCTTGCACATGTTGTATAACATAGATTGTTAAATTATACTGTGCCTAAAATAGACTAAGTACAACAAACAGTTGGTTGTTGTCCAAATGAATATATCTGGTACTACTTTATGACCCATAAAGTGTGTAAAATGTATTCTCTGTATTCTTCTCTCAAACCTTGAGTCATCTGTGCCATGAAAAGACACACTGTGAGAAGAGATCTCACCGGAAGTGAGAGAGGACATCCCTCAAGCCAGGCCCTTTAAACAAAGACATGGACAAGAACTGACAGCTTTATCAATTATCTTTTAAAAAGTGAGGCACCTCTGTCCGTAGCCTGTTTTTGAGGACTGTGTGAACAGATAAGTCTTATAAGTCCTTCCACCCACCTGGCCTCTCTAATCCATAGAGAAAAATACAACATCCAACTGGTTTGTTCCTCTCATTCCATTACAGTAAGCAAGATTCTCCCCTACAGGATCCATAATGTGTGTGTGTGTGTGGTGTGTGTGTGTGTGTGTGTGTGTGTGTGTGTGTGTGTGTGTGTGTGTGTGTGTGTGTGTGTGTGTGTGTTGTGTGTGTGTGTGAGAGAGCTTGCTAGTGCTACACTGGGTAACAGCGGTTGGCTAAATGTTCCATAGGTTACTGAACCACAGGAAGTGAACACAGTGTACATACTGTATGACATGAATGTTCAGGAAAACAACAACAGATGAGTAATACTGTACACTATTTACGCAATGCATTGTCTGTTCTAAATGAATGATGTGCAAGCCTATGATAACTCCACAGTCAAGTGTGTTTCATAATGACTTAAAGGACAGTTGATAATAGTCATATTCACATGCATTAATAGAACTGAGAGAGAGCTTGGCACTTGATCACAATTAGAAATTGCATGTGCTTTTCTTTCAAATTTGGACTATGCCAAAAAACAAAAAAATGCATGAAAGTAGCAGAATGGGTGTGGTGTTTTTGTTTACCACAGAGAATTCCCAGCTGACAGCTACACGTGGCAGGGGGTATTTAAACTTTTACTGGCAGCCTTATGTAAGTCTCTGTTTTAAAGGGAGCCTCTTTTATCGGCCCCCAGGAGGCAGGGCCCAGAGATTAGGAGGCTATCTCCTATCCTGCAGCGGTGCTTCAGGGCCTGGGGGCCCTGAAGACAGGAAGGAAGGCCGGGGCAGTGGATCCAGGGTTGCAGCGGCTCCTGCCAAAGGGACAGAAAGGGCCTGTCTGCAGCCACCCAGACCTAGACCAGCGTTTTGGAAAAACACAGGAACCCAGAGGCACCAACTGCATGACAAACACCTCACAGAGAGAGAGAGAGAAACAGAGAGAGAAACAGAGAGAGAGTTAATGACAAAGATAGAGAGTGGGTGAGAGAGAGAGGGGATAGAGCAAAGGGAGAATAGTGAGAAGAACAGCATCTTGCTCTGGGGGACCCCCTAAGCCTGCCAAATGAGCTCCCTAGTCGGCTCTGCCTCTGTCCTCTGTCCCTCTATTGCCTCTTGTTACACACACAGATTCAGCTGAGTCAGAGCCTATTCAGGCCTCAACCCCCTGACATACACAGACACACAGCCAAAGACCTCCATAACAGAGCCAGGAAAACTCCCCAGCAATACCCCTCAATGATGCCAGGACTCAGTCTCAGCTCTACTGCCCTCTCCCCTACCCATTTCAGACAGAAAATGTGGTGTATTAACTGTAAAACAACAAAAAAAGAAAGACAATGTTTATACAGTATGACCCCCTTTTCAACAGCCCCTTATTTACATGTTGTATAACAGATTGTTAAATTATACTGTGCCTAAAATAGACTAAGTACAACAAAAGGTTGGTTTTTGTCACAATGAAAATATCTAGTACTACGTTATGACCCATAAAGTATGTAAAATCTGTTCCCAGCTGCACATATGCTCTCTCAAACCTTGAATCATCTATACCATGAAAATACACAATGTGAGAGAGATCTACACCAGAAGTGAGAGAGGACATACCTCCAAGCCAAGGTCACTTTAAACAAAGACATGGACAAGAACTGACAGCTTTATCAATTATCTTTTAAACACATGTTTGGTTCCAGGACATAGCTCTATTCTTTTAACAGGAACTTGGTCCCGACAGCGAGGCTGAGGGTCCTCTGTCCGTAGACTGTTTTTGAGGAACTGTGCGACCAGATACAGTAAGTCCCACCCCAGGCAGTGTTCAGGAATGTGGAACTAGACCTGTCTGTCTTAGAAGTCCTTCCACCCACCTGGTCTCTACTCCATAGAGGAAAATGCAACCATCCAACTGGTTTGTTCCTCTCATTCCATTTCAGTAAGCAAGATTTTGCCCTGCCGGATCCATACTGTACATACAGAAAGAGAGAGAGTTCAGGGCCAGCTGGGAGGACAGGGGTTGGCTGAATTTTTCCTAGGTTACTGAACTAAAGGAAGGGAACTCAGTGTACATATGTTAAGAAAGTTCAGGAAAACAGCAACAGATTAGTATAATTTATGATGTGCAAGCCTTTAAGAACTCTGCAGTAAAGTGTGTTTCTCAATGACTAGAAGGAAAGATAATGATAGTTCTATTCACATTCAGTAATAGAACTGAGAGAGAGAGAGAGAGAGAGCTTGGCACTTGATCAAAACAGGCCAAAATGTATTACAAATTGAATGTGCTTGGCTTTCAAATTCAGACTATGCCAAAAATTTAAAAAAACGCGTGACAGTAGCAGAATGGGTGTGGAGTTTTTGTTTACCACAGAGAACTCCCAGCTGACATCTACATGTGGCAAGGGGGATTTAAGCTTTCATTGGCAGCCTTATTTCTGTGTATGTTTTAAAGGGAGACTCTTTTATCGGCCCCCAGGAGGGTGACTTGGCTGCAGCGGCCCAGACCCAGACCAGACCAGCATTGTGGAAAAACACACAGAAACCCAGAGACACCAACTGCATGACAAATACCTCACAGAGACAGATATATATATATATATAGAGAGAGAGAGAGAGAGAGAGAGAGAGAGAGAGAGAGAGAGAGAGAGAGAGAGAGAGAGAGAGAGAGAGATAGAGACAGATTGGGAAACAGAAAGTTAATGACAAAGAAAGAGAGGGTGAGAGAGAAGGGATAGAGCAAAGGGAGAGATAGAGGGAGAGAGACAGCAGAAATATTTGTGACCTGTTGCCACAAGAAAAGGGCAACCAGTGAAGAACAAACACCATAGTAAATACAACCCATATTTATGCTTATTTATTTTCCCTTTTGTGCTTTAACTATTTGCACATTATTACAACACTGCATATAGTCATAATAGGACATTTGAAATGTCTCTATTCCTTTGGAACTTTTGTGAGTGTAACGTTTACTGTTAATTTTATATTGTTTATTTCACTTTTGTTTATGATCTACTTCACTTGCTTTGGCAATGTAAACACATGCTTCCCATCCCAATAAAGCCATTTTAATTGAATTGAGAGAGAGAGAGAAAGCGAGAGAGAGAAAGGACCCCCTAAACCTGCCAAATTAGCCCCCTAGGCATCTCTGCCTCCGTCCTCTGTCCCTCTATTGCCTCTTGGACCAGTACAAACAAATATGAAAATGTATGCACTTACTACAGTAAGTCGCTCTGGCATCTGCTAAATTATTAAAATGTCAAATGTAAATGTTACACACAGAGTCAGAGCTTATTCAGAGCTTATTCAGGCCTCAACCCCCTGACATACACAGACACACAGCCATAGACCTCCAGAACAGAGCCAGGAAAACTCCCCAGCAATACCCCTCAATGATGCCAGGACTCAGCCTCAGCTCCACTCCCCTCTCCCCTACCCATTTCAGACAGAAAATGTGGTATATTTCCTGTAAAAAACATATATAAGGCAATGTTTACACAATATGACCCCCTTTCAAACAGCCTCGTATTTACCCCTTTCTTGCAGGTCCTTTTATACATCTCAGTGGGTAACTGAGAAGTTTTATATGAATTCTCAAAATTGCCACAAGACCAAAAGCATAAATCTTCAAGGTGTACTTTTACAGACGAATTTGGCACCAAAAGTGCAGCTTAGAAAACAAATACATTGTTGAAATATTTTCTTTGTAAATATAATGTTTAAAGGATGTAGTTTACATATGTGCCTTAATTTAATATACGTTGAATCCATGATGCTCATGATATATGAAAATATCTTAGCGGTCACATTTGTGACCAATGGGAAAATACAGTGGCTCAAACTTATTATATTCTTTGCCTTTATTCAAACCGCTTGACATTTTTCACATTTTGTTACAGCCTGAATTAAAAAATGTATTACATTTCGATGTTTTTGTCACTGGCCTTCACACAACACCCTGTAATGTCAAAGTGGAATTATGTCTTTCAGTAGTTTTACAAATTAATTGGAAATGAAAAGCTTCATTTTTTTCGTCAATAAGTGTTCAACCCCTTCAATATGGCAAGCCTAAATAAGTTCAGGACTAAAATATGCTTAACAAGTCACATAATAAGTTGCATGGACTGTGTGCAATAATAGTGTTTAACATGATTTTTGAATGACTACCTCATCTCTGTACCCCACACATCTGTAAGGTCGCTCAGTCGATCAGTGAATTTCGATCACAGATTCAACCAAAAGACCAGGGAGGTTTCCGATGCCTCGCAAAGATGGGCACCTATTGCTACATTGGGGAAAAAAACATACATGGAATATCCCTTTGAGCATGGTGAAGTTATTAATTTCATTTTGGATGGTGTATCAATACACCCAGTCACAACAAAGATACAGGCGTATTTCCGAACTCAATTGCTGGAGAGGAAGGAAACTGTTCACGGATTTCACCATGAGGCCAATGGTGGTACTTTAAAACAGTAACAGAGTTGAATGACTGAGATAGGATAAAACTGAGGATGGATCAACAACATTGTAGTTACTCCATAATACTAACCTAATTGACTGAGTGAAAAGAAGGAAAACTGGACAGGATACAAATATTCCAAACATGCATCCTGTTTGCAACAAGGCACTAAATGAATACTGCAAAGAATGTGGCTAAGCAATTCACTTTTTGTCCTGAACACAAAGTGTTATGTTTGGGGCCAATCCAATACAGCACATTAATGAGTACCACTTTCCATATTTTAAAGCATAGTGGTGGCTGCATTATGTTCTGGGTATGCTTGAAATTGTTAAGAACTGGGAAGTTTTGTAGAAACGGACAGGCAAAAGCACAGGCAAAATCCTAGAGGAAAACCTTGTTCAGTCTGCTTCCACCAGACACTGGGAGATAAATTCACCTTTCAGCAGGACCATAACCTAAAACACAAGGACAAATCTACACTGGAGTTGCTTACCAAGAAGACAGTAATGTTCCTGAGTGGCCGATTTACAGTTTTGACTTAAATCTACTTGAAAATCTATAGCAAGACTGGAAATGGTTGTCTAGCAATTATCAACAACCAATTTGACATAGCTTGAAGAATTTTGAAAATAATAAACGGGAAATGTTGCACAATTTAGGTGTGTAAAACTCTTAGAGACTTACCCAGAAAGACTCAAAGCCGTAATCGCTGCCAAATGTGCTTCTACAAAGTAATGGCAAAGTAGGGATGTGAATACTTATGTAAATTCGATATTTCTGCATTTTATTTTCAATACATTTGGAAACATTTCTAAAAACATGTTTTCACTTTGCCATTATTGGGTATTGCGTGTAGATGGGTGAGAAACAAAATCAATTGAATCCATTTTAAATTCAAGCTTTAACACAGCAAAATGTGGAATGAATCAAGGGGTATCAATTTTTTTTTTTTTCAGAAGACTGTAAAACGTCATATTTTGTTATTTCAGGGGGAATTGACCAGGTACAGACCCTTAAACTGAATTATTGTAATAACTTTACAAATATTCAATGTCAACCGATTTGTTTAGAGTCTCTTGCGCAATGGCAAACCTGGTTGATATGAGTTTTGCTCAATGTTCACAAGGGTAGACATGGTTAATCAGAGTATTGGGACAGAGCCACAAGTGTAAACCTGTTTTAGTTGGATATTTGCACTCAGATATGCAGGTGTAGATCTTGTTTATATCATTTTGGGTTCTAAGTCAAATGTGTAGACCTGGTTTGTAGGAGTACTGGAGCTGAGGTGCAAGGGTAGACCTGGTTTACAGTTTATGAGTATTTATTCTTTGACACATTTAGACCTGGCTTAGTTGACTAATTGGGTTCAAGCTCAGGTGCAGACTTTGAAGGTACGTACATTGGAGATGTACAAAAGTGTGTACAAAAAGAAGTACAAGTGTAGACCTGGTTTGTATGAAAGTTGGGGCTGAAATGCAGAAGTACAACTATTTTTATGACAATTGGGGCTGACATGTAGCTGGAGACCTGTTTAAAAAAAATCTGCATTGGTTTAGACGAGCAGGTGTACATCTGGTCTGTAAGAATATTGGGGCTGAAGTACAAGTGTAGACCTGGTTTGTATAAATGTTGAGGCTTGGGCACTGGGGTAGACTTGTTTTATATTATTGTACCTATGGATTGACCTGGTTTATATGAGTAATGGGGTGTAGGGATACACAATGTTCATACTGGTAATGGGTCTTGATGGACAACTATTGCCCATTCAATTCCTTTCTGTTTGTAGTAGGAAAAAAGTGAATGGGGCTCATGTGTTATACCACTGTACTTCTATGAGTTTATCTATGAAATGATTAGCATACAGGTCAGCGGTGACAGGACTAAGATATGCAAATAACAGGGTTGTGGTGTGCAGCGAATAACTGGACATAGGTTACAGTTGGTGACTTGGAGAATACAGGGCTGAGATAGGCAAGTAACAGGGATGAGGTGTATTGGGAAAGAAACTGGGGTCTAAATTTGGGAACAAATCGGTTAATGAATTTACCTGTAAAAAAGCAGAGAACCATTCACCCAGCCTAATACCTGTATTTTGGTTACAGGGTCTGTAAAATAGCAGGAATCATGACTAGGTCTTTAGGTGGCTTTAATACCCCTTTCATATATAAAGTTGAAGTCGGAAGTTTACATACACCTTAGCTAAATACATTTAAACTCAGTTTTCACAATTCCTGACATTTAATCCTAGTAAATTCTCTGTCTTAGGCCAGTTAGGATCACCACTTTATTTTAACTTCTTATGGCTGAGATCCCGTTAACGGGATCGACTTGACAACAGCCAGTGAAAGTGCAGGGCGCCAAATTCAAACAACAGAAATCTCATAATTAAAATTCCTCAAACATACAAGTATTTTACACCATTTTAAAGATAAACTTCTTGTAAATCCAGCCACAGTGTCCGATTTCAAAAAGGCTGTACGACGAAAGCACACCAAACGATTATGTTAGGTCAGTACCTAGTCACAGAAAAACACAGCCATTTTTCCAGCCAAAGAGAGGAGTCACAAAAAGCAAAAATAGATAGATAAAATTAATCACTAACCTTTGATGATCTTCATCAGATGACACTCAGAGGACTTCATGTTACACAATACATGTATGTTTCGTTCGATAAAGTTCATATTTATATTCAAAAATCTTAGTTTACATTGGCGCATTATGTTCAGTGGTTTCTGTTTTGCCTCCAAAACATCCGGTGATTTTGCAGAGAGCCACATCAATTTACAGAAATACTCATAATAAACATTGATAAAAGATACAAGTATTATACATGGATCTCAGATTTCAAAAAAACTTTACGGAAAAAGCACACCATGCTCTAATCTGAGTACAGCGCTCAGAGTCCAAACAAGCCATACAGATATCCGCCATGTTGTGGAGTCAACAGAAGTCAGAAATTGTATTATAAATATTCACTTACCTTTGATGATCTTCATCAGAATGCACTCCCAGGAATCCCAGTTCCACAATAAATGTTTGTTTTGTTCGATAACGTCCATAATTTATGTCCAAATACCTCCTTTTTGTTCGCGCGTTTAGTTCCAAAATCCAAATTGATGACGCGCAGGTCAGACGAAAGGTCAAAAAATGTCATTACAGTTCGTAGAAACATGTCAAACAATGTATAGAATCAATCTTTAGGATGTTTTTAACATAAATCTTCAATAATGTTTCAACCGGAGAATTCCTTTGACTTCAGAAATGCGATGGAACGCAGGTCGCTCTCACGGGAGAGCGCATGATCAGCTCATGCCAGACACCTGACTCAAAGAGCTCTCCTTCCCTCATTCTTCACAGTAGAAGCATCAAACAAGGTTCAAAAGACTGTTGACATCTAGTGGAAGCCATAGGAAGTGCAATATGACCCCAAAGACACTGTATATTGGATAGGCAAACTTACAAACCTCAGATTTCCCACTTCCTGGTTGGATTTTTTTCTCAGGTTTTTGCCTGCCATATGAGTTCTGTTATACTCACAGACATCATTCAAACAGTTTTAGAAACGTCAGAGTGTTATTTATCCAAATCTAATAATAATATGCATATCTTAGCTTCTGGGACTGAGTAGCAGGCAGTTTACTCTGGGCACCTTATTCATCCAAGCTACTCAATACTGTCCTCAGCCATAAGAAGTTTTAAGAATGTGAAATGTCAGAATAATAGTAGAGAGAATAATTTATTTCAGCTTTTTTTCTTTCATCACATTCCCAGTGGGTCAGAAGTTTACATACACTCCATTAGTATTTGGTGG
Organism: Salvelinus sp. IW2-2015; assembly: GCF_002910315.2. Classification (NCBI taxonomy): domain Eukaryota; kingdom Metazoa; phylum Chordata; class Actinopteri; order Salmoniformes; family Salmonidae; genus Salvelinus; species Salvelinus sp. IW2-2015. The sequence goes on along the minus strand of NC_036863.1, from coordinate 46,375,379 downwards.
CACTGCCTTTTAAATTGTTTAATAACTTGGGTCAAATGTTTCGGGTAGCCTTCCACAAGCTTCCCACAATAAGTTGGGTGAATTTTGGCCCATTCCTCCTGACAGAGCTGGTGTAACTGAGTCAGGTTCGTAGGCCTCCATGCTCGCACACGCTTTTTCAGTTCTGCCCACAAGTTTTCTATAGGATTGAGGTCAGGGCTTTGTGATGGCCACTCCAATACCTTGACTTTGTTGTCCTTAAGCCATTTTGCCACAACTTTGGAAGTATGCTTGGGGTCATTGTCCATTTGGAAGACCTATTTGCTTTAACTTCCTTACTGATGTCTTGATGTTTCTTCAATATGTCCACATAATTTTCCACCCTCATGATGCCATCTATTTTGTGAATTGCACCAGTCCCTCCTGCAGCAAAGCACCCACACAACATGATGCTGCCACCCCCGTGCTTCACGGTTGGGATGGTGTTCTTCGGCTTGCAAGTCTCCCTCTTTTTCCTCCAAACATAATGATGGTCATTATGGTCAAACAGTTCTATTTTTGTTTCATCAGACCAGAGGACATTTCTCCAAAAAGTACGATCTTTGTCCCCATGTGCAGTTGCAAACCGTAGTCTGTCTTTTTTGTGGCGGTTTTGGAACAATGGCTTCTTCCTTGCTGAGTGGCCTTTCAGGTTATGTCGATATAGGACTTGTTTTACTGTGGATATAGATACTTTTGTACCTGTTTCCTCCAGCATCTTCACAAGGTCCTTTTCTGCTGTCCTGGGATTGATTTGCACTTTTCGTACTAAAGTACGTTCATCTCTAGGAGACAGAACACGTCTCCTTCCTGAGCGGTACGATGGCTGCGTGGTCCCATGGTGTTTATACTTGTGTACTATTGTTTGTACAGATGAACGTGGTACCTTCAGGCATTTGGAAATTGCTCCCAAGGATGAATCAGACTTGCAGAGGTCTACATTTTTTTTCTGAGGTCTTGGCTGATTTCTTTTGATTTTCCCATGATGTCAAGCAGAGGCACTGAGTTTGAAGGTAGGCCTTGAAATACATCCACAGGTACACCTCCAATTGACTCAAATGTCAGTTAGCCTGTCAGAAGCTTCTAAAGCCATGGCATCATTTTCTGGAATTTTCCAAGCGGTTTACAGGCACAGTCAACTTAGTGTATGTAAATTTCTGACCCACTGGAATTGTGATACAGTGAATTATAAGTGAAATAAAAGGTAAATAGTCTGTCTAAACAATTGTTGGAAAAATGACTTGTGTCATGCAAAGTAGATGTCCTAACCGACTTGCAAAACTATAGTTTGTTAACAAGAAATTTGTGGAGTGATTGAAAAACGAGTTTTAATGACTCCAACCTAAGTGTATGTAAACTTCCGACTTCAACTGTACCTAAATGCAGGTAATAAAAGCAGGCATTGTATATTAGTGGTACATTTGTCTGTGTCTGAAAGAGGTATAGTCTCTCATTATCCTTTACTCTGATTAGCATATTCTTCATGAGAACTTTTTACAGCTTTAACTCAGAGACCTTAATGTTCTTAGTTTGTTTAACCAGTGAAGTATTATCGAACCTAACCTTAACAGAGTCTTCTTTTACACAGTTTACACATACACAGTTCATCTCCAAATTAGACAGAGCCATTTGGCTCATGTCGTCTGTTGGCTGCCTTGACTTGACATCCAGCTACACTTGTTGTGAGCGCCCCCTCTACATACCCACCACTTTTTCATACAGCGTGTTATACACTGCGCACTACACTTATTACGTTTTCCTATACCAGCCCCCCCCACATCACACTCTATAATCCCCAGTATAAATATTTAGAAAGTAATTGTTTAAAACAATTTCTTAAATCACACAATGCTTTGATACCTAGGCAGAACAGCTCTTGAGTCTTGACCACAACCCTAGCTCTTCTGACCTCCATCCTATGGCATCTCACAGAGCTCTGGATGACAGTGTGGGATGACAGTGCGTCCCTCAACATGTTCTGTATCCATGCAGACCTTTACGGCCAATCAAGGCACAAGGCGAGACCCAGATGCAGATGGTTGGAGTCTTACAATGTTTATTAATCCAAAGGGGTAGGCAAGAGAATGGTCGTGGACAGGCAAAAAAGGTGAAAACCAGATCAGAGTCCAGGAGGTACAGAGTGGTAGACAGGCTCATGGTCAAGGCAGGCAGAATGGTCAGGCAGGTGGGTACAAAGTCCAGAACAGGCAAGGGTCAAAACCGGGAGGACTAGAAAAAGGGGAATGCAAAAAGCAGGAGAACAGGAAAACCGCTGGTTGACTTGGAAACATACAAGACAACCTGGCACAGAGAGACAGGAAACACAGGGATAAATACACTGGGGAAAACAAGCAACACCTGGAGGGGGTGGAGACAATAACGAGGACAGGTGAAACAGATCAGGGTGTGACAGTAACCCCCCCCTTTAGGGACGCCACCTGGCGTCTTACCTGGTTGACCGCGGTGTCGGTGGTGGAAGTCGGTGATGAGGGTTGGATCCAGGATGTCTCTAGCGGGAACCCAGCACCTTACCTCCGGGCCGTAACCATTCCAGTCAACCAGGTACCGGAAGCCCCTGCCCCGTTCGAACACCCAGGAGACGTTTTACCGTGTAGGCCAGATGGCCATCAATGACACGGGGGGGGGGGGCAGCAGACAAAGAACAGTGAAACACGGGCTTAATCTTAGACACATGGAAGGTAGGGTGAATACAGAGGGTACGGGGTAACACAAGACGGACAGCAGTGGAACTCAGGACTCTGAAGATGAGAAAAGTACCTATGAAACGAGGGGACAGTTTGCGGGACTCTACCCGAAGGGGCCACCGGGCCTGCCTGGAGTTGAGGTGCTTGGCTGTACGGAGATATTGTGAAGGTGACAGGTGGTGACAATCCCACCCTAGCCCTTCACGCCAAGCCTTATCTCCCTCTCTTTAACCACCCAGCTGTGGCTTGGGTTCTATGTTCTGGCCTTGTGAAGGGGGAGAGGCCACAATACTGTGTAGCTCTCCTTTTCCTCAGTGAGGCAACAGCCATCAATGGGGCATGCTGTTTTGTCTACTATCAGCATGGACCCCAGCACGCCAAGGCTAGCAGGAGTACAACACAGCTTTATCTGTCTCCCTCTCTCCCTCTTTTCCTCCCTCCCTCCCTCTCTCTCTCCTTTCTCCTCTCTCTTTGATGCAGGAGTTGTGCCAGCTTTTAGGCCTACTGATAGGCTCCCCGCATGTTGTCTCGGTGAATCATGGCTCCTGTAAAGGCTCTGCGGGCTATTGGTCCTGCATGTCCCCGTATGGGAGAGAGTGAGGAGTGGACTGAAAATGGATGGGTGGGTGGTTGTCTAACTCCAATTTTCTTTTCAGAGCATCTATTGGAGATGGGCAAGATGCCCTTGACAACACACCATAATGGTTATCTCCAAGGCAACAAAGCCTTTTTCCCCCGGTATGTTCATGTATTCGTTTTCTCTGTTGTGATATGTCACAGCATTGATTTTGTATCAAGGACAGTCATTTCTGGCTTATTAGTCCTTTGTGTGATGCTGGGACTGTAATTTCTAGCTGAGATGCTCTTTGAGACAGCAACAGTAAAAATACAGTGTCTGGCTTTCTGAATCATCCCCCAAAGGGATGGACAGACACAGATACAGTCACAGTGGCCTTGTAAAAAAACTAAAATGTTTGCTACATACAGTGCATTCGGAAAGTATTCACACCCCTTGACTTTTTCCACATGTTGTTACGTTTTCTCATCAGTCTACACACAATACCCCAAAACGACGAAGCAAAAACAGGTTTTTAGAAATGCAAATGTATTAAAAATAAAAACTGAAAGATAACATTTACATACAGTAAGTATTCAGACCCTTTACTCAGTACTTTGTTGAAGCACCTTTGGCAGTGATTACAGCCTCGATTCTTCTTGAGCATGACGTTACAAGCTTGGCACACCAATGTGGACGTGGAGCTTCGCTGCACAACTATTTGCAGGTCTCTCCAGAGATCAGGTTCAAGTCCGAGCTCTGATTGGGCCACTCAAGGGCGTTCAGAGACTTGCCCCAAAGCCACTCCTGTGATGTCTTGGCTGTGTGCTTAGGGTCGTTGTCCTGTTGTCTGAGGTCCTGAGCGCTCTGGAGAAGGTTTTCATCAAGGATCTCTCTGTACTTTGCTCCATCAATTTTTCCCTCGACCCTGACTAGTCTCCCAGTCCCTACCTCTGAAAAACATCCCCACAGCATGATGCTACCACCACCATGCTTCACCATAGGGATGGTGCCAGGTTTCCTGCAGATGTGAAGCTTGGCATTCAGGCCAAAGAGTTCAATCTTGGTTTCATCATCCCAGAGAATCTTGTTTCTCATGGTCTGAGAGTCCTTTAGGTGCCTTTTGGCAAACTGCAAGAGGGCTGTCATGTGCCTTTTAATGAGGAGTGACTTCCGTCTGGCCACGCTACCATAAAGGCCTAATTGGTGGAGTGCTGCAGAGATGGTTGACCTTCTGGAAGGTTCTCCCATCTCCACAGAGGAACTGGAGCTTTGTCAAAGTGACCATCGGGTTCTTGGCTGGGAGTCCAGCTCTAGGAAGAGTCTTGGTGGTTCCAAACTTCTTCCATTTAAGAATGATGGAGGCCACTTTGTTCTTGAGGACCTTCAATGCTGCAGAAATGTTTTGTTACCCTTCCCCAGATCTGTGCCTCGACACAATCCTGTCTTGGAGCTCTACGGACAATTTGTTCAACTTGATGGCTTGGTTTTTGCTCTGACATAAACTTTCAACTGTGGGACCTTATATAGACAGGTGTGTGTCTTTCCAAATGTGCATTTGTATTTATTATGGAACCCCATTTGCTATTGCCAAGGCAGCAGCTAATCTTCCAGGGGTCCAGCAAAATTAAGGCAGTTTATAAATGTTTTAAATATTACAATACATTCATAGATTTCACAACACACTGTGTGCCCTCAGGGCCCAACTCCACCACTACCACATAGTACATATGTTATTGTGTGTGTGTATGCATGTGTCTGTGGCTATGTTGTGTTGCTTCACAGTCCCCGCTGTTCCATAAGGTGTCTTTTATCTGTTTTTTTCCCATCTAATATTACTGCTTGCATCAGTTACTTGCATGTAGTCATGACTCTATGTATGACTGTGCACCTCCCATAGTCTGTTCTGGACTTGGGGACTGTGAAGAGACATGTGGCATGTCTTGTGGGGTATGCATGGGTGTCTGAGCTGTGCGCCAGTAGTTCAAACAGACAGCTCAGTGCATTCAACATGTACCTCTCATAAATAAAAGCAGTGATGAAGTCAATCTCTCCTCCACTTTGAGCCATGAGAGATTGACATGCATATTATTAATATTAGCTCCCTGTGTACATCCAAGGGCCAGCCGTGCTGCCCTGTTCTGAGCCAATTGTAATTTTCCTAAGTCCTTTTTTGACCACACGACTGAACAGTAGTCAAGCTGTGATAAAACTAGGGCCTGTAGGACCTGCCTTGTTGATAAGGTAGAGCAGCGCTTTATTATGGACAGACTTCTCCACATCTTAGCTACTGTCGTATCAATATGTTTTGACCATGACAGTTCAGTCTAGGGTTACTCTAAGCAGTTTAGTCACCTCAACTTGCTCAATTTCCACATTTATTTATTACAAGATTTAGTTGAGGTGTATGGTTTAGTGAATGATTTGTCCCAAATACAATGCTTTTAGTTTTAGAAATATTTAATATTAACTTATTCTTTGCCACCCACTCTGAAACTAACTGCAGCTCTTTGTTAAGTGTTTCAGTCATTTCAGTCGCTGTAGTAGCTGACATGTATAGTATTGAGTCATCCACATACATAGACACACTGGCTTTACTCAAAACCAGTGGCATGTCCAAATCACTCAAAGCCAGTGGCATATCCAAATCATGTCCAATCAATTGAATTTACCACAGGCGGACTCTAATCAAGTTGTAGAAACAGCTCAAGGTTGATCAATGTACCTGAGCTCAATTTCGAGGCTCATAGCAAAGGGTCTGAATGCTTATGTATATAAGGTATTTTCTTATTAATTTTTTTTGTATGCAAATAGCAACAACACATTTTTCTTTTCACATTGTCATTATGGGGTATTGTGTGTAGATGGATGAGGATTTTAAAATAAGGCTGTAACGTAACAAAATGTGGAAAAAGGGAAGGGGTCTGAATACTTTCCGAATGCACTGTACTACTACTACACCAGTTCCAGTGCTCTAATCTTGGACTGATTTAGACCTGGGATGCCAGGTTGTCACGTTCCTGACCTGTTTTCTGTTGTTTTGTATGTGTGTGATGGTCAGGGCGTGAGTTTTGGGTGGGCATTCTATGTTATGTGTTTCTATGTTGGTTTAGGGTTGCCTGGTATGGCTCTTAATTAGAGGCAGGTGTTTTGCGTTCCTCTAATTAAGAGTCATATTTAGGTAGGTTGTTTCACTGTGTTCGTTGTGGGTGGTTGTTACCTGTCTCTGTGTTTGTGTTCTGCACCAGATAGGTCTGTATCGGTTTTCACGGTTTGTTGWTTTGTTTGTTGTTTGTAGTGTTCACTTGTCGTCAAATTAAACATGTTGAACACTAACCGCGCTGCACTTTGGTCCTCTCCTTCACCCCTGGAAGAAAGCCGTTACACAGGTGATCCCTTACAACAACAAAAAACATGTCAAATCTGCATTTATAGCTATCTTTCACATGTGGAGCTTAAATTTCATGTATTACATTTAGAATTCACACGTTAACACCACCTTTTCACATGTGAGAAGAAAAAATGTTTTCAACTCACATGTGAATAGCAGTTGCACATGTGAAATGAACGGTTTCACGAGGGAAAAACAATCACAAGTCAAAATCCCATTTGCTGTTTCACATGTATGAAAACTCACTTCCACGTGGGAAATTGCAAGTTCATATGTAAGAAACATTCACATGTGAAAATCAAACTTTCATATGTGGAATTGCAGTGTTATTCTTCTCCTAGTGAAAAGGTGGTGTTAACATGTTGCTGTCGCAATGTTGCCACATATGGATTTGCAAATTCTGTAATGCCATTACGTACAAAGGTGAAGGCCTACCTGAGTATAATAATTAACGTGTGTTAAAAATAATTATTTCTTATTTCTGAGCCATCCAAGGAGTGTTACTGCTGCAGGTGCCTCTCTTCTTCGTATGTTGGTCAATGACCGTTGGAAGGCCAGTGAAAAAACGAAGAAGCTATCGCTCAGTGTCTCCTTATTTATCTTGTTTAACATGTTAAAATGAACTGAATTCATCAGTTAACTCAAATTAACCTTTTGTATGTAGTAGAGTTAAAATGGTTATTTCATCAATCGTCAAATTATTAGAATAGTACACAACGCAGAACAGAACAACCAGGTTGAAGGTCAGTGGCCAAAGCCCGCGAACAGGAATATTCCAAGTTCAGACAGAAGGGGGGAGTCAGATCGCTATGATCGCCAGGAACTTTACTTTTGGTGTCTATTTTTAATTGTTGCGCTACTGGTGCTGCCTGTTGATGTTAGGTAGGCAGCTACAGTAGCTGAATGATGTATGGTATGTAACTTTGGCCTTGTGTTTTGGCTTATTCTCCTGCTGAAAGGTGAATTAATGTCCCAGTCTGTCAGAGTGTGCGCAACTGGTCGAAGGAAGTCGGGTGCAGGAGAGCAGAGATGAGTGAACAGGCACACTTTAATCAGGCAGGGGAAAACAGCCGGACGCAACTGCGTCACAACACTCCGGCCCAAGGATAAAGCGATAGCGCACAAATCACACAAATAGGTACAAAATAACAAAACCACGGGTTAAAACAATACCCGGTGCAAAACCAACCTGAAGCGTCACACACGTAACGAACGAACAATACCACACACAGACATGGGGGGAACAGAGGATACCAGGTGTGCGGGAAAACAAGACAAAACAAATGGAGAATGAAAGGTGGAGCGACGATGGCTAGAAGACCGGTGACGTCGACCACCGAACGCCGCCCGAACAGTGTCTGTTGGAAAGCAGACTGAAACCAGTTTTTCTCCATGATTTTGCCAGTGCATAGCTCCATTCATTTTTTTATCTAGAAAAACTCCCCAGTCTAAAATGATTACAAGCATACACATAACATGATGCAGCCACCAGTATGCTTTAAAATATGGCGAGTGGTACTCAGTAATGTGTTGTAATGGTTTTGCCCCAAACATAACACTTTGTATTCAGGACAAAAAGAGAATTGCTTTGCCATGTTTTTTGCAGTATTACTTGTTGTAAACAGGATATATGTTTTGGAATATTTTTATTCTGTACAGGCATCCTTCTTTTCTCTCTGTCAATTAAGTTAGTAATGTGGGGTAACTACAATGTTGTTCATCCATCCTCAGTTTTCCATCACAGCCATTAAACTCTGTAACTGTTTTAAAGTCACCATTGGCCTCATGGTGAAATCTCTGAACGGTTTCCTTCCTCTCCGGGAACTGAGTTAGGAAGGACGCCTGTATCATTGTAATGACTGGGTGTATTGATATACCATCCAAAGTGTAATAAATAACTTCAACATTATCAAAGGATTATTCAAAGTCTACTTCAAACATCTTTTACCCATGTACCAATAGGTGCCCTTCTCTGCGAGGCATTGGAAAACCTTCCTGGTCTTTGTGGTTCAATCTGTGTTTGAAATTCACTGTTCGACTGATGTGTGGGGTACAGAGATGAGGTAGTCATTCAAAAAGCATGTAAATTTGAGTCTATTCACACACGGGGCATCAATCTAAGTAAATCTAAATCCCCATCAAAATCCAAACGTTTAAGCTAGAGATATCTGCAACTCAATGTCGCCCTTCTACATCTACGGTGGAAAGTGGCAGAGCTACAGTACAGTGCTGTTTGTCAGACCAGGATACATCCTGAAGTCGGTAACACTAATGTGCCAACTTTTGTCTGTAGTGTCCAAACCGTTTGAGCTACAAACTAATATGACCCCACTGTAGAAAGGGGAGACTCACGACAAGTGAAGTGAAGTGAAGTGACAAGTGTCACGGGATTCATCTAAAGGTAAACCATACAAATGAATAGAGGTAGTTTTGTACCAACAAAAATAAGGGGTTAAATATGGTAAAAAAAAGTAAAATATATTTCCTGAGCTTTCTTTTATCTCCTAGATATAGGAAAGACACTTCAAAACCGTATTTCTTATGATACATTTTTGCCATTTATGAATGTGTTATTTAATGCAATTCTGTGGGCTGTAGTAGTAAAGGCCAAATTCAATATTTTATCTAATATTCTTTTTATTTTGGGGGGGGATACCTAAAGGGGTCCTAAAATTCTAAATCAAATATCTAAACGATGGTATGTCCTTCTTAAAACAATTGCATATGCAACTTTGTACCTTTTAAGAATTAGACTTTTAGACTTATAAGAATTGAACACTATTACTGCACACAGAGTGAGTCCATGCAACTTATTATGTGACTTGTTATGCACATTACTACTCCTGAACTTATTTAGGCTTGCCATAAGAAAGGGATTGTATACTTTTTTCATTGACATTATGGGTAGTGTGTGTAGGCCACTGACTCCTAAAAATCTCAATTTAATCACATTTCAATTCAGGCTGTAACACAACAAAATGTGGAAAAGTCTAGGTTTGTGTTCTTGACACATATGATTTTTGATGTTGTTTTCTTTGTAAGGGGGTACAATTAATTATCAGGTAGAACAGAAAACCAGCTTTAGTCCCAACCTCAAAGGATCAAATTTGAATACCCCTGATATATACCATCCCTGAGGGTTGTACAAATTCTCTAATATAAATTGCAATCACATTTCTTTCCTCCTCAAAAATGTCTGTCCATCTGTCTGTGTGTGCCTGTCAATGCATGAAACTGTCTGAATGTCAATGTCCCCCTCTGTCTCCTTGTGTGTGTGTCTGCCTTATAAATGATGTGTTGTGAATGGAAATACAGCTTCCTCTGATAATAATGCAGGATGGGACTGTTGTAACCCCTGAACACACACACACACACAGACAACCCTTGACCCACCATTGGCGTGCACCAACATACACTCTTATCAATGATGCAACACACTGACACACACACAGACACAATGGTCCCTGATAACTTTACTGTTGCTCGTGTAAGCCATTGGGAAATCTGAATTGAATAGGTGGCAAGGGGCCTAAAACACCAATGTCTGTCTGACAAAGGAAAGAGTCAAGTGACCGTTGGAGATTGATTTAAATTCATAGTAATAATATACTGAATTAGCCTAATACCCCCAAAAATGTAATATATTGAAATTAGAGACAAGACAGCATGGACATGATCCGTACCTTTCTAAAAATCAGTAGCTAATATAAAAGAGATCAAACTATGTTCATGTATAGCTAATATTCAATTGAGCGTTTCAATTTTTGAACGGGCTTTGATGACAATTGTGAATCGATTAGCTCCATCGAAAGTGATTTGATCTCACAATCGAACGGTTGTATCCTTTGAAGCTGTCTATATTATGCATATTGGGAGAAAGTTAACATGGGGTGAGCGCCTCTGATCTCCTCAACATGAAAACACGACATCAGTCGAAACCATGTGGGTGGATAATGTTCGAAATTGATATTCTGTATGTTGTGGAATCAACAAGATCAATGAAAACATAACAGTGGTTTAGGAACAATGTGTCTACGAAGATCTTCCTTATGTCACCCGTGAGAATATCATTTGTCTTTAAAAAAAATCTAGATCACACAAGAGCTGTCCAGTGTGCTGAACACACCATCTCAACCCTGCATCACGTGGTCAAGACACAATGTACATTTTGATGGATTTAATGTTTTTACAAATGGGTTCGCATGGGCTACTATACTGGACCTTTATCAAAAGAATAACAAAACAGCCACTGGTACATACTTTGTGTGTTTCAACAACTGTGTAACTGAATATTGAAAGGCTGTATGTGACATTTCTTGACAATGCGCAATACAAAAGGTACCTCTTGGATAGCTCCATTAGCGACATTTCAAGCTAGCTGTGGAGTGACTTTACGGTACATTATTAACACTGTTAGATATCGTGTGAAAAAGCCACAAATGTAAGCATTATATATTTTTCCAGGAACTCAGTCTGGGTCTCAACGTACTATTGTGAGTAATTACACCAGGTGCAATGTAGTTGTGCATCATCAGTTTTTCTTTTGTTATTGTCAGTCACTGACAGTCACTTAATTAGCCATGTCAGCAATACAAAATGTGATTGCTAGTTAGTCTAGCCAGCTATCCAAACATGTAGCAATCATGGCCGAATACCGACTGGGCACGTGCCCAGGGGCCATAACTTCCAGGAGGCCCCCATTGATTTTGTTATTCATTCTCACTCAGATATCATATTAACATGGCATAAGTCATGGCAAAATGTGTAGAATTGCAGGAAATTAGCTTTAAGACTGCAAAACATTTCTCTCCACTCCATGGCAAAATGACTATAGCCTAAGCTTATCTCAAAGTCCAAGGTCCATCACACTGGTGATAGAAAAGCCTAATACGCTGGGCTATGTTATCAGCGCAAAACATCATCAGTATTCTTTCTCATCAGCTTTAACAAAGAACTACAATTACGTGTAATAACGCCTTGTTCACACAACAGCATCATTGCGTTTTGGTACACCAGAAGTACTTGCTCACCTTGCAGCATTGCAGATGCAGTTTCAGTGTGTTCTGTGTTCTATGTGGTGCATAAGTACTTGGAGACTTTGGATACATCCAACATATGTAACAAATTGTATATTTAGACCTGACAGAAATAGTAGCAAAAGGTGAATGTTGAACTTTTGTTGCACACATATCCAGTAGAAATGTTGGATTACATAATTAGAAAGTTTGACTGCAGAATTGAATACACGGCATTGATGCAATAATGCTGTTGGTCTGATCGAGGCGTAAATGTGCGTAGATGCCTGAAAGCTCCCAGCTCCATTCTGTGGCCGAACACCTCAGAAGCCTCTTTAATTGGGAGGCAATCTGCAAGTCTGCAACCATAGCCGCGGGAAGTAGGGGTGCTGAGTGTGCTGCAGCACCCCCTGAAATAAAAAATAAATTTGAATCACCCCAAAATAATAATTACAACAACAAAAAATTATCTCACAAAAGTAGTGCACTGGGCCTTTACTAGACCTGTATTAGCGGACCGGATGCCATTAAGACTATTTTATTTTTTCCCCAGACTAGCTTGCGGTGTGGACTAGCTTGTGGCGTGTGGCACCTGTGTAAATAAATAAACCACTGAAGAAGTCGCTAAAGTGTATCATGATTATTTTTGTTGTGAGGTGGCGCTTGGATTGAGAAGACTACGGCAATGTAATGATGCAACCAGTCTCTTTGCCGCATCATGAGGTCCACCAGATGCATCAATCTCTTTGCGTTCCGAAGGAAGTCATTCATTGTCATTGGAGCAGTCTGCAATGCTACGCTGGGGGCTGCTGCACGAGAGCAGCGGTGCATTCTGTATACCGTGTGCGCTCAATATTTTCAACTCGTGATTTGCTCGTGCATTGGTACAAACACACACAGACTCCTACTAGCTAGTTTTTAACTAGTTGAAAAGCAAAGCACATGTTCGTTAAGTATGGAAAATGGGGACTAGACATCCGGCAAAACAAAATGCATATGCTTCTGGTGGACATCAGGCCAGTGGCGGTCGATACAGTTTAAGATGAGGGAGGATGATAATTTTTTTAATGAGCATTGCCTTGGATGTCATTCATATTCCATTCATCAAGGTCAATGTAACATCAATAGGTTAAGGGTTAATATGATGCTAGAATTTCCCCTATACCCATCATGAGGTTTCTACAACCTAGCCTATGAATTAAAGTCTACAACGTATAGTAGGTGCACAGGTTAAGAGAAATTTGTGTAATCAAGGTGATAGACATTGACAGATTCAATACCGCCTTGCACAACCTTGCCTGCATCTAGCTGATCTAGGGTGTAATCATTAGTCTAAAAGTTTCAAACAAGAGTTTCTATTGGACAAATGCAGGTATGTTTATCCCGGTTTCATTCTGTTTGCATCTGTTAAAAAACTTTTTTCAACAGAATTGGCGGAATGAATACACCCCTGATCACATGCAAACACATTTCACTTTCATAGCAGCCACATACAAACAGAGCCCTATGATCATTGGATAATTGCTTCTTGCATCTACGCGCGCTCTACTCCTCTCACCTTTTCCCTTCGCTTGTGGACTTCAGTGCATAACACATCAGCTGTCTGTGACCAGGTGAAAAAACCTTTCCAAGCCAAACCTTCATATTATAACCGCTACACACAGCCCACATTGTTGTCACCATATTAGCTAACTTCAAGTCAACATAGCTACTAGAACGCATTAGTAATCCCTCTGCAATCATACAGTACAGTGTAGAGTTAGCAAGCAGTTTAGTAGTTACATCGGTGGGCTCCGGTTGCAATAAATTAATAAAACCAAAAGCTTACCTTGTCTTGGAAGAGTTTCAGTGTTGGATAGCCATAGCCAGCTAGGTAACATAGCATCCCTCTCTGTTTAAGCCGGGTGTTTGAGTAGGCTAAACTAGATAGCTGCATTCGTCAGCTCTGTAAGTGACAGTAAAAACAAAATTAAATATATCTAGCTCTCTCTCGCTCTCTCTCTCTCTCTTGCTTCTCCTTAATTTTTAAAGAAATTAGTTTGTTCAAAACTGTTCAACTATTGTATTTCTCTCTCTTTGAGTCAACTACTCACCACATTTTATGCACTGCAGTCCTAGTTACCTGTAGCGTATGCATTCAGTATTACATTCTCTGATCCTTTAATTGGGTGGACAACATGTCAGTTCATGCTGCAAGAGTTCTGATAGGTTGAAGGACGTCTTCCGGAAATTGTCATAATTACTTTGTAAATCTATGGAAGGGGGTGAGAATCATGAGCCTCCTAGATTTTGTAATGAATCCAATGTGTCCAGAGGAGGGCGGAAACTAGCTGTCCTCCGGCTACACCATGGTGCTGTTGAGGCTACTGTAGACCTTCATTGCAAAACAGTGTGTTTTAATCAATTATTTGGTGACGTGAATATATTTTGTATAGTTTAATCCAAAAAGGATAACTTTTTAAATGTTTCACTATTTAGATTTTTCTGAAATTCACTGAGGAGGATGGTCCTCCCCTTCCTCCTCTGAGAAGCCTCCACTGCAGCTGGTATAACCCGAGTAAACCTGTAGTGTGTCACTGATTCTAGCACATTTTACATTGTTGCCACATTAGATGCCTGAAGGCTAACAGCTCCATTCTGTTGCCGAACACCTCAAAAGCCTCTAATTGAGAGGCAATCTGCAAGTCTGCAACCATATCCGCGGGAAGTAGGGGTGCTGAGGGTGCTGCAGCACCCCCTGAAATAAATAAAAAAATAAATATGAATCACCCCAAAATAATAATTACAACAAAAAAAAGAAATCTCACAAAAGTAGTGCACTGGACCTTTACTAGACCTGTATTAGCGGACCGGATGCCAGCAACAATTTAAATTTCTCCCGGACTAGCTTGTGGCGTGTGGCACCTGTGTAAATAAATACACCACTGAAGAAGTCGCTAAAGTGTATCATGATTATTTTTGTTGTGCTGTGGCGCTTGGATTGAGAAGAATACGGCAATGTAATGATGCAACCAGTCTCTTTGCCGCATCATGAGGTCCATCAGATGCATCAATCTCTTTGGTTCCGAAGGAAGTCATTCATTGTCAATGGAGCAGTCTGCAATGCTACGTTTTTTTGCTTTCTTGAGTAATGGACAAATAGTATTTGTCACATGCGCCGAATACAACAGGTATTCAGAATACAACCTTACAGTGAAATGCTTACTTACAAGCCCTTAACCATCAATGCAGTTTTAAGAAAATACCTTAAAGAAGTAAGAGATAAGAAAAACAAACAATTAAGGAGCAGCAGTAAATAACAATAGCGGGGCTATATACGGGGGGTACAGGTTCAGAGTCAATGTGTACAGGTTCAGAGTCAATGTGTCAATGTGGCAGGTCGGGGTAATTGAGGTAATTATGTACATGCAGGTAGGGTCATTAAAGTGGCTATGCATAGATAATAACAGAGAGTAGCATACAGAGAATTGTTCCTGATTGGCTCAGTTTTTTGTGATGATTGGCTCAGTTTTCTGTCACTCATGAGACAGTACATCATCCCCAATTCTAAGGTTAGAGCTCGAAAATTTTAGCCCCTTGGGTTCTGCCATAGAGTTATATTAGAAGTGCCCATCCAAGAAGACTCAAGGTCATTGGCCACAGATAGAATGACATCAAATCACGTTATATCTACAGTAGCTTTGATTGGACTGATGCTGCGGCAGTATGTCAACATCATACTTTCAAAATCTTAGCTAGCAAGCATAACCATGAATCAGGTTATGTCAAGTCGACAATCAAATCGTTTTCAATCCTAGTCATATGAAGAGAAATTAGAGACAAAACGTATCTGTGCTCATCGGCCATTGGACATAAATATTACACAAGTTGGAAATCGCAAATTCAACAATGAGTGGCTTGGGAAGGAATCAGTGGCTAACTGAGTTCAAGACAACTGGGAACTTGCCAGAGAGATATGTATACCGTAGCTAAGAAAGTAATACTAAGTGTATGTTGAGAAGTAAACTGTTAATAGCCCATGTGCCTCACCCGAATAATTTAGTCTATTTTCACTAAGGCGGTATTGTAAACACATCGTTCGTTGCCGGAGTGTGCTTGTTTCCCTATAACCTGTTTTAGAGAAATGTAATCATCGAATATTGTAAGAGCTTTCATTGTCTGTTTAAATGTAAGAACGGCCCATGTTCTGCATTCTGTCGCTGTACATTTCAAACGTGCTGAACAAATAGTTATATTGACTACGTCTGTCGTCTCTCACTCATTGTCTTAATCGAAATGACGGATTGCCTCTTATCCGCTTGTCGTCTCCGTATGCCATAGTTTGTACATCTCAATTGTCAGTAGAAACCACATTTGTTTAAGCATGTCAGCCATATCAGCTATGTTTTTAAAGGCAGTAAATGAGGCTGAATGAACTGTAGCAGTGGTAAGGTGTTGGGACTGCAGTTGCGACAGCTTTATGTAGGCCCTAACAGTTTGTGGTCACTGTTATAGTGCAATTAATGTATTGTTTAGTGTTGCGTTTTTTTGCCTCACCAAGATTTACATGCTAAAATCGCCACTGGAAATTACACCTCACTGAAATTGCAATTCCCCGCATTATCGCCACACATCAGGTGCCAATATGTTCATTCGCTGCGGGGCTCAAGGAGGCGGAGTTTTTAAGCCAGGTCACACCCCCTCCACTAGGACTTCATGGTACTCAGGGAAAAACCTGAGGAGTGCAAGAGCCGGTCAGTGCTGTCAGTGTACTGGTAAAATGAGCCAGATCGAGACGCGACTCCCTCTCAAACACTTAACAAGACGACATCTTCAACGCGTTTAATCTTGTATTGCGAGTTATCACAGCTGGCGAATTTCTAACCGTTTACTCGGCTACCTAACGTTGATCAATTGTTCCTTCTGTGCGTGGTGGCTGATTCTCTGTTGCGCTGGATCTGTCGTGTCAGAAGATGTGTGTGGAGAGCGATGGATGCGAGATAGAGGGCTGCAGCAGTTCTGACGAGGTGCACACTCTCTCGGGCAGCATGAGTCCTGGACTGAAATCCAACCCGGACCTCCATCCCTGCAAGCCCGGGCAGAAATTCCGAGCCGCGCTGCTCAGATGCCGGTCTCCGGCGGCTGCGGCTGGGATTCTCAGTTTTGGGAATGTGCTCAATTACATGGACAGATACACTGTGGCAGGTAAGAGGCTAACATTTATCTTTGTGTAAATGCAATTATCACATCCCAATGAGGGACCATCGCGCAAGTGTGGAATTAATGTTGTTTATTGTATGTTTTTCTTCTTCTTCTATACAGCCCATGTACAGGGAAATTAGAACACAGGCTACATTAGCCTACTTTGTGTAAACCCTGCTCTCTCCAATGAGAGCAATCGAACAATGACTCGATTGCCCACGCGCAGTGGGCAGTCGTGGCTATTCACTGTACAAAGAAGCAACAATGTAGTCTCCATATTCAATATTGGCTATTCTCACATAGATCGTTTATTGGCAGGATATGGTGAAAGGTGATTCAATCAAATATATCAGTTCCTTTTATTTGTGGGGTATCAGGCAGGAAAGAGCAGGGGCCTTGAGATATTGATTGGCACTGTCCTAAATAATCGCACATCGCCTTGTGACACTCAGGGAGGCTGCTGCCGTGCGGTTGCTACTGTTCAGAGGATTTGAAGCGCTTTGGAATTAGGGGGGAGAAAAGACCAAAAAGCATACCCGCTATAAGACCCAAAGCACCCATGCTAATTATTAATAGGGTTAAAATTACAAGGTTGTGTATATCGAAATAGATATCAAAATAAATATACAAAGAGGTGCACATAGCCTACCGCGTTTCTGATATGCTCCGTCTCTGATGACCCTTCCAGAGGATGTCCATATGTTATGTCTCTGGCCCATTTAGTGTCTTTTAGTTGCACCAACAATACTGGGAAAAAAGGTCTTATCTATTGCGTAAAGAGCCCAAGAGGGTGTTTTCTCACACTGAAAGTGTTTTAAACTTTGCTGCATTTTAATCAAAGTTATGAAAAATGTGTGTGTTTATTCATCCACAACTGTCACATCAGATGTGGGGAAGAAAATACTCTTCCTTGGAAATGTGAAGCACCCTCTCTCTCCTAGAGTGTTGCCTTCCCTATGCATATGATCATGATTTCCCTGCTGGCGTTTTCACACAAGACCAATACTTTTGAAAAACACTTTTGAATAATTAACAAATCCTACTATGAGACTTTGTGTTCCAGATTCCTATGAAATATTACCTTCAAGTTTGTTACAATATGAATTAAATAAATGTACTTGCAAAAAAATGTTAATTAAGCATGTTCAAAAGCAGGGCACAAATATTTGATTTGACAGCTCAGTCAATGAGACGCACATACACTTGGATATTCAAATTAGCTACAACATGGAGCTACTGGGGCATCCTGCCCGAGCCCGGCCGCACCAAGTAAAATAGTATGGATGGATTCAGGATTTGGAAACGCACAATGAAACTACTAGGACACTATACTAGAACAGCAATAAATGCAGACTCATTTCTGTCCTTTGCTTTATCACTATATTCCTGATATTTTTGTTGTTAGCTACCTAACTTGCTAGTCGTGAAGCCACTTCTGCTACCTATATGAGTCAACAACAGCTAATTAGGTTTCCTCTTGACATATAACTTTTACCTACAAATAAGATTTAAAATAGACGGGAATGGTGAGATGGTTGGTGTGTGGAGGACCTGCTTTCTTGTTGGCTTGCCAGCAAGCTAAGTTAGTCACGATAGCTAACGTTAGCAAACTGCTTGTAAATTGCCAGCAGGCCAACTCTTACAAACCACGTCATTTGAGATAGAAGTGACTGGCGAGATACAGTAGTTGTTCCATTGGCTCTGTCCTTTTTGCTAACGCCAGCTGTGGCTTGCTAGCTAGCTTGCTTGTGTGAAGTGAGTGCACACTTCCGAGCCTGTGTCTTCCCTATTCTCGAGAAAGATCCTTCTCCCCACCAGAGAATTTGGAAAAAAGGAAAAATCTGCTGGACCAATCACAGGCCTGTCTTGGCCAAAGAGGATATCATGTTCCTTCCAAATTTCAAGCTTTTTTTATAAAAAAAAAAAAATGTTTATACAGTTTGTTTCAAAAACAAGTTAGAGATGGTTTTATTGAGTGTTTTTTCTCTAATTTATGCTTTGGCCACAACTACAAGGAAAGTCAACAACATTAATTTGGTATGAGCAAGCCGGATATGAGAATTTAAAAATGAGATTTTCACTGGACAGTTACTTTAATCTAACCCTCCCTGCCTCTGGTTGGACCTACCACGTTTCCATAGAAACCACACTGCAGTTAACCAATACATTCCTTTGAGTGCTCAATTAAATTTGACGCATGATACACCTCCTTATAGTAAGTGCTGGAATACTACTTTGTGAAAGGATGCATATTACAATGAGCTGTCCAAAAATAATGCAATACTGTGACTTAAGTTATTCAGGTGTAAAAGAAGATATTAACATAAATCTTGGGACGATTATCAGGATGTCATTTTCAGTTTGCTAATGGCCTCGAAGTGTCTTATTCTCATTGTTTTCATCGGTGACTAATAGAACGTAATTAAAGTAATTAAAATGATCAAAATGAATGCGTCTCGTCACTGGCTCTCCAAAATCCCCAAATTTAAGGTACATTTTTTAACATCATTATAATATCTGTCTGAAGAATCCATTATTTGTTTGGAGTTTAAATTGTAGGCTGATAGCATTTTTGGCACAGCTATCCTCTCCATCTTATTATGTTGCAGATGTTTCCACTGTACCTTTTCCGTGGACTATAGGAGCAGAGATGTCCCCCCCCCCCCCCCAATATAATCAATTATAGCAGATACAGTATAGCAGTGGCGTGTTAAATCACCATGTGGATTATTAGATTCATTTTGACACGTATATGCATTAGTAATGAGGCTGTGATGATATTATGTGTTGTTTGTCACTGCAGATTGTGCGGTGTGCAAATGTCGTCCTCATATTGCGCAAAATCAATCACTGGACCTGCGCATTCTATTCCATTATGGAAGTGAAGGAGATGCCAATAGAATTCAGCTTTACGCATCTCTTCCGAACCACGTGCAGGACTTTGTTGGTTTGTATGGAAGGGGCTAAACATACTGCAGCAGCACGCAGCAAGGAGAGCAGTCTGTTCATTGCGAGGAGGACATACAATAGTAGAGAGAGTGATATTGTGTAGCCTACTGTAGAGTAAAGTACTGCACTGACTAAATATATCATCCATATCATCTATTTTATAATATATTTAGATATTCATTTGCATAATATTTAGTGTGTTTTATATTCAAACACGTTCACATTTAGTAGCCCAGGTATTTCAGTTGACAACCAGTTCAGATAGAACAAAATGTACAGATGAAGGCTTATGCTTTACTGTGAACACGTGTCTTCAAAGTGTACCAGATGGAGGGAGATTGTCAGTAGGTAGGTGTGAGTATGTAGGGCTTCTGTCAAAGAATATATCATCAAATTCAGATTCACACCGAGGGGGGGGGATCTCTTCTCAGTTGGGTTATTGTTTAAGAGGCAGTTCTGCCTTTGATTTTACGCTAGATAGATATCACCACTGGAGACGGAACAACAGAGGCGAGCTTCTGAATGATCTATTCTCAATGGGAGAGAGAGTTAGCCGAGGTAGCCTCTTCCTTCCCTGTGCCAAGAATGTGTCGATGTACAGTTGCATATCTAACCTCAGCATATGGAAGCACCATTCAAACACAATGCAGGTCGTTTGAAAATCCACATCCTTGTCAATCTTCTCTTAAGAGGTAAAACATAGTTCTAATACAATAACAATGGGAGTGAGTGAGCGGATCATCATAGCTGTTTTCTATTCACACCTCCCTCTCCTGCCCTTACAAAAAAAGGGCTAAATGCTTCAAAAAGCATGCTCAAAGCATCAATGTCACTTCAAACCAAATGTTAGAGCAACCCAAATACCATAACAAGTTGCACATATATAATATTGGAGGAAATTTTAGGAATAACTATTTGGGGGGGGGGGGGGGGTACACACCAATTCAGCACTATGTGTACATTCAGAGAGTAGCTGGTATCTATACTACAGTTCTACCAAGTATTCATACCACTGACAGACTTTTATGTTTTGACTGCAACTAAGCATATATGTAAGATAATTTAGATTTTGTACATGATCATACCTAGTTATAACCAGTCATAACCATTGGCAAGTACATAAGGGGCTCCATCTCTGCAGGTGCACTGTGTATCTGGGCAAAATCACTGATACAAGTCCCCCTCCACCCTCTGGTGGTATGGATAACTTGTTATTATGTCTCCAGAGAAGAGAAACCTTGATTTAAATAAAGGCCTTATCCATCAATTTACTATAGGTGGGATTAGGTGTTTTTGGTTGGGGTCAAATGAACCCAAAGTACATTTTGATACAGAAACACTAAACAATGATTTTGATTTTTTTAAGAACAAGTTGATTGACAAAGTCATGAAAATGGAAAATCATTGAATAAACCACCTTTGGGCTAGGATAGCAAATATGCCTCTGGGGTCAAAATGACCCCAAGTTGGTAGTGTATGAGGTTTAAAGGAAAGATTCACCTATTTTGAATGAATTGTTTTTATGCCTCTCTAAACTATGTTTTATCGATTCCCGTGGTCATTTCACGTTTTCATGTGCATCTGATCTATTCGCCATTCAAGCAGGCAGATATACGGCTGGCAGGATGTTATTTTTATTTTTAATTTCACCTTTATTTAACCAGGTAGGCTAGTTGAGAACAAGTTCTCATTTGCAACTGCGACCTGGCCAAGATAAAGCAAAGCAGTTCGACACATACAACAACACACAGTTACACATGGAATAAACAAACATACAATCAATAATACAGTAGAAAAGTCTATATACAGCATGTGCAAATGAAGTAGGATAAGGGAGGTAAGGCAATAAATAGGCCATGGTGGTGAAGTAATTACAATATAGTAATTAATCACTGGAATGGTAGAATGTGCAGAAGATGAATGTGCAAGTAGAGATACTGGGGTGCAAAGGAGCAAGATAAATAAATAAATACAGTATGGGGCTGAGGTAGATTGGATGGGCTATTTACAGATGAGCTATGTACAGGTGCAGTGATCTGTGAGCTGCACTGACAGCTGGTGCTGTCACTGTAGTTAAAGCTAGTGAGGGAGGTAAGAGTCTCCAGCTTTAGTGATTATTGCAGTTCGTTCCAGTCATTGGCAGCAGAGAACTGGAATGAGAGGCGGCCAAAGGAAGAATTGGCTTTGGGGGTGACCAGTGAGATATACCTGCTGGAGCGCGTGCTACGGGTGGGTGCTGCTATGGTGACCAGTGAGCTGAGATAAGGCGGGGCTTTACCCAGCAGAGACTTGTAGATGACCTGGAGCCAGTGGGTTTGGCGACGAGTATGAAGCGAGGGCCAGCCAACGAGAGCGTTCAGGTTGCAGTGGTGGGTAGTATATGGGGCTTTGGTGACAAAACGGATGGCACTGTGATAGACTGCATCCAATTTGTTGAGTAGAGTGTTGGAGGCTATTTTGTAAATGACATCGCCGAAGTCGAGGGTTTTGCATTAAGTGACGCAAAACTTTCTTTAACCTCACAATGTCCATTTGTTTTTACATCGCATTGTTGAATCAGTTTACATTAATTCCAGCAAACACATTCACACATTTTCAAAAACATTATTTAAATCCCTTTTTAGTCCTGTGTATTACATGTAGCATAAACCAATGGACAGAAGCTAAAAATAGCTAGCTAGGACGAAATGGAGGGCTAGATATCGCCAATCACTAAGCTAGCTAGCAGTTAGCGTGCAGCCATTGGATAAACATTTCATAAAAAGTAACCTTCTAAACCATTAGCGCGGTCCATATGTACATATGCAAATACACTCAATATGAGCCCTCGTTTGTAAAAAAAAATGTGAACCTGAAATTCCACATGTGAAATTGACATTTTGAGATGTGGAGTTTTCTCACATGTGCACAACTGCACATGTGATTTTCATGACAAACACTTGATTAGTGGACTGGAAAACATCTCAATTTGGCTTTTGTGACTCCGCTCCTTCCTCCATCATGTGCATCCGGTCGTTGCGCTTTCAGTGCTGTAGAGAACATAATGATTGGCGAGGTGAATATCAAACAATTTAATTTTCTTCCCAGACACTACAGTATATTGTAGATGAATACTGGGGAGGCATTTCTAGTGCCGTGACAGGAGCAGAAGAGAGATGGAGAGAGATGGATAGAGGGAGGGAAGGAAGGAAGGAGAAGAGAGAGAGAAAAAGAGATGGAAGAGATGGAGGGAAGGGGCTGCAGGTGGATTTCAGCACTAACCAACCCTTGTTGGTTGGGAAGCTGCATCGGTGAGTGCAGCATGTGGTGCAGAGGGGGTCTCCTCTCCATTGAGTGCATGTGCTGCAGCGGGAGAGGGGTTCCCTTCAATGCACCTGACCACTGCCTGATGCATTATGCATGTGCAGCATGTGCACGAGACCCTCGGAGAGAGAGAGAGGCAGGGAGAAGAGGGTGAGCAAGGAGGGAAGCAGGGGAGCAGGGCGCAGTGACCTGGCTGGACTGATTTACTGAACACAACAGAAACCTATACTCTCTCCGCCTTTACCTAAAAGGACCGTCTCCAAAGTTCCTCTCCTCTCCTGCTGTGTTCTGACAGAGATGGTTGATGGTGATGGTGTTAGGGTAATTAGTGTGTGCTGTACATCTTCGGTGCTGGTAGTAAAGTGTTCAGGGGGAGGGGTACTGTGGTTAATGTTGTGTGGTTCACTCCTGACTGTATATGCCGCCACCCTCTCTCCACAGCATCTCTCGCTCTCTTTTGCCATTGTGTGACCAAGTAGGATGGATCAGTATAGAGGACACAACAGCCCTGGAAACGTCGACATGATGACCATTATTTTCCAGTCGCCCTCTTTCACTCCCTTCCTCTCACTTCCTCCACTCCCTTCCTTTTCCCTCCATCTATCCCTCCCTTAAATGCCCCTCTCCTCGTGTCAGGTGCCCATTGTACTGTATCCCACCCCATACATACACACACACACACTCGGGGTTTTCCCCTCATTTCAAGTGTGGCTGTGTGAGGGAGGGGCTGACTGCAGTATAGCGGTAGCTGAGTGGTGAGGTGTCAAAGGAGAGCGGACACAGAGCAGAATGCAGGCTGCGTTTAGCCATAGCTTCCTCCTGCCTGCCCCTCCATCAAAAGGTCCTTGTGCTCCCAGCCATTACATTACTGTAGTGGGCTCTCTGTTGTTTTATCACTGCTGCATTGTCTCTCAGGCTGACGGAGGGCTGCCTGGCGCCTGCCACCCATCACATCGCCTGATTCTCCTCTTTCTGCATCAATGATCAGAAAATGACGGGCATACACACACACACACACACACACACACACACACATCATGTACAGTTTCAGTCAAAGTCACACGTATGTACAAAAACAAACACAGTAAGCCAACTGCTATTCATTATATACCTCTTGCCAACATGAACAGAAGAAAGAAAACTTCTGCTTTTGTTGATTGCTGTCGCCAGATGTTCTCTACTGGATTTGATTGAGTAATTTAACAAAGTCATGTCTTTTACTGCCAATATTCTTTATAGAAGCCGTTTCAACCCAATGTGGCCATTTAACAAGGACCGACAGCCCTGGAACAGCACAATTAGAACGAATGGAACTGTTAGGTTTTAAAAAGGAATTTCTAGATCTGAATACTACTGGTCCAGGTTTGCAATGAAAAGCGCATTTACATAGGCTTACTGAGCCGACAGAAAACAACATACCTTCTCATGGGAATTTTAGATGTCCCAGCCTCGTAAAAGTAGATTCTAATTATAATAATAATATAAAACACTCTTAATACCCTGGAAAAACATTTGAGTCCACTGGAATCACCAAACCCATCCATCCAATCAATTCATATTTTCCATCCTTCCAATTTAGACCATGCAACATCAAAAAATCCTCCCTGAAATGTGTATGATATAAATATTTATTATATATATATATGTTTATAATATCAGTTTCCCTCCGTTCTTGTTAATGCTCTGTAATTTCCCACTGCTCTGTGTTTAATTGAAACACATGCTGGGAACTAGAGCGAGTGCTGCGGAGCACACAGGGTTGTGTCCCAAATGACACTCTATTCCCTACATAGTGCACCCTACATATGGGCCCTGGTCAAAATGTATGCACTATATAGGGAATATGGTGCCATTTGGGACACTGTTATAATTTCTGTGACCTCCACTATTTGCTCTCCCGGCTGTCTGTAAGCAGACACGTTGGTCGGTTATGGTAATCTGTTTTGAGTCAGGCAGAGTGAGGAGCCAAAACCACGTGTGATGTAGAAATGCTCAAAGGCCCGGGCCTGCCATGTGTCTGCGGCTGCGTCTGAAAAATGTACTCGCCGTCAAATCCTTGCCTCCTACGTCCTTACTACCTCGATTCCTCTCAATGCAAATTGGAGGAGGAGGGACCTTGGAACCTTTCGTCCAATGAACTTTGGAAAGGATTTGACAGCTAGTAAAATGTTCAGACACACCCTGTCTCGCTGTGAGGTGGTGGAGAGGTGGAGGGTGCCAGCTGACCCTGCTGCCTTCTAGGCTGTGAGGCCTCAGCTGTTTTGGGAAGTTCTGGGTCGTCTATGTCTGTCTCTCAGCCGTCACTCAAACCCAGAGCGACGAGCAACACCGCCCGCCTCGCTCTGGAGGCCCGTGACGGTTTGAGTGTTGTTGGGTAAAAACACAGCAGTCTGTGATGTGTGTGTGTGTGTGTGTGCATCCTTGACTGTGGTTGATTTCTTAGCCTGTGATGTGGTTGTTTCCTTCCTACTTTATTTACAGAAGGCTGTGAAGGGGCAGCAGCGCTGTATATTTGTAGAACATGAGTTTGAAATGAGCCCATAGGGCTCAGGTCAAAAGTAAGGCACTATAAGTAGGGCACTACAAAGGTAAAAGGGTTCCATTTGGGATGCAGGCTGTGGTTGATTGCTCTGTTCTGTAATTTAGAGTTAGTTGATTTGTGATCTACTTTGTGACACTGTCACGGAGTTATCATTCTGAATACAACAGGACTATTAGTGAGAAGGGGATTGGAGTGGAGGAGTCTAGGGTTGTGTCCCAAATGGCACCCTATTCCCTACTACTTTAGTGCACTACCAAAAAAGAAGGGTACTACGTAGAGAATAGAGTGCCCTTTGGGACCTACCCCTTGAGAGTAAGAGCCAGATGAGTTACGATGGCCAGTCTCGGGTCACTCTGTACAGTCTGTCCAGAGTTTATGGGTCCTGATGGAGCCATTCTACTGTAGCACCAGACGTTTCTATGCCTCTTGGTTTTTAGGAGACTAGGATTTAGAGTGCTCTCTGAGAGTGTAGGACCCATTAAATTAGATTTAATTAGCCGTCGTCGCTCTCAACGCTCTCAGACCCAGAATCATAGCGGTGGTCTTTCCTCTATTCCCCTAGCAGACAGTCCAAGCTCCCCAGCAGATTATGATAAAGACTGGATTAGCTGTTTAGGGGAATATGGGGGTCCAGGAGGGGGAGGGGGGGCAGACGGCTGGGCTGCACTTAAACTTATTTGAAATATGTGTGTGTCACCCCCCAGTAGCCATTTAGATGCTCTGTCCTCACCCCAAACCCAGCCAGGTTGGAGGGGCCTTTGAACAGTCTAATCTGGGTTTCGGCAGATAGATTATTAGTGTTTTTCTCAAGGCATCGGGTTCTATTTAGTCTCAGTCAAACTGTTAATTAGGGGCCTGTGATGATGGGGGATAATCTATCACCTTGAAGGACCCCCTGGAGACTTAAATAATGCCCCAGTCCAGTATCATCAGACTTGGCAGGAAGGCTGCAGGGGAGAGGGGTTGACTGGAGAGGAAGAGATTCAGATCAGGATGCACACACACACATACAGATTCATTTGGGCCAGTGCCGGGCCAGGGCTGTTCACCGGCACCTGTGATCCAAACGAGAGCCAGGGGGGCTGAGCCCCAGTACCTTTGGTTATGCGGAATTAGCGGAATTACGCTTTGATTTCAAAGTTTACCAAACCATACGAGTCTATGCACAAGAAATACTTTAAAACATTTTCACTGAAACATTTACAAAAGCTATTGGAAGAACTGTGCAGATACAAACTTTGGTAACGGAATTATGGTAAAATCTCTCTCAGGTATTTATGCGACCATGTTTTCCAAAAACGGTTAAATATTTGCTCCGATTTGAAGGTGCTAAACATAGGATTTGTTATAATCTTTGCATTGTAATTTCAGAAAATGTCCATAATATATCTGCAGTAATAGTGGAATGACCCGTTAGTGTTGTGATTGGGTGTGATAGTCACCTATTGATTTCTCTCTCCGGAGCGGCATCTGTTGTCAAAATGGGAAAGCTGTTCTGAATTTGTGGCTGTGTTTTCTAGTGGAAATAGCTCTCATTTCCTGGTTGCAAAAATGTTACACTGTTCGCTCAATTTCAGATTATGTGAGAAAATAAGCACTGAATAGTGTAGGAAATCATTGTACCATCCAAGTCGGTGTGAAATATCTTTTCAATAACACAAAATATTGTTTTTACAGCTTTTTGAAGCAGGTGGACCAAAATCACTGTTTGAAGTTGGTGGACCAAAACCAAAAGTAACTTTCAGTTTTGGTCTGGCAGCTTCAAATACAGTATCTGTATTTCCCTACACTAAATTACAATGCAAACATTCTAAGAAATCATATGTGCAGCACCTTTAAGATTCAAAGATGTCTGCAGAAACAATGGGGTTTCAGCTATGACCTGGCACCTTGAGTTTGGAATCGATCTCTTTTGGTTATTGAACTACAGTAAGTGAAGTGGATTTACACCCTGTAACGGAATTACGGTGACGAAATTACATCATGGGTACCTGATCTATACTAAACAGCAGTGTTGTGCTTCTACACCTGCGTTGCTTGCTGTTTGGGGTTTTAGGCTGGGTTTTTGTACAACACTTTGAGATATCAGCTGATGTAAGAAGGGCTATATAAATACATTTGATTTGATTTGTTGTAGTACTCGAGCCCGATCACGAGACCACATATTGAGTGTTTTGGTCTTGTCTCGGTGTTATGATACATTTTTACTCGGTCTTGACTCGGTTTCGGATAATGACTTGGTCTCCCATTCAGTCAGTGCATACAAACGCTTCGCCAGGCTAAATATCCACACTACTTTCATGACACATTTATTTCTTATCGCCTATTGAAACTTGTGCTTCCTCCTTTACTGGTAACATTACTGTCCTTTACTTTCACTGGAAAAATATCGTCAAACTTTGTCGCACTCATCAGAATTTCCTTGTGGGGGAAATTGTTTCAAAGTTGCGCCCTCACTATTAGTAAAGGGGGCCCGGAGGAAGTTGTAACTTATTTGATCTTTTTATCTATTTATAGACCTGTTTGGGTTAGCTATAATTTGTAGAGTAGCTCTCTATTGCCCTCAGCATGCATTTTTTTCCACCATTCCGAATGTCTTAAGTATCCATACGTGAATGTTCTTCTGAAATATGAACACGGATCATTTTGAACTCGTTACGGGTGGCGATTTGACACAATTGCAATCGTGGTCTTGAACTGGACTCGCAATTTTCTGGTCTCGGTCTCGACTCGGTCTCGGAACCCCTCGGTCTTAACTCGGTCTCGCATATTGTACTGTACTCTACTGTGCTCTACTCACTGTACTGTCCTATACACATTTGTGAAATATGTCTATGATAGGTTCAGATTTGGACGTTAACACAAAGGCCAGGGTGGACTGACAAAATGTCAACTCCTTTTCAACGTCCGTGGACGTCCGGTTGTCAGTCAGTGCTCACTGGGTGAGGATGCTGGTTACAGTAAATGTTCCAGAGGTCAGCATCAGTGGCTTGTAGGCTATGTGTGGAAGCCAGTTGATGCCAAATGTGTTTATGTTCATTAACGGTCAATTACCGTGAAACCGGCAGTTATTTGCTTGACAATCACCGGCTGACACAATTTTGTGACCGCCGCAGCCCTAGGAAGGACACGTGTATCTTTGTAGTGTATTGATACACCATCTAAAGTGTAATTAATACATTTCACCATGCTAAAAGGGATATGTAATGCATCCTTTTTTTAAATCTATCTACCAGTAGGTGCCTTGGTCTTTGTGGTTAAATCTGTGTTTGATATTCATTGCCCGACTGAGGGACTTTACAGGTAATAGTATGCGTGGGGTACAGAGATGATGTGGCCATTCAAAAATCATGTTCAACACTATTAGTGCACACAAGTGCAATTATAGATCCATGTCCAACTCTCCCATCTTCCCCACCCATCCCGGCTCGCCCCTGGTGTAGGGCCGCCTCACCTCTCAAATCTCAATTTTACCCTTGCACACACACGCAGGGTGGCATTTAGATGACTGTACGGTAATAATCC
Organism: Salvelinus sp. IW2-2015; assembly: GCF_002910315.2. Taxonomy (NCBI): domain Eukaryota; kingdom Metazoa; phylum Chordata; class Actinopteri; order Salmoniformes; family Salmonidae; genus Salvelinus; species Salvelinus sp. IW2-2015. Next base: position 46,346,194 of record NC_036863.1, on the reverse strand, counting down.
TCTTTAAGATAACCTGTTTATGACACTGTCTAATTGGTCTAAGAGAGGACCAGCCATTGTGTGAGGGTGATCCACTCAGGGGAGTTGGGACAGCCACAGGGGACTGGGTGAGCCAGTCTGACAGGCTCTGCTTCTTCCTGCCTGTCCACCCCTGGAGTTGCTGGTTTGACCCCTGTGGCTGTGGCTGCTGGCTGGTTCTCAGTGGCTGGTCCTCACTGACCTAGCTGTCAGTAGAGACCTACAGTGGCCTGGGCTGTGGCAACATACTGTTACTGTACTGTAGGCCTACTGTATCTCTCGCTCGCTCTCTGTCTGTCTCTTCTCTCTATTCTCTCCCCTCTCTCTCTCTCTCAATTCAATGTCAATTTAAGGGGCTTTATTGGAATGGGAAACATGTTTACATTGCCAAAGCAAGTGAAATGGATAATAAACAAAAGTGAAATAAACAATAAAAAATGAACAGTAAACATTACACTCACAAATGTTCCAAAAGAATAAAGACATTTCAAATGTCATATGTCTATTTACAGTGTTGTAACGATGTGCAAATAGTTGAAGTACAAAAGGGGAAATAAATAAACATAAATATAGGTTGTGTTTACAATGGTGTTTGTTCTTCACTGGTTGCCCTTTTCTTGTGGCAACAGGTCACAAACCTTTCTGCTGTGATGGCACACCGTGATATTTCACCCAATAGATATGGGAGTTTATCAAAATTGGATTTGTTTTCAAATTCTTTGTAGGTCTGTGTAATCTGAGGGAAATATGTTTCTCTAATATGGTCATACATTTGMCAGGAGGTTAGGAAGTGCAGCTTTTGGGTCAGTTACAGTGGTCAGGTATTCTGCCACTGTGTACTGTCTGTTTAGGGCCAAATAGCGTTCTAGTTTGCTCTGGTTATTTGGAAATTCTTTCCAAATTTGTCAAGTAATTATCTTTTTGTTTTCTCATGATTTGGTTGGGTCTAATTGTGTTGCTGTCCTGGTGCTCTGTTTGTGTTTGTGAACAGAGCCCCAGGACCAGCTTGATTAGGGGGCTCTCCTCCAGGTTCATTTCTCTGTAGGTGATGGCTTTGTTGTGGAAGGTTTGGGAATCGCTTCCTTTTAGGTGGTTGTAGAATTTATCGTCTCTTTTCTGGATTTTGATAATTCGCGGTTATTCTGCTCTGCATGCATTATGTGTTTTACGTTGTACACGGAGGATCGTTTTGCAGAATTCTTCATGCAGTCTCAATTTGGTGTTTGTCCCATTTTGTGAAATATTGGTTGGTGAGCGGACCCCAGACCTCACAACCATAAAGGGCAATGGGTTCCATAACTAATTCAAGTATTTTTAGACAGATTCTAATTGTTATGTCGAATTTGATTTTCATTTGATGGCATCGAAGGCCTTTGTGGAAGTTACCTGTGGCGCTGATGTTTAGGCCGAGATATGTATAGTTTTTGTGTGTGCTCTAGGGCAACGGTGTCTAGATGGATCTTGTATTCGTGGTCCTGGCAACTGGACCTTTTTTGGAACACCATTATTTTTGTCCTAATGAGATTTACTGTCAGGGCCCAGGTCTAACAGAGTCTGTGCAGAAGATCTAGGTGCTGCTGTAGACCCTCCTTGGTTGGGGACAGAAGCACCAGATCATCAGCAAACAGTAGACATTTGACTTACATCTGCTGCCGACTGATCTAGTGCCGTTACCAATTCGTTGATAAATATGTTGAAGAGGTTGGGGCTTAAGCTGCATCCCTGTCTCACCCCACAGCCCTGTGGAAAGAAATGTGTGTTTTTGCCTATTTTACACCCGCAATCTTGTTGTTTGTGTACATGGATTCTATTATGTCATTTGTTTTTCCCCCAACACCACTTTCCATCAATTTGTATAGCAGACCCTCATGCCAAATTGAATTGAAAGCTTTTTTGAAATCAACAAAGCATGAGAAGATTTTGCCTTTGTTTATGTTTGTTTTTTTGTCAATTAGGGTGTGCAGGGCTAATTTGGTAAAAAGCCAATTTGACATTTCCTCAGGACATTGTTTTCGCTGAGGAAATGTACGAGTCTGCTGTTAATGATAATGCAGAGGATTTTCCCAAGGTTGCTGTTGACGCATATCCCCCGGTAGTTATTGGGGTCAAATTTATCTCCACTTTTGTGGATTGGGGTGATCAGTCCTTCGTTCCAAATATTCGGAAAGATGCCAGAGCTGAGGATGATGTTAAAGAGTTTAAGTGTAGCCAATTGGAATTTGTGGTCTGTATATTTTATCATTTAATTTAGGATGCCATCAACGCTGCAGGCCTTTTTGGGTTGGAGGGTTTGTATTTTGTGCTGTAGTTCATTCAATGTAATTGGAGAATCCAGTGGGTTCTGGTAGTGTTTAATAGTTTATTTAAATATTTGTATTTGATCATGTATATGTTTTTGCTTTTTGTTCTTTGTTTTAGAGCCAAAAAGATTGGAGAAGTGGTTAACCATTACATATCCGTTTTGGATAGATAACTCTTCGTGTTGTCGTTTGTTTAGTTTTCCAATTATCCCAGAAGTGGTTACATTCTATGGATTCTTCAATTAAATTCAGCTGATTTCTGATGTGCTGCTCTTTTTTCCATTGTGTATTTCTCTATTGTTTTATTGTCAGTGGACTGACTGTGAACACTCTAAAATACTCTGGGTTGAGGTCAGTGATAAAGTAGTCTACAATACTACAGCCAAGAGATGAGCTAGAGGTCCTTCTACCATAGGAGTCCCCTCAAAGCCTACCGTTGACTATGTACATACCCAGCATCCAACAGAGCTACAGGAGTTTTTGTTGGTTATGTTGTCGTAGTTGTGTCTAGGGGGCATATGGGGGAGCGACTGCTGTCACCTCCAGGTAGGTGTTTGTCCCCATGTGTGCTGAGGGTGTCGGGTTCTCGTCCAGTTCTGGCATTTAGGTCGCCACAGACTAGTACATGTCCCTGAGCCTAGAAATGGTTGATCTTCCCCTCTAGGATGGAGAAGCTGTTATTGTTATGGGGTATGGGGATCCTATTGGGGGAATATAGGTAGCACACATGAGTTTATACATTTACATTTTACATTTAAGTCATTTAGCAGACGCTCTTATCCAGAGCGACTTACAAGTTGGTGCATTCACCTTATGATGTCCAGTGGAACAACCACTTTACAATAGTGCATCTAACTCTAAGGCGGGGGGGGGTTAGAAGGATTACTTTATCCTATCCTAGGTATTCCTTAAAGAGGTGGGGTTTCAGGTGTCTCCGGAAGGTGGTGATTGATTCCGCTGACCTGGCGTCGTGGGGGAGTTTGTTCCACCATTGGGGTGCCAGAGCAGCGAACAGTTTTGACTGGGCTGAACATCTCTGTTGAGATAATTTCCTTATTAATTTCTAGCCCGATGTAAAATGTTCCTGTTTTGACTAATTTAATAAAGTGGGATAGGTCTGCTCTATACCAAATTAGCATACCCCCCTGAGTCTCTTCCCTGTTTCACACCTGGTAGTTTGGTGGATGGGACTACCAGCTCTCTGTCAGCTAGAGGGCAACCATCTCCTTTATACCATGTTTCTTGTAGGATGACAATGTCTGTATTTCCAATTTCTTTGATGAAGTCTGGGTTCCTGCTCTTTAGGCCAAAGGCAGATGACCTCTGACCTTGTATATTCCGAGATGAGATCGTAAACCTTTGTGTTCCATAGTGTCTAGAGTTGTTTTTGTGTGGTTTAGGCCCGGACCATCACAGTAGGTGTGAGCAGAGCATGTTGAGCATCTGATACATACCTCTGAGGTCACAGGATGGGGCTTGGGCGGGTGTAATAGTGGGTGTTGGGCCTGTTGCTCTGCTCACAGCCTGGGCATATGTCCTGCTGTCATGTTGAGGTCCTTGCTGCAGGGGTGGGGGGCATGGGGTGGGCAGAAGTGGCATAGGTCTGATATGGGGGCCTATATGGGTCTGGCCAGGGTTTGCTTGGGGTGATCTTAGCTGGTTGGGGTAAGGCTGGTGATGCTGTGGTCTGGGTGTAGGTCCTCTTGTTGTGGATTCTCTCGGTGCAGGTCCTTCAGGGGGGAGGGGTCTTGCAGGTCTGGGCGAGACACCCTCCCAGACATTGCTGCGGGGTGTCCGTTGCTCTGTTACTCCTGTGTGTCCATCTCCATCTTAACATGGCCAAATGATCCACCATTTTAAAACTCCTCAGAGAGATTCCAAAGAGAACACATAACATGGTGTAGCTCTGTAGGTTCCTGTCAGTAGCACTACATTTAGATAGTCCAAATCCTAAGCACAGAAAAAGTAGATGGAACCACTTAACCATTTCAGTGCCATACAACTTAAAATGGAGGACGTTTTTTGTGAAATTTTCTCGTCTGAGGATCCTAATGTGTTATTTCAGATTTCCTCTATAGACAGTCACAGAGAACCCAAAGTGTCAACGTCTGGTATCTCTGAAGAAGCCTTGTACAAATTGGACGTCATGCTACTAAATTAAAGTTTAGGGGTAGGCCTCCCCGCCTCTGCCCGACTCCGCCACATCAGACTTGGCTGTTGTCTGTCATCTCCCTCCTGTCCTCCTCTCTCTCCTTCCCTCTCTTTTTATAGTGTTCACATTAAAGGCTCCCAAAACAACAACAGAAGCATTAAAGAGATGGAAAAAAGCTCTAGTAATTTTGTTTATAGACTTGTCTCTCTCTCTCTTTCTCTCTCTCTCTCTCTTTCTCTCTCCACAGTGGTTTTTTCCATCTGCTTGGGAGTGGCTCGGCTCTCAGAGTTGGTCTAAGAGTTAGAAATACCACACTGTACATCACCATTATATGGGATATAGTCTCTCGTGACAGACTATACTGTATGAAACACTATTTATACATTGGGTTAATCTAGCATTTCGTGCATAGGATTTGAGTGGAAAATATGTCTTAGTGGATATCCAAGGCACCTTTTTTTCACTGTAGACAATCAGATAGAAAGGCTGTACAGTAGACACAGTAGGTCTAGTTGTGTTTTGATAAAATGTTTGATTTCCTGCCAGAGCTCTTTTTCCCCCCGAGTTGATTTTCCCTGGGTTCTGTTAAAGCCCACTTGCTAGCGTGCGATTCCCTTTGCGGAGGGAAAACAGTCTGTGTTCTTTAGGGCTCAGATTTAGCCGACGTCTGTAATAGTAAGCAGTGGAATTACACACCGCCTCTTCCTCTGTCAGCCACCAAAGCTTTCATGTGGTCAAGTCCCCCCCATCACCCCTCACCCCTTGCTCCCTAAGTATGATCCGACCTCATGCCCTCTTGTTTTGGTCACAGAGGGGTGAGGGGTGAGGGTTGACTCTGGGGGACATTGGTTTAATAATGGGTCTGTGTTATTTTAGCATTGACCTGGTATTTTGCATTCCTCACCACAACAATAGGCCAGTAGTACGTGGTGTAACAGTCTAGTGTAGATATTTACAGTGCCTTCGGAAAGTATTCAGACCCCTTGACTTTTTCCACATTTTGTTAGGTTACAGCCTTATTCTAAAATGTATTAAATAGTTTTTTCCGTCATCAATCTACACACAATACCCCATAATAACGAAGCAAAGACAGATTTTTTTTAAATTTTAGTAAATGTATAAATGTTTTTATTAAAAGTAAAATGTACATAAGTATTCAGACCCTTTACTCAGTACTTTGTTGAAGCAGCTTTGGCAGCGATTACAGCTTCGAGTCTTCTTGGGTATGACGCTACAAGCTTGGCGCTCATGTATTTGTGGAGTTTCTCCCATTCTTCTCTGCAGATCCTCTCAAGCTCTGTCAGGTTGGATGGGGAGCGTTGCTGCACAGCTATTTTCAGGTCTCCAATCTTATTTCTCATGGTCTAAGAGTCCTTTAGGTGCCTTTTGGTAAACTCTAAGCGGGTTGTCATGTGCCTTTTATTGAGGAGAGGCTTCCGTCTGGCCACTCTACCATAAAGGCCTGATTGGTGGAGTGCTGCAGAGATGGTTGTCCTTCTGGGAGTTTCTCCCATCTCCACAGAGGAACTCTGGAGCTCTGTCAGAGTGACAATCAGGTTCTTGGTCACTTCCTTGACCAAGGCCCTTCTCCCCCGATTGCAACAGTCTTGGTTGTTTCAAACTTCTTCCATTTAAGAATGACTGCGTTCTTGGGGACCTTCAATGCTGCAGAAATGTTTGGTACCCTTCCCCAGATCTGTGACACATTCCTGTCTCCGAGCTGTACGGTTTGACATGCACTGTCAACTGTGGGACCTTTATATAGACACGAGTGTGCCTTTCCATATCATGTCCAATCAACTGAACACAGGTAGACTCCAATCAATTTGTAGAAACATCTCAAGGAGGATCAATGGAAACAGTAGGCACTTGACCTCAATTTCGTGTCTCATAGAAAAGGTTCTGAATACTTATGTGATATTACTGTTTTTTTTAAACATACATTCATACATTTGCCTAAAAATGTCTAAAAACCTGTTTTCATTTTGTCATTATGGGGTATTGTGTGTAGATTGCTGAGGATTTAAAAAAAATACAAATAACATTTTGAACAAGGCTGTAACGTAACAAAATGTTGAAAAAGTCAAGGGGTCTGAATACTTTCCAAAGGCACTGTATATACTGAACAAATATTTAAACGCAACATGCAACAATTTCAAAGGTTTTACTGAGTTACAGTAAAATCAGGAAATCAGTCAATTGAAATAAAAATCATGAGGCCCTAATCTATGGATTTCACATGACTGGGAATACAGATATGTGTCTGTTGGTCAAAGATACCTTAAAAGTAAAGGTAGGGGTGTGGATCAGAAAACCAGTCAGTATCTGGTGTGACCACCATTTGCTTCATGCAGCACGACACATCTCCTTCGCATAGAGTTGATTGTGGCCTGTCCCACTCCTCTTCAATGGCTGTGCGAAGTAGCCGGATATTGGCGGGAACTGGAATACGCTGTCATACACGTAGATCCAGAGCATCCCATGAGGCCGTGCGTTATCATGCACCTGAATGGCACCTTAATGGGCCACAGGATCTCTGTGCATTCGAATTGCTATTGATAAAATGTCATTGCGTTCATTGTCCGACGCTTATGCCTTCTCATACCATAACCCCACTGCCACCACGGGGCAGTCTTTTCACAACGTTGACATCAGAAAACCGCTCTCCCACACGACGCCATACACGCCGTCTGCCATCTGCCCGGTTCAGTTGAAGCCGGGATTCATCCGTAAAGAGCACACTTCTCCAGTGTGCCAGTGGCCATCGAAGGTGAGCATTTGCCCACTGAAGTCGGTTACGACGCCAAACTGCACCCTGGGGAGGACGACGAGCAGATGAGCTTCCCTGAGACAGTTTCTGACTGTTATGCAAACCCAAAGTTTCATCAGCTGTCTGAGTGGCTGGTCTCAGATGATCCTACAGGTGAAGAAGCCGGATGTGGAGGCCTTGGTTGGTCTGCGGTTGTGAGGCCAGTTGGACGTACTGCCTAATTCTCTGTAATGACGTAGGAGGTAGCTTATGGTAGAGAAATGAACATACAATTCTCTGGCAACAGCTCTGGTGGACATTCCTGCCGTCAGCATGCCAATTAAACGCTCCCTCAAAACTTGTAACATCTGTGGCATTGTGTTCTGTGTCAAAACGGCACATTTTAGAGTGGTCTTTTATTTTCCCCAGCACGAGGAGCACCTGTGTGATGATCATGCTTCTTGATATGGCACACATGTCAGGTGGATGGATTATCTTGGCAAAGGAGAAATGCTCACTGACAGGGTTGTAAACAAAAGTCACAAAAGTTGAGAGAAATATGCTTTTTTGTATGTATGGAACATTTCTGAGACCTTTTATTTCAGCTCACGAGACATGGGACTAATCCTTTGCATGTTGTGTTTGTATTTTTGTTCAGTGTACTTTAAACTGTGGTGATGGGTAGAGCTACCTGTCAATAGGATGAGGTTGAGTACAAAGGGATTGTTTAAAAAAAATAAGCCTTTGTTTTCTTACAACAGGAAACAGATCATGAGTAGTAAGAGACCAATCTGTTTGATCATGTTGCCAGGGCTCTAATCAACACGTTTCTATTCATCTCAACGTGACACATTAACACAGAGTCCTTCCGAAAGGAACCCAGTTGTCATAATCAGTCACCCTGTCCATGTTCCATGTCATTTGTGGCCACTTCTGATGCCTGTTCAAACAGTCCCACAAAGGGAGAGATGAGGAATGGACCTAAGTAGAAATAAGGAGAGGGAGGAGAGGGTGTTGTCCCTTCTACTTATATGGTTTGTCTTTTAGATTATAGTTCTCAGGTATAAGGATTGGTGTGGTGGACAGGAAACAGCAGTACTAGAAGGACACCACCATGGTTTGTTGACTCTGGATGGCAACAAAATGCATCATAGAGAGGGAATACCCCAGCCTTAAGTATGAATTTGAAAGTTGTGCTTACGTATCTGCAGCTCCATCCTTCAGTTTCACAGCAAACCAAGTGGCGGAGTTGCCATCTTCTTGGTTTTAGTGTTAGGGAATGGGCTTTTAAGATAGTATGTCGGTACTATCCCAGCCTTTTAATAGCTAGGGACTATCCCAGTCAAACCTCCAAACCGTTCCATAAGCAGCAGGATTACTCTCTCTCATGCTGTAGCTAATGATTCCCTTATCAGCTGTGCCTCTCGTTGTTTGAAGGGATTAAACTGTGTTTACCTGGATGACCTGAAACTCCCTCACAGAGGTACAGAAAGACACCGGAGCATTACCGAAAGTATAGGAGAGAGGGATTTAAAGGTGCTCTGAACACTTCACAAACTCCTGTGTTATGATGATGATGCCTCCCTGTCAAACAACAACTCACTCCCCCATATTGCAGAAACGGAATTTGCATTCAGTTTTTGCATTTTTAAAAGTTGCGAAATAAATGTATGTTTAAACAGATCATTCAAACCTATCTCGTCTAATCTCGTCTTATCTCATTGCTAGTTCCTACCACCCTTCAGTTCCCCTTCTACCCTTTCCCCACTATTTTCACAGTGGTCGCTTTGATCAAGGTATTTTCTACACTAGAGTCTCATAGTGGGTCCGATCCACACATAGGGTGTAGTAGTAGAGCGGTATGGCTGTGAGGAGGCGTGTCAGACTGCCATTCACCCTGTGTCATGTCCCCATTTAGACCCAAAAATGTGACATTTCCACATACATGCACGCGCACATGCATGCGCGCATGCACACACACACACACACACACACACACACACACACACACACACACACACACACACACACACACACACACACACACACACACATCCAAGGGGAAATGAAACCCAGTGTTTTTGGAGACAACAGCTCTTCTGTGAAGGTCATATTCAAATGCCTGTCAGAGCTTTGGTTCCGGCTGCTGACACATGCATTAGAGGCACACTCATTGTGAGAGGGTGTGTTTGTGTGTGTGTGTGTGTGAACATGTGAGAGTGTGTGTGTGTTTCCCCTCACCGGCAGATGAATACACACTTTTGCTGTTTGATGTACAGAACTGTATATAGAAACAGAGGAAGGGATCAGAATCAGCCACACGGTTAATGACAATGCAGCACACTATTCCGTAATGGATATTTCTCTGTGACATCAACGCCTCGTAGATGAGATTGCGGCGGCGATGGGATTTACACAGGATTTACATATCAGATATATAGCGCCCCAGTTGCAGCAGCCTCAGCCTCCATCCTGGTTTGGTTTGTGATCCCAGGGCCAAAGACACACACAGGGCCTGTTGTCGGCCGGAAGCCAGACCCCCGCTCCCACTGACCCACGGTTTACAGCAATATTAACTCTCCCCTTAGAGCAACTCCTGGAAGCCCTCCACTACGGCTACAATAACATTCACTCTGCTTATTTACAGCAGCTCTGTGTTTACTGGGGCCCGAGCCCAAATGACACCCTATATCCTTTATCTCGTCGAAGGTAGTGCACTGTAAAGGGAATAAGGTGCCATTTGGGACACGCACCAGGTCTTTCTTCTGGAGGGAAACGTGTCATCTTTTACTCTCATTCACATGTGATAGAGTAAATAATCAACGGTCCCGAGGGGCGTGTGCGCGCGCACGTACGTGCCTGCAAGAATGTGTGTGTATCTGCTGTAAGAAGAGACCTGTCAGAATGTGTCATTGTTTTAGTGTTTTCTGCCTGGAAGTGGAGGGAATAGCCCAACTCACATAGGTACTGTATGCAGGTATGTAAAGGAGCGTTAGGGTTAGGACTAGGAGTGGACTAACAGGCTGGGTGTTTGGTGTTGTTTCTGCAGGGTGTTGTTGCACCAAAGTGTATGTGTGTTTGTGTGTGGGTGGTTCCACCTCACCTCCCAGGAGTGTGTGTGTGTGTGTGTGTGTGTGTCCCTGTCCCTTAATGAAGACAGAGCAGAGCAGGAATGCAGATGTGGTAGAGAGGAGAGGAATGAGGAAACAGGACTGTTTTGTTTTCCTACGCCATCATCTAACACCCACTTCATAATTAAATAACTTCATCACCACCTTGCCCTTTGATCCAGGCAAATCTTCATAGGGCATCTCACTAACAAGCATCAGTACCTTACAGAAATGTGAATATATGCTCACCTAAATTAAAGTTCTCGACAATGGCATTCATCTTGACTTATATGGAATGAAGCATCTGTACATTTAGAGATTGTTTGAATATGAGGCTTACACTCATCTGCATTAATGTAGTGGTGACAGTGGAATTCATCTGACATGTATGGAAGGAATTGTATGTTTGAGGCTGTGGAGCTAGGTAGCATAACTAGTAAAAACATCCAGCTAATATGTACAGTGTATATGAGGGTAAGCGAGTGAATGATCTCTTATGGACAGATCTACGCAAACATAACTGGTACCATAGAATCTGTCGGGGAGGAATGTGATTCATGGGATAACGAGCAGAAGTAGTTCTGGTGTTTGGGTTTTTCATCACTGGTTATTTGGACAAATCGCGATTCGAATTTCAGAAGGGGAGGGGGACATTCAGCCCGTAACTTGCAAAGAGAGTGGATTTCGGTTCTGCTCCTTGTTCTAACATCTCTTGATCCCAGCAATAACACATATGGACCCACAACTTAATTGAGCAGCTGACCAATTACGCAAAACTTTAGTTCCGGGGGCGGCAGGTAGCCTAGTGGTTAGAGCGTTGGACCAGTAACCGAAAGGTTGGTGGATCGAATCCCCAAGCTGACAAGGTAAAAATCTGTTGTTCTGCCCCTGAACAAGGCAGTTAACCCACTATTAACCCACAGTTAACCAATGTGGGGCTCTTACCTATGCTGACTTCGTGACTTATAAGGACAAGACTAGTGGAGGATGAAATTAAATTAAGCCGAGCAAGTCTCAGAGATCGTTTGTCATGCGTTTTTATTATTAAAATACACATTTGGGTCTCCATCTCAGTCACAGAGGGGTGTATTAAATCACCCAGAGAAGAAATTAGATGCATATCTTATTCATAAGGAATGAAAAAAATAAATGGATTTGAGAGCCTTGGCTGAACTCTCCCCAAAAAAAGAGTGCGAAGTCTGAAAATAGTTCTTAGTCTCCAGTCCAGTATCTGTGTCTCTGAAAATGAGGATGTGTGGATGACATGTGTTGTTGATGGGGAGGAGATTGAAGATGAGGAAGAGGAGGAAAGATTTATGGATGACATGGGGTTATGGGTGTAGTAGCCATTGTTGACAGCCTGGTAGGAGGAAGAGCTCATGTTGTGAATTGGCCATGTGCATGACAGCCATAAACATCCAGGAAATGGCCATTACATGTTGGATTGTCCTTCACCCACAGTACACACCCCTCACTCACAGCAGGCCAACATCCCCTTCATTTAGCTCTGCAGGGAATTCAGGAAATGGGTTCAGGAAATGGGTTATGGATGGGAAAGTCTTTTATGACAGTCACTCATATGCCTTTGGAAAATATTCAGACCCCTTGACTTTTTCCACATTCCACATTACAGCCTTATTCTAAAACAGATGTTTTTTTAATGCCCCTCATCAATCTACACACACTACCCCATAACGACAAAGCAAAAAAAAAAAAAAAAAAA
>NC_036863.1:46308596-46334124 GCF_002910315.2 Salvelinus sp. IW2-2015 | reverse complement strand
TGTTTAAAAATAATTCAATGTTCATAAAAATATCACATTTACATAAGTATTCTGACCCTTTACTCAGTACTTTGTTGAAGCACCTTTGGCAGCAATTACAGCCTTGAGTCTTCTTGGGTATGACGCTACAAGCTTGGCACACTTGTATTTGCGGAGTTTCTCCCATTCTTCTCTGCAGATCCTCTCAAGGTCTGTCAGGTTGGATGGGAGCGTCGCTGCACAGCTATTTTCAGGTCTCTCCAGAGATGTTCGATCAGGTTCAAGTCCGGGCTCTGGCTGGGCCACTCAATTTCGAGTCTCATAGCAAAGGGTCTGAATACTTGTGTAAATGTGATATTTCAGTTTTTTCAACAAATGTCTTAAAACCTGTTTTTGCTTTGTCATTATAGGGTATTGTGTGTAGATTGCTGAGGATTTTTTTCTCTTTTATATCCATTTTAGAATAAGACTATAACGTAACAAAATGTGGAAAAAGTCAAGGGATCTGACTACTTTCCGAAGGCACTGTATATACAGTAAACTCCCTCCCTGGACTCATAATGGAGCTGAGATTATAAACTGTTATAGGGAGAACTAGGAGAAAAGGGTATACTGTACATACAGTACTGAGTATAGGCAATTAGGACATATCTCTAATGTAAATCTGCTGTATGGGGAAATGTGACAGATGTATTCCATTATTGTCCTATTGGGAGTATATTGTACTGTAGGGAATTGTGATTGATCATATACTGTATATACCGAGTGTACAATATATGACATATGAGTGTACAATATGACATCCATGACATATGTAGGCTGACCGGGTGAATCCAAGTGAAAGCTATGAACTCTTATTGATGTCACTTGTTACTGGCCGACACTCTAACCACTAGGCTTCCTGCCGCTATGGAGTAGTCCATAGGCCAGTGGGGAAAATGTGTCCACTTTGGGGTAGCAAAGGTTTGAATGCTATTAAAATGTTCCCCACAAGCCTCTGGTCAAATTGAAATATAACCTCTCCAAAAAAGTATATTTCTTGTTGTATTGGAGTCTATGCAATGGAATGTTCGCAGGATCAAACAACAATGGAACATTCTATTGGGTGGATCTCATCTTAAAAACGATGGAATTTTTTATATATATATATATTTTTTTCGATCAGATCTAATGGTTTACATAGACTGACTCATCATTGAAACAACAATGTTACAAATAGCAGAACTACATATCTGTTGTAGGGAAATTGGTCACACTGGGAAGTCCAAGAGATCCAAATCTGGTAGCATGTTAGCTTTATAGTTGCCACCTATAATAGTCTGTTGTATAGCAATACTCCGCATGCTAAGACGAAAGGTGTGGTTTGTCGTTTGTTGAGTTTTCCCAGCAAGTTAACACGGATATTTAGGTAAACGCATTGTCTCTTAAAGGGAACATTGGTGATTGTAAATGCTCTTCTGTCCATGACCATCGTGATCTTAAAATGTTGCCCTCTAACCTTCAACCTTTCGAGTGATTTCATGAAATACTATACGTTACCTAATAATTGTGTAGCCATTAGTTCAGTGGCTAGTTGTCAAACATAATTGAAGTTTTGCAATTGGTGTTTAGAAAAAAATCCATCTATTTAGCAACTTTTGACGAATAGTAATTTTGAATTTTTTTTAAAACAATTTTGGTAATATTTTACGAAGATGATATATTTTGCAAACCTGGCTAAATTGGTTTTGCTATCTGCATAACTATAATATATATTTTTAAATGATCGTTAGGCATATTCCACCTGTTTTTGAAAGAGTATCAATGCCAGAACAATCCTGTTGGCGGCCATATTGAAACATGTGTACCCTATGGTTCAATCAGCAATAGATAGCTAGGCATCATCGTTTAGACTTTTCCTAGCATTATGTAAAGGTGGTGCATTTATAAAGAAGGCACTTTGCAGGACGTAAATCCAATGGGATTTCATATCGGGTGGAATGTACAGGGCAGAGTTCACATCACATTTCTTGATGTTAAGACAAATTTATAGAATCATATTGCATATAATTTTAATCAATAGATGTCAGTGAATGTTTCTAAAACATTTTCTAAGTGTTGTAATGTAGTATATTTGAAACGGCTATGGGGACTAGGTTGAGTGCGGGCGGGTGCTCGGCCATGGAAACCAATTTCATGAAGCTCCTGAACAGTTCTTGTGCTGACATTGCTTCCAGAGGTAGTTTGGAACTCGGTCGTGAATGTTGCAACCGAGAACAGACGATTTTTACGCGCTGCGAGATTCAGCACTCGGCGGTCCCGTTCTGTGTGCTTGTGTGGCCCACCAATTTGCGGCTGAGCCGTTGTTGCCCCTAGACATTTCCACTTCACAATAAGAGCCCTTTTACAGTTGACCGGAGCAGCTCTAGCAGGGCAGATATTTGACGTACTGACTTGATGGAAAGATGGCATCCTATGCTGGTTCCACGTTGAACATCTCTGAGCTCTTCAGTAAGGCCATTCTACTGCAAATGTTTGTCTATGGAGATTGCATGGATGTGTGCTCAATTTGATACACCTTTCTGCAACGGGTGTGGCTGAGATAGCCGAATGTCCACATACTTTTGTGTATATATAGTGAATGTGAAATGTGTCCCTCTGGCCCATGGACTAGAGTGCATAAAGATAGTGGACTTTAAGGGGAGTTATGACAGATGTTTCCTGTTGTGTGATGTGAGATTGTGCCTGTGTCCCAGTATAATTATATTCCCTATATAATGCACTACTAGCCATGGTCAAAAAATAGAACGCTATAGGGTTCCATTTGAGACACAGCCTGTGAGAGCCCCATTTCTCTTCAGCAGTCATTATTAGCTAGCTATACCGCTTTACTCTCCTCCTTCTATCAGCCCAGTGCTGCAGCTGAGGTGTATTCCTATCACTACCACTACACAGGCAGGCGTGCCAAAGAAAGGAGTAGACAAAATGGCTGCCTTCTGAACTCATCTTTTCCTGTCAACCTGGGTTCCTAGTGATTGAGTATTGGTGTTATGTGTTCTCTGTTCCGCACCACTGGGTTAGGTTATCTACGTAACCCCTCACTTAGAGGCCTCCATTTGCCCCTCTCTGAGAGAGAGAGAGAGAGAGAGAGACACTCTGTCTCTGTCTTTCTCTCTCTATCTCGCTCTTTCTACCTCTCTCAATTTTTTTTGGTCTATAAGCTCTGTGGTCTGCATGACAGGCTAGCGCTGCTGCACCTTGTTGATGCTGAATTGAGCTTGAAACACCAGTCCAGACCAATTTTTCTCTACTGCTTTCACGCACCTGGCTGGCACGCTCGGAGCTCGCCTTTTTCTCTCTTTTCTGTTTCGCTCTGTTTCTTTCTCTACTCACTCGCTCTCTCCTTCTTTTTCTATCTCCAGAGAGTGAAGGCTGGAGATAGCCTTCCTTCCTATTCTGTTTGAAAAGGGTATTGATTGTTCTGCTCCACTGCTCAGTCATGTTGGAATCAAAGAGAAGGAGGGATGGGGTTGGGCGGTTCAGGCCCGTCCAGGGAGTTCAGTACACTCTCTATGGCACAACCAGTTATCTGGTGTGTAATATTCTCTACACTACACCAGATAACTGGTTGTGCCATAGAGAATATTACACTACACCAGATAACTGGTGCTGCCATACAGAATGTACAGAATATTACACTACACCAGATAACTGGTGTTGCCAATTACGAATGTTACAGAAAATATTACACTACACCAGATAACTGGTGTTTGCATACAGAATGTACAGAATATTACACTACACCAGATAACTGGTGTTGCCATACAGAATGTACAGAATATTACACTACACCAGATAACTGGTGTTGCCATACAGAATGTACAGAATATTACACTAACACCAGATAACTGGTTGTGCCATAATGTTCTGTATGGAACACCAGCACAGTATATACATATGAGATGGGTAATGTAGGGTATGTACAATTATATTAAGTGGCATTGTTTAAAGTGGCTAGTGGACATTTTTACATATTTCCATCAATTCCCATTTTTAAAGTGGCTGGAGTTGAGTCAGTATGTTGGCAGCGGCCGCTAAATGTTAGTGTGGCTGTTTAACAGTCTGATGGCCTTGAGATAGAAGCTGTTTTTCAGTCTCTCGGTCCCTGCTTTGATGCACCTGTACTGACCTCGCCTTCTGGATGATAGCGGGGTGAACAGGCAGTGCTTGGGTGGTTGTTGTCCTTGATGATCTTTATGGCCTCCCTGTGACATCGGGTGGTGTAGGTGTCCTGGAGGGCAGGTAGTTTGCCCCCGGTGATGCGTTCTGCAGACCTCACTACCCTCTGGAGAGCCTTACGGTTGTGGGCGGAGCAGTTGCCGTACCAGGCGGTGATACAGCCCGACAGGATGCTCTCGATTGTGCATCTGTAGAAGTTTGTGAGTGCTTTTGGTGACAAGCCGAATTTCTTCAGCCTCTGAGGTTGAAGAGGGCTGCTGCGCCTTCTTCACGACGCTGTCTGTGTGGGTGGACCAATTCAGTTTGTCCGTGATGTGTACACCGAGGAACTTAAAACTTTCACCTTCTCCACTACTGACCCGTCGATGTGGATAGGGGGGTGCTCCCTCTGCTGTTTCCTGAAGTCCACAATCATCTCCTTTGTTTTGTTGACGTTGAGTGTGAGGTTATTTTCCTGACACCACACTCCGAGGGCCCTCACCTCCTCCCTGTAGGCCGTCTCGTCGTTGTTGGTAATCAAGCCTACCACTGTAGTGTCATCCGCAAACTTGATGATTGAGTTGGAGGCGTGCATGGCCACGCAGTCGTGGGTGAACAGGGAGTACAGGAGAGGGCTCAGAACGCACCCTTGTGGGGCCCCAGTGTTGAGGATCAGCGGGGTGGAGATGTTGTTACCTACCCTCACCACCTGGGGGCGGCCCGTCAGGAAGTCCAGGACCCAGTTGCACAGGGCGGACCCAGTTGCACCAGTTATCTGGTGTAGTGTAATATTCTGTATGGCAACACCAGTTATCTGGTGTAGTGTAATATTCTGGGTGGCAACATCAGTTATCTGGTGTAGTGTAATATTTGTGGAACATCAGTTATCTGGTTAGTGTAATATTCTGGATGGCAACACCAGTTATCTGGTGTAGTGTAATATTCTGTATGGCAACACCAGTTATCTGGTGTAGTGTAATATTCTGGATGGCAACACCAGTTATCTGGTGTAGTGTAATATTCTGGATGGCAACACCAGTTATCTGGTGTAGTGTAATATTCTGGATGGCAACACCAGTTATCTGGTGTAGTGTAATATTCTGGATGGCAACACCAGTTATCTGGTGTAGTGTAATATTCTGGATGGCAACATCAGTATCTGGTGTAGTGTAATATTCTGGATGGCAGCACCAGTTATCTGGTGTAGTGTAATATTCTGTATGGCAGCACCAGTTATCTGGTGTAGTGTAATATTCTGTACATTCTGTATGGCAGCACCAGTTATCTGGTGTAGTGTAATATTCTGTATGGCAACATCAGTTATCTGGTGTAGTGTAATATTCTGGATGGCCATCAGTTATCTGGTGTGTGTAATATTCTGGATGGCAACACCAGTTTCTGGTGTAGTGTAATATTCTGGATGGCAGCATCAGTTATCTGGTGTAGTGTAATATTCTGTACATTCTGTATGGCAGCACCAGTTATCTGGTGTAGTGTAATATTCTGGATGGCAACCCAGTTATCTGGTGTAGTGTAATATTCGGATGGCAACACCAGTTATCTGGTGTAGTGTAATATTCTGGATGGCAGCATCAGTTATCTGGTGTAGTGTAATATTCTGGATGGCAACACCCGTTATCTGGTGTAGTGTAATATTCTGGATGGCAGCACCAGTTATCTGGTGTAGTGTAATATTCTGTACATTCTGTATGGCAGCACCAGTTATCTGGTGTAGTGTAATATTCTGGATGGCAGCATCAGTTATCTGGTGTAGTGTAATATTCTGTACATTCTGTATGGCAGCACCAGTTATCTGGTGTAGTGTAATATTCTGTACATTCTGTATGGCAGCACCAGTTATCTGGTGTAGTGTAATATTCTGGATGGCAGCATCAGTTATCTGGTGTAGTGTAATATTCTGGATGGCAGCACAAGTTATCTGGTGTAGTGTAATATTCTGGATGGCAGCACCAGTTATCTGGTGGTGTAATATTCTGGATGGCAGCATCAGTTATCTGGTGTAGTGTAATATTCTGGATGGCAACACCCGTTATCTGGTGTAGTGTAATATTCTGTATGGCAACACCAGTTATCTGGTGTAGTGTAATATTCTGTATGGCAGCATCAGTTATCTGGTGTAGTGTAATATTCTGGATGGCAACACCAGTTTCTGGTGTAGTGTAATATTCTGGATGGCAGCATCAGTTATCTGGTGTAGTGTAATATTCTGTACATTCTGTATGGCAGCACCAGTTATCTGGTGTAGTGTAATATTCTGGATGGCAACACCAGTTATCTGTGTGTAGTGTAATATTCTGGATGGCAACACCAGTTATCTGGTGTAGTGTAATATTCTGGATGGCAGCATCAGTTATCTGGTGTAGTGTAATATTCTGGATGGCAACACCCGTTATCTGGTGTAGTGTAATATTCTGGATGGCAGCACCAGTTATCTGGTGTAGTGTAATATTCTGTACATTCTGTATGGCAGCACCAGTTATCTGGTGTAGTGTAATATTCTGGTGGCAGCATCAGTTATCTGGTGTAGTGTAATATTCTGTACATTCTGTATGGCAGCACCAGTTATCTGTGTAGTGTAATATTCTGTACATTCTGTATGGCAGCACCAGTTATCTGGTGTAGTGTAATATTCTGGATGGCACATCAGTTATCTGGTGTAGTGTAATATTCTGGATGGCAGCACAAGTTATCTGGTGTAGTGTAATATTCTGGATGGCAGCACCAGTTATCTGGTGTAGTGTAATATTCTGGATGGCAGCATCAGTTATCTGGTGTAGTGTAATATTCTGGATGCAACACCCGTTATCTGGTGTAGTGTAATATTCTGGATGGCAACACCAGTTATCTGTGTAGTGTAATATTCTGTATGGCAGCATCAGTTATCTGGTGTAGTGTAATATTCTGGATGGCAGCACCAGTTATCGGGTGTAGTGTAATATTCTGGATGGCAGCATCAGTTATCTGGTGTAGTGTAATATTCTGGATGGAGCATCAGTTATCTGGTGTAGTGTAATATTCTGGATGGCAGCATCAGTTATCTGGTGTAGTGTAATATTCTGGATGGCAGCACCAGTTATCTGGTGTAGTGTAATATTCTGGATGGCAGCACCAGTTATCTGGTGTAGTGTAATATTCTGGATGGCAGCACCAGTTATCTGGTGTGTGTAATATTCTGGATGGCAGCACCAGTTATCTGGTGTAGTGTAATATTCTGGATGGCGCACCAGTTATCTGGTGTGTGTAAATTTGGATGGCAACACCAGTTATCTGGTGTAGTGTAATATTCTGGATGGCAGCACAGTTATCTGGTAGTGTATATTCTGGATGGCAAGCACCAGTTATCTGGTGTAGTGTAATATTCGTATGGCAAACCAGTTATCTGGTGTAGTGTAATATTCTGGATGGCAGCACCAGTTATCTGGTGTAGTGTAATATTCTGGATGGCAGCATCAGTTATCTGGTGTAGTGTAATATTCTGTACATTCTGTATGGCAGCATCAGTTATCTGGTGTAGTGTAATATTCTGTACATTCTGTATGGCAGCACCAGTTATCTGGTGTAGTGTAATATTCTGTACATTCTGTATGGCACACAGTTATCTGGTGTAGTGTATATTCTGTACATTCTGTATGGCAGCACCAGTTATCTGGTGTAGTGTAATATTCTGTACATTCTGTATGGCAGCACCAGTTATCTGGTGTAGTGTAATATTCTGTACATTCTGTATGGCAGCACCAGTTATCTGGTGTAGTGTAATATTCTGTACATTCTGTATGGCAGCACCAGTTATCTGGTGTAGTGTAATATTCTGACATTCTGTATGGCAGCACCAGTTATCTGTGTAGTGTATATTTCTGGATGGCAGCATCAGTTATCTGGTGTAGTTGTAATATTCTGGATGGCAGCATCAGTTTCCTGGTTTAAGTGTAATATTCTGGATGGCAACACCAGTTATCTGGTGTAGTGTAATATTCTGGATGGCAGCACAAGTTATCGTGTGTAATAGTAATGTCTAATGGTAACGCTATGCCCCTTTCTTGGAAACCCTGAGTAATTAGAGAAGCATACCAAGAAACTCTTCGTGTGTACATGACCCTAATTAAGATAGTCAAACTACGCGGGTCGGATTGTGTGTGAGCTAATTATGCTGCTAGTCAGTATCATTGACCCCTTAGTGAATTCCCACCCACGAGAGAGAGAGAGAGAGAAGAGATAGAGGAATGAAAGCGAGTGCGCGGGATGAAATGTCATTAAAAATCACTACATAATGACTCTAATCCCTTTGCCTTGCTGTGTTATGTAAAAAAGCAGAGGATTACCACCAACGGGACTTTTAAATTTCACATGTGCCGAGAGACAGAGAGACAGGTACGCTATATGGTAGCTGTCAGTGTGGTCGACTGGTTGTACATCACACGCGGACACACACTGACACACACACAGCGGGATGCGGCCAGAGTGAATTCAGGGAGCGGTTGCACGATTTAGAAAGCGAGCATGGAGAGTGTTTGTCCCTGGCGTCGACATACAGTATGGTGGTGCTGAATTGTTGGGAGCAGTGGTTATTTTGGGAGGTGTGGGGGGGTGGGGTCCCTAGTTCGGGGGCGCACCGGTGTGCGATGATATACTAGCATGAACAATATATACTGACATAAGCACATGCTGTATCACAGCATACTACAGGTCGCGGAGGGACCTAAACATTTTTGGGGGGTAGAATGACTGTGAGAAGGTCAGTTCTGGTGACTATTTAAAAAGGACACTACTCCAAAATAAATGAAAATAAAATTATGTTGACATACATTAAAAAAAAAAAACATTATTATTATTATTATTATTTTTTTTTTTTTTAGAAATGAACCCAATAACATATTGGTCCATATTATCAGACAGGTGTGCTATTTAGCAATAAGCATTATCACCTACTGTAGCCCAACTGATGCAGCATAGTGGCTATAAATAAAATAGGCTCAAGCGTAGACTTGCCCATCAGCATTTACCCCATTAGCCTAATCATTAGCTAGATCACAAACTCTAAACATGATCTTGTTTCTAGTTAGCAACATATTGGTGACTTGATTATCCCCAAAAAACGTTCCACTGGCACTCAGTCAAGGATCATGTACTGTGAATATAATGTAGGACCTACCAGTTAGTCTTCATTCGTGTAACATTTAGCCCCGGTTTCCCCTATGCATTCAACGCCATTAGCGAGCGCTATTGTGCATAAACCACAATGCTGCTAAAAGCAATTCACTCATTTTTGGAAGGTGAGAAGTTAAAAGTTGTGATCCTCCACTTTCAACGATGGCCATCAAAACTGCTTTCAAAGCGGCACGCAGGTTCACGTTTATTGTCATGAGTCTTGCCCTGGAGCCAGAACTGAGTGGTTAACGCTAGATGGGCCAGCTGCAAAGTCAAAACTGTCTATATTGTAAAGATTCATGACATTTTTTTTGCTTTTTGGTAAATTAATTTAAGGTTAGGCATTATGGTTAGCAGTGTTTTTAAGGTTACGATTAGGTTTAAAAACAGATGTTATGACTTGGCACCCTATTCCCTATATATAAAAAAGTAGTGCACTTTATAGGGAATAGGGTGCCATTTAGGACGCAACCCATACATCTAATAGGCTGTACAGTATCTATTATTGATTAGCTGCTGTAGGGATCCTCGCCAATGCTATGAAATATGTAACACTTATCGGCTAGCTGGGTGAGATGTACAGCAGCCCTCAGAGAGATGTACATCAAGCGTACATCTCTCTCTCTCTATCAGTCTCTCTCTCTCCTCTTCCCTATTTCTTTCTTTATATCTTTCTGTCTTTCTCTCTCTCGCTCTTTCTCTCTCTCTCTCTCTCTCTCTCTCTCTCTCTCTCTGTCTGTCTCTTTCTGCCCCCTCTTCTCACCCCACCTCTTTCTACCTCACCTTCAATGTGAGTCACGCAGTCATGTTGTTTGCTGTTTTCAGAGAGTCAACGGGAGAGGTACACAGCCACCTAGACAGACAGAGAGACCCAGCGGTGGCGACAGAAAGCCTAGATGGCAGTGCCTTGATGAATCAGATGTTTGCCCAGCCACATGACGCTGAATATAAATATAGACACAGATTATTTTGCTGTAAAATTGTCTGGCTTCACCTCTCAGATGGCCACTGCTTTAGTGTGTTTCAGTCCCCCAGTCGAGCATCCTTCTGGAGTGTCAATAGAGCTCCGTTTTCATCTGGGCTGTTTCCCTCCCGTCAGTTAGGAAACAAATGAGGTCATAGTTATTAGAGGGCTGTGATTCAGCTTGACCCTAAAGGACATTGGACACACTCATATACATATTCACATAGAACACATTAATAGACACGCACACATAGAAACACACCACACAAATACACATTGGGCACAGTCACATGGAAAAAGAGAGCGTCCCCTGCCTGGTCTGTTAGAGCAGAGTGGCGCTAGCCGCAAGGCGAGCCAGCGGGAGGAGAGCGCCCGCCGGGCCGGCTGCAGTCGGACATATTTGTGGTCAACCAGCCCTTTCTCTGCCTCTGCTGTGGCCCTGGCTTTCCCCAATCACACATACACATGCATGCACTTTCTCTCTCTCCACCACACACACCTCCACACACGCACAGACGGACACAAAAACACACTTACTGTGTATCCCAGAGAGAGAACTCCTTTCTGTTTTTTCCCAGAGCTGTGCCTATTTATATTGATCCTTGCGGTGACACATGAAGCAGGATTGACCCTCGTCAGCAGAGCATACAGTAGCAGTTCACCACCACCCTGCCTGCTTGCGTCCCAATTGGCACCCTATTCCCTATTATAGTGCATATTGACCAGAGCCGTATGGGCCCTGGTCAACAGTAGTGCACTGTATAGGGTGCAGTTTGGAACGTATCCCTTGTAACAGTGGGGAGAATGAGTTACTTCCATCCAGAGCTCACAGACGGCGCAGCTCACTCAGGGAAAATAAGGAATATTGAGTGAAAGGGGAAGTAAGACATTACCACGAGGAGTAGTGTTACACACACTATGGAAATATAGGCTTGGCAAGAGAGGTTTTGAGTTCTACCTGACCTGATGTAGCCACCTCTCTCCCCCCTCTATCCTCTCCTTCTTCAACTCTCTTCTCTTTTACACACTTCTCTCTACAGACAAAAACAGACACACACACACACACTACACTTCACTCTGCATTGCTAAATGGGTCTCTTTTCCCATCCTCCTCGTAGCCTAGTTCCAGAGTGTCGGAAATAGAAGCGTGGGGCTGGAGATCCATGGGTCCCTGGTGGGGATTGGAAAATGAAGTAGGTCTGCAAGCTGATGGGCTGTTTTTTGTGTGTGTGTGTGTGTGTGTGTGTGTGTGTGTGTGTGTGTGTGTGTGTGTGTGTGTGTGTGTGTGTGTGTGTTGTTGTGTGTGTTGTGTGTGTGGTGTGTGCTGTGTGGTGTGTGTTGTGTGTGTGTGGGGGAGAAAGAAAATGTGAGTGAAGCGTGTGCATGCGTGCTTGTTTTTGTGTGTGTGTGTCAGAGGAGGCTGGTGGGATGAGCTATAGAAGGACGGGCTCATTGTAATGGCTGAAATGGAATAACTGGAACGGTATCAAACATATCTGGATGGAAACCACATGTTTGTTCCATTGTAATTCATTCCAGCCATTACAATAAGCCCGTCCTCCTATATTCCTCCCATCAGCCTCCTCTGGTGTGTGTGTAAGGTGTCCCAAAGGACCATTTAGGACTGGCAGTGTATGACTCACACCCCCAAAAAACATAGTCCTCACAGAGCTGCATTACATACAGTACATATAGTAAACTCTTCTCAAATCTCATCTGGATTTGAGTTCTGCATTCCGCTACTGTATATTGGTTTCAAAGAATTCTAACAATTTGAGGGTGAACAAAATTGTAGGTGAACAAATCAGGTTTCTATGCAAAACAGGCAAATCAACATTTACAACACCACCTCCAATGAACACGATAGACATCTAGAAAATCGAAACTGCCTGACCTCAACTCACCTAACTAACCTCTCTTGCTGTTATTCTCAATACGATAGTGAGGGAGGCCACTTATTTGTAGAACCAAACGCTGTATAATGTGTAAAACATTCATAATATATTAAATGTAGATATTTATAGCACATTTCAAAATAAACTCTTCGCTGTTCACTCTTCATGTGTTTCTTTCTGTGACAGTCTGTGAGACTGTTGTAACGCCTATATAGCTCCATTCAAAGCAGCACTCATGAAGGCACCCATTATAGAAGGTCTGAATAAGTGTCAGCTCTACGCTGCACACAGACAGGGCCGTCTCAGTAGTCACAATATCCTATCAGTAGAGACATATAGCATCCTGTCTATGTCACAGGCAACTCCAGTAAACTTCCGGCGTCTTCATCCGTAATTGGGTTCCCCGACGAAAATGTATTAGTTCCCTTGACAGCAACGTGTCTTCTATCTGTTCGATACAGTACACATGTAGTCCTTTAATTATTTTAGTCCTCTGCATTAAACAAGACATTTTTTTTATCAGAGAGCTTATT
Source organism: Salvelinus sp. IW2-2015 (assembly GCF_002910315.2). Classification (NCBI taxonomy): domain Eukaryota; kingdom Metazoa; phylum Chordata; class Actinopteri; order Salmoniformes; family Salmonidae; genus Salvelinus; species Salvelinus sp. IW2-2015. The sequence goes on along the minus strand of NC_036863.1, from coordinate 46,321,390 downwards.
TGTTACACCTGAAATGATCAGGCGGGGAATTCCCTATGGACAACTACAGAGCCAACATGACAGATTGCACCAGGAAAAAACTTTACTTCTGAAACGTCCCAAACTTTGTGTTTGTTGTCCCTTAGGCTTGTTCATTATGTCTGTGTGTGTGTGTGCGTGCCTGCTTGTATGTGTGTCTATGAAGTCTTATTTCTCAGAGGGAGTGGCCTACAAAGAAGCTTTTAGAGTACAATACTGAGGTATTGCTGCAGGCTCTCATCTGTAGCAGCTTCGTGAGAAGCTGACTCTGGTTTAGCTGGAAGTGGATGATGTGTTATCGGGAACTTCTGCATTCCTGCCATACCCCTATGCCAGCAGTGTCACTGGACTGGCACAGTACATTAAATACACAGGGCCCTGGAGGCCTGACACCTGTGAATGTTGCATTGAGGCAATTGTATTAAATGCACCCAAGTATAGACTGAAAACAGCCCATGGAGAGTTGACCTAGCTGAGCGGTGTTTTTTCCGTGAAATGAATCCCATTGTTATTTTTTTATTAAAACATCAACAATACAATACAAAGACAATACAAATGGTTGCTCCCATCAGTGGGCGCTCTGGTCGGTGGCGGCGACCTGAGACGCTGGCAGGGTCTTGAACCTCCCCGTCTGCAACATTTCTGCCGAAATTGCCCCCCTATTTTTATTTTTTTAAATGACCCAAGAGCACAATGATATTTCTTATTGACTGACTGTGGTCCTCCAAAACCCCCAACAATACAGTTTGTGGGTCCAACCTCGCCCTGATATTATGGCATAACCACTCCTGGACCAGACTCCAAAAACAAGCCACTGATGAACAAGTACTTAAAATATGATCTGTTGATTCTGTTTTCACGTGGCAGTCTGAACTGCTCTGACTGTTCAATGCCCCATACACTGAGCATTATTTTTGTAGCGAGACTTTTATATATATATGTATATATGTCTTAACTTGTTGTTTTGTGTATCAGTTCATGAACCCGATGCCATGGTATCGGGACATCGAAATCATGTTCCCAACTATCTTGAATTGTATGCGGTATACTTGTCATAGTGTAACTGATACGTTTTACCATTTAAATTAGTAATTTTAAGACATTAATACATTTTATTGGTGGCAGACATACTAATTCATAACTTTTTCTTTAAAGTAATTGCCACTTCCATTTTTTGTGGCAGCACTACGATGAGTTGGTTATCGTTTTGTATTGCGCAAAATTAATTCCATTGTTTGTATTTTGTATTTTTGTAGAAATATTTTGTAATTCTTATGGATCCCCATTACTCTTCCTGGGTCCAGCAAAATTCAGGTGGTTTATACAATTTTAAAACATTACAATACATTCACAGATTTCACAACACACTGTGTGCCTTCAGGCCCCTACTCAACCACTACCACATATCTACAGTACTAAATACATGTGTGTGTATTAGAGATCGACTGATTAATCTGCATTTTTGGACGCCGATTATGGCCAATTACATTGCAATCCACGAGGAGACTGCGTGGCAGGCTGACCACCTGTTACGCGAGTGCAGTAAAGAGCCAAGGTTGCTAGCTAGCATTATCTTATAAAAAGCAATAAATATTAACATAATCACTAGTTAACTACACATGGTTGTCCTGCGTTGCACATAATCAATGCGGTGCCTGTTAATTTATCATCGAATCACAGCCTACTTCGCCAAACGGGTGATGATTTAATAAAAGCGCATTCGCGTCAGGGTATATGCAGCAGTTTGGGCCGCCTGGCTCGTTGCGAACTGTGTGAAGACCATTTCTTCCTAACAAAGACCGTAATTAATTTGCCATCATTTTACATAATTATGACATAACATTGAAGGTTGTGCAATGTAACAGCAATATTTAGACTTAGGGTTGCCACCCGTTCAATAAAATATGGAACGGTTCCGTATTTCACTGAAAGAATAAACATTTTGTTTTCGAAATGATAGTTTCCGGATTTGACCATATTAATGACCTAAGGCTCGTATTTCTGTGTGTTATTATATTATAAGTAAGTCTATGATTTGATAGAGCAGTCTGACTGAGCAGTGGTAGGCAGCAGCAGGCTCGTAAGCGTTCATTCAAACAGCACTTTACTGCTTTTGCCAGCAGCTCTTAACAATGCTTGAAGCACAGCGCTGTTTATGACTTCAAGCCTATCAACTCCCGAGATTAGGCTGGCAATACTATAGTGCCTATAAGAACATCCAACAGTCAAAGGTATATGAAATACGGACGTTATAGAGAGAAATAGTCCTATAATTCCTAAAATAACTACAACCTAAAACTTCTTAAGTGGGAATATTGAAGACTCATGTTAAAAGGAACCACCAGCTTTCATATGTTCTCATGTTCTGAGGAAGGAACTTAAATGTTTTTTTTACATGGCACATATTGCACTTTTACTTTCTTCTCCAACACTGTGTTTTTGCATTATTTAAACCAAATTGAACAATCTTCCATCTAGATTGTCAGACCACGGTGGCTTGTCGTTGTTGATAGACAACAATAAACAGTTCACCTCTTCCACATTGACTTTACAGAATTCAAAAGTACAATTCTTGTCTTTCATAATTTGGTCCGATATACTTGTATGTGTAGTGTCGGCGTTTGTTGCTGGCATGTCATCCCTAAGTTTGCTTATCTTGCCAATGAAAATGTCATTAAAGTAGTTTGCAATATCAGTGGGCTTTGTGATGAATGAGCCATCTGATTCAATAAATAAAGGAGCCGAGTTGGCTTTTTCCGCCAAAAAATTCATTTAAGGTGCCGCAAAGCTTTTTACTATCATTCTTTATATAATTTATCTTTGTTTCATAGTGTAGTTTCTTTTTATTTAGTTTAGACACATGATTTCTTAATGTGCAGTATGTTTGCCAATCATTTGGGCTGCCAGACTTAATTGCCATACCTTTTGCCTCATCCCTCTTCAACCATGCAATTTCTCAATTCCCCATCAATCCAAGGGGATTTAACAGTTTTTTTCAGTCATTTTCTTAATGGGTGCGTGCTTATTAGTAACTGGAATAAGTAGTTTAATAAATGCGTCAAGTGCAGTGTCTGGTTGCTCCTTGATACACACCACAGACCAGCAAATATTCTTTACATCATCAACATATGAATCACGACAAAACGTCTTCTTATATGACCTCTTATACACTATATTAGAACTTTGGCTTTCCTAGATATGGCTATTATATTGTGATCACTACATCCTATGGATTTGGATGCTGCTTTAAAGCAAATATCTGCAGCGTTAGTAAAAATGTGATCAATATATGTTGATTTCATTCCTGTGCTGTTTGTAACTACCCTGGTAGGTTGACTGACAACCTGATCCACGTTGCAGGCACTGGTTACAGTTTGCAGTTTTTTCCTGAGTGGGCAGCTTGATGATAGCCAGTCAATATTTAAATCACTCAGAAAATATACTTCTTTGTTGATATCACATACATTTATCAAGCATTTCACACATGTTATCCAAATACTGACTGTTAGCCCTTGGTGGTCTATAGTAGCTTCCCACAAGAATGGGCTTTAGGCGAGGCAGATGAACCTGTAGCCACATTACTTCAACAGTATTTAACATTAGATCGTCTCTAAGCTTTACAGGAATGTGGTTCTGAATGTAGACCGCAACACCGCCTCTGGCATTTCTGTCTTTTCGGTAGATGTTATCACCACTGTATCTAAATGTATCATCAAAGGTATTGTTTATGCGAGTTTCGGAGATAGTCAGAGTATGAATGTCATCTGTCACAAGCAAGTTATTGACTTCATGTCGTGTAATTTCCACTGAGCCCGGTGGTAGGATACAGTATATTCTCCTCACACAAACACCTGGAGAGAGAGAGAAAGAGTGAACCCAAGCCAGACAACAATAGATATAGATGCAGTCAAATATAGGCCTAGAGCACAGGAGGCAGACGGAGAGAGACAGAGTGAGAGGAGAGGGAAGAGGCTGGTGATTTGTAAGTCCTCCGGATTTCGCAAGCTGACATCCTCTTGCCGCCGTCTCTTGACCTTTCCTCCTTGTGTGCCCACGCGGCGTTACCATGGCAACTCTAGCCCTGGCGCCACTAAGGCGGGAGACGGGTAGAGACTTGCGGGCTGTCAGTGGCACCTCAGTCAAATATATTTCATCACGACTCCTTCGGGCTAATGTAGGACGAATACTAGTGTCTTGTATAGAAATGAAACATCTCAGACAATGTGTTTGTGTTATTTTAGCTGATTTTGGTCAGAGCCGTGTCAGTGCCCGCCAAACACAGATAAGATACAGGGTGGTCCGGTTATACAGGGCGATAATGAGCAAAGAAGAAAAGAGGAAGGACGAGAGGAGGATGATGAGAGAGAGAGAGAAAGGAAGGCGAGGATAAGGAGGGAGGAATGCTGGAAGGAGAGAAAGAGAGATTGAATTGAGGGCAAGGGCAAACCTCAAATACGCAGTCTGAAGCCATGAAGCTGCCCGTAAAACTGAAAGCTCCCGTTGAGAGTGAAGATACGTTTAGCCTGATATGCTGCTGCACAGACACACTGCAGCCTTCTGTCTGTAATCTCGTAGATTAAGACAGCCCATAACACAGAGCATTACACCTGTATACCTGCACTCAATACAATACAACAATTACTTCACAACATCATACAACATTACACCTGCACTCAATTTAATGGATGGTGTGCTTTTATCTGAAGACATTTGGGTCAAACACTTGCCCACCTGAACAGTCGGGTTGATTGTTATAAACACAAATGAGGGAATATGGTCTGTATTTACACAACATTTACATAATAGTGACTGTTGCATATCAGAAAGAAAATATGTCACTTCCATGTGAGTTGGCCCCAAAAGAGTGAAATATACATTTTCACAGCAATCTATTAGGGCGCATGTAGTGCAAAGATCAGTCAGTCGGTCACACTTGTATGCACATGTACACCCACATAGAGACTAAATTGGTCCTGCACTCAGTCACCCCAGTCCGGTGGTGGTGTAATGGGGGGGGGGGGGGGGGGGGGGGGAGGATTAGTAGGAGGGTGTTCAGTATCGTGCGTGCGTGCGTGCGAGAGGGGACGGGCAGGGCGTGGACCAGGCAGGCAGGTGCTGAATCTGCTCGGGAGGGACGTTCCACCATCTGGCACAGGGATCCCCCTCCCAGCGGGCACACTGAGTGTGTGTGTTTCCGGCAGGCTAATTGGAGCACAGCCTCAGCGGAGTGACAGCTCTGTCACCGTGGCGATGTTTGACAGGCTAGACAAGGGAGAGCCGACCTGTCTGTACTGAACAAGAATAGAGCAAACGGCCAATGTGTGTGTGTGTGTCTGTCTGCCCCTGTCTCGGCCTCTGTGTGTGTGTGTCTGTCTGCCCCTGTCTCGGCCTCTGTGTGTGTGTGTCTGTCTGCCCCTGTCTCGGCCTCTGTGTGTGTGTCTGTCTGCCCCTGTCTCGGCCTCTGTGTGTGCGTCGTTCAATGTTGAAGGGAAATGGGCTGTTAGCCTAATTTAAATCCCCTCCCAGTTTTACCGTGCACCAACCAGGCAATAGTTTAACCATGCTGCATTGATATGGAAGTCCTGATGTGTGTGTCGTTCCTACCTAGAGCGAACCCAGCCTCAGTGCTGTGGCTTGTTGGTGTTGCAGTGGTGCAGGAATGCAGCCTGAAGTGTGAGAACGGGAGCAGGTGGCTTGTCTCATGTGACAGGAATGTCACTTATGTCCCTGCTCTGCTCCGAGCCCCAGCTGCACCTGCCCAGACCTCGCTCCTCGCTGCCTTTGAAATGTGCCCTATACTATATCTGTTGACGACTGAATGGAGTGATGACAATGCCCGAGGATAGAAACCTCAAACGTGGCCACTCAATCAAATTAATAAAGTAATATACTTTAAGAATGTGCTTAGTTGTCACTTCTCTTTAGTCTTCCTCCCTCTCCATTTTTTGGAGTACATTAATATTGTCAAAACACACAGCATTTTAAATATAGTTTGAGTGTTACTGTAGTGTAGACAGTTTGGGTAGAGAGACCATATTAGTAGAATCTCATTCTATTTATGAGAGAGCCCCTTTGACTTTGAGTTCAGATGAGGTCTGCAGTGCATAATTAAATACAACCTGGTATTAGTTTCTAGGGCTCCTGAGTGGCGCATCGGTATAAGGCACTGCATCGCAGTGTCACTACAGTCCCCGGTTTGATTCCAGGCTTGACACCCAGCCGCGATTGGAGTCCCATAGGGCGGCGCCCAATTGTCTCCGGCGTTGTCCGGGTTTGGCCGGGGTAGGCTGTCATTGTAAATAAGAATTTGTTCTCAACTGACTTGCCTAGTTTAAAAACTTTTTTTTTTATAAGCATCTCTTTTGCAAGAAAGATATGCATCATGTTATAATACCGGGCCAGTGGCTGCTGCTGTTAGGATGTTGGGGATGCTGTTGTTACTGCTACTCTATATTCATGAGTTCTGCTCAGCCCAGCCTGTCAGTCGGTCTCACACGCTGAGCCCGAACACAGCACTGCCGTGTGTTATGTGTAGGGAGAGGCTCAGGAGGATATGAACGATTTGTGATAAGGAATTCAGGCGAGGATAATTATTTTGAGAAAGATTTCTATGTTATTGAACGGGCAGTAGCCTGGACACCTTTTTTTTTTTTTGACTATACGATCAACAAATGTGCTAGCTGTCATATTGCGGGTCGCACAACAGCCATCTTTATTTTCTCTGGTCTACAGGTGAATATCTCAATCTCGCCATTGGTTACAGAGATACAAGCGGTGTCTTGGTAATGTTATGACGACAGGATTCAGCTGCTCACATGTCTTGAGCTCAGTCGTTCAATCCCCACAGAGTGCCTTGTACCTCGTTAAGTTCTCACTATAGACTAAGAGGTCTGTTCTGTTCGTGATCCTCTCTCTGGAATTTCCTTTCCTCCATACCCGTGTGCATAACTGTCCTCCGGTTACAGAGAAGGAAAAAAAACGTGTGTGTGTGTGTGTGTGTGTGTGTGTGTGTGTGTGTGTGTGTGTGTGTGTGTGTGTGTGTGTGTGTGTGTGTGTGTGTGTGTGTGTGTGTGTGTGTGTGTGTGTGTGTGTGTGTGTGTGTGTGTGTGTGTGTGTGTGTGTGTGTGTGTGTGTGTGTGTGTGTGTGTGTGTGTGGTGTGCTTTTGGGATTTTAAAAGGGCACCTGGCCACCTTCACTAACCCCCTGCAGGCAACACCATCTTAGTGTTTAGTGCTGTCTGTCTGCCAGCCAAGAGAGCACTTAATACTGTATTACTCTCCTTAATACTGTATTCTTGCGGCAGCTATAAAAGAGAACCACCGCAAGGCCACAAAAACCTAATTCATTCAACTGTTATTAAAGCAATTAAATATTCATGACAACGTGTATGGTTATTGTACCGCAACCATTGCCACACAATGCTAATCGCTGTCCTCCCCTCTCTCTTTCTTCTCTCTCTGTTGTGCAGGGGTTTTGCTCGACATCCAGAGACACTTCAATGTATCGGACAGTGGAGTGGGCTTGTTGCAAACAGGTAAGTCTCTCCTGATCCCTTAATGGCACATATGTAGCAACGATTAGCAAAGCTCAAACATCCACTCAAACCCTCCTCCTCCTCTCACGACAGGCCCATTACCTGTCCACGCTAAGCTGCTCTTAGGCCTCTTAGATTGGGACAACAAAAGGATAAAAGTCCCCTACTGCCTCCAGCCCTCTCCTCCCTGTCCTCCCCCCTATACCTCATCCTCCCTCCTCCTCCTCCTCCTCCCTGCAGCCTGTGCAATTGACTGTAACTAAACCGGAAGACTGACTGAGTCAACAACAGACACACTGGCTTGTTTTTGGGATGGTGGCTCATGCCCCTTCTGCCTTGCTCATTGACAGACAGCCAAAAGGCCCTCCTTGACTAGACGGGTAGAAAGTATCACAAAAGTTCTAATGCACGTGGAGTAATAAACATGAACCAAATATTGCAATTTAGCGAATGCAAGCTTTATGAATTAAAAAAATGATTTTATCCTGAGGGTCTGACATTTCAAGCAACATTTTGCATGGTCAGGAACCTAGTCGCAATGGATCTGTTCCAGTGATTGTAGGTTGTAGATGGTTAAGACAGTAGGAACGGGTTATTTCTGCGCTCCGTGAGTTCCACCAGTAGGCAGCCCGGTGAAAATGAAAACGGTGTTGAGCGGCAGCGGGTTAGAGGCTGAGTCTGAGGGCTATGGGGCAGGGTTTCCTGCTCTACAGACCTCACTGAATCCAAACTTTTGTGAGGGAAAAGGTGCATATCTATTAGTTTGGCATCAGAAGGAGGGCTGGCACTTTCTGGAGTTTTGAGTTGACCTTTCAACGCCAAGGCTGCTGGGACCTAGCACGTTCTGTATCTCCTGAAGCTGAATGTCATGGAATTTTGAGTTCGGAAAATCTCACGGTGGCACCCACATGTCCATTATCTCTCAGGTGACGGGTGAACGATCGGATTCCTCAAAGATAACTGTGAACTGATTTATGCGCCCGTAAGTGAAGTCGTGTTTGATGAAGTGTGCATGGTTGATAGCGTTTCACCCATCTCTCAAAAGACTTGACATAGCAAACAGGAAATCCAATCCCAGTTGCGCTTGTTGTTGCAGTTTTGGCGTTGCTGAATAAACAAAACCCATATACACATACAGAACACACAGCACATAATGCAAACGGACTCTCACTCCCACACGCAGTCAGTAAGTGGAATGGCACCCACAGCTGCCCTCTGCCCCTGTCTGCTGTCTGTAGCTGGGGCTAAAAGCAGTACATGTCTGTGTGTGTGCGTGCAGTATGTGCCTGTGTGTGGTGTGCCTGTCCTGTCCTGTCTTGGGCCAGACTGCGTGGTGTGGCATGTCCCCTGATCTCCAGCTGACCCCAGTCTCTCGCTGGCCTGAGGAATGCAGCCGGCCCGAAGCTCTGACCGCTGAGAGCAGCCATGACCAGACTGGGAACCTACGTGTGAACGGCTGGCTAGGCCAGTGGTTCTCAAATCTCCCCTCAGGGACCCCTGCCTCGTCAAGGGCTTGGTGATTAGCTGACAAGTTGAATCAGGTGTGCGAGCTCTGGAATAGATCAAATACATGGAATGACTGGGGTGCCTGAGGAGAGGTTTGAGAACAACTTGCGCTAGGGGGTTGGGGGTGATCACATGTAGGTGTCCATGTGTGCTGTTATATCCTCGACCCCCCCCCCCCCCCCCCCCACCCCTACATCTCTTTATTTCTCTCTCTCTCTCGCTCTCACACACACACACACACACACACACACACACACACACACACACACACACACACACACACACACACACACACACACACACACATACAACACACACACACACACCAGAGAGAACAAGAGAACAATCGCCCACTATGTGAGCTTCTGCATCCAGGCTCTGCCCGCTTTCTCTCCTTGGCAACTTCCACCCACACCTGGTAGTCCAAACTGCCAACGTAGGTGGGCAAGTAGTGGTAAGTGGGCGATGTGTGAGGAGTTGATTCAGCCTCTCTCTGATCCCAGCTCACCTTCACTATATTCACACCTCAGAGAGCAGTGACCACGTACTGCTACGGTCACTTCTCACACCTGCACTAGTGTTACTGACTGGTCTATTTATAAGAGTTCTGTTTGAGTTCTGGTTCGGTTCTGCTTCGCCTTTTTCTTTGGCTGTAGATGAGGGGCTTTGGGTTATCCCTGGGCTGACAAAGTCTGGAGTATTGGAACCATGGCTGGTTTTCCTAGATTGCTTTGTGCCCACTCTTTGTGCCTACTCTTTGTGCCCACTCTTTGTGCCCACTCTTTGTGCCCACTCTGGAGACAAGAGTGGCCTCACTGGCCACTAGAGCTGCTGTTTAAACCCGCAGAAGTTCCCGACAGCGTTTGCAATTTTTTTTTTTACATGCGGTTATGTCTGTAATTGTGTTTTTAAAGTTCACACACAACTCAACGTATGGAAAGGTGTAACCTTTCTTAAGTTATGGGGCGACACCAAAGTTAAAATGGTATTACACAAAGCAAAACATTTAGAGGTGTGTGTGTGTGTCGGTAGGTGTGTGTGCGTGTGCGTACGTTCACACCTTAATAGGTGTGTGTGTGTGACGTAACTCCCTGAGGGGTGAGGCCCAAAGAGAGTGGAGAGGCCCCGTGTAAGAGGATCAGGTCTCTGTTGATTTCACTCAGGTGATGTATGGTAGTACGGCATGTGTTCTGGCCCCAGGTGCTCACGCCTGTCCATCAGATCAGCCCCCAGGAATGTACTGCACACATAGAAAGAGCAGAGCAGATCTGACACGAACTGTCATTCCTGATGAGAGGAGAAGACCTGTCAGATCAAAGGGGAAGCTCCCATTGGATATGACAGGCCTCTTTTAGGGCTCCTTGCTAATGAGTCTGAGGTTGTGGCCAAATGAAGACCGAGTGCTGCGAGCGGGAGAACGACCTGTGGCTCTTTGGTCATGGGTGATGTTACACCTTCTACAGGTTTGGAAGGAGCCTGGAGGGCTCTGTTGGTTGGTTGGTGAGCCTGCAGACAGAGGAACGTGTGCTTTGTGTAGATGTATTGTTATTGTCCATTATGAATAGTCGAGTATATTGGCAGGGTTTTAAAAAGTGGTGAGATGGGTTGGGTGGGTGAATAAGGAGCTGGTTAGTGTCGGTCCAGTTTCTCCAGACTGCAACCACTAATTATTACTGATCTTTTATGTGGGCAGGTTTTATATTCAGTCGGGATACGTCTTGGGTGGATGGATGTGTGGTGGAGCCGACCAGTGTCCGTCCTGGTTTTGCAGGCTGTCCTCCATTCATCACTGCCATGTTGCAGACAGACTGTTTTTCTTGCGTCCCAATTGGCACTCTAATCCCGAACCTTATGGGCCCTGGTCAAAAGTAGTGCACTATGAAGGGAATAGGGTGCCATTTGGGACACAACCTCTGTCGGGTTGACTGTGTCTGTGCCCTGCTCCCTCCGTCTGTCCCCTGCCCGGCTGCCCACCCCAGTCCTGTCTCGGTTTGCAACACGACACCCACACACACACACACAGCCAGGCCCAGCCAGCCTTACCAGAGTGTCAGCCTGGCCAGACACTTACTGAGGAATGGGGCCACAGGTGGAACTGGGAAGTCCTTCCATTCATTGGAGCTGTGAAGTCCCTCAGCTCTCTGAGCCCCACTAACTAACATACTCACGTCATACATACAGCTCACAGTTTAAAAAAAAAAAATCTCTCGTCCGATCCTAACCCACATACAGTCTTCTCACCTCTCTGCCTCTCTCGCTCTCTCTCTCTGTGTCTCTCTCTCTCTCTCTCTGTCTTTCTCTCTCTCTCAGTCAGGAGATTTTCTCAATATCCCGTTTCTGGACTTACATTTAATGCCTGTGATTTTCTTGTGGATAAGAGAGGATAAAGATTTAGGATCTGAGGCTTAGAGTTGTGGCTCTGACCCTGAAACCCCTTAGCAACTGGGGCTGTCGCAAGAGTGGCCAACTTTCTATGTTTATGGACAGTGTTTGTCACAGGCTTGAGTTACTCTATAATGGAGATGGTTATAGGACTCTGGTAAAGCTATCAGTGCTTGATCAGCTGTGCTGTCTGTCGGCTGCCTCACAGCTGCTCTCGCTTTCCGGTGTCTCTCTCTATACCTTGGTTCCACTCTTTCGTTCCCTCGTTTGCTGTGCCCCCCCCCCCCCACACTTTCGCTCTCTCTCCCTATATCCCTTCTTTCTCCTCTCTCTGTCTTTAGTCTCTCTCTCTCCCTCTATCCCCTCTCTCGTTCGCTCCCTCTTTAACTCTGCAGTCCTCTCTCTCACTCCCTCTTCCCTATCTCTTTTTCCTCTCCCTCTCTGTCCCTTACTAAAAACATACAGGACAAAAATAATGTGGGGGGTAAAAATATGTTTTTCGGACACGTACACTATATGAACAAATCACTTGGCTTCAGAACACGTGACGTTTCACGTGGATTTTAATGCATGTTTTTCACATGGTTTCCCAACATTTCACATGTGTTATTCTAAACTTCACATGTGCTTTGTAACTGGTGGGATTAGAACCCAGGTCTCCCATGGGAGAAGCCATTGTCTTGACCAAAGACCTGACACTGAGTGAAAATAATAATAAATATACATTGGAAAAGAAACCCAATCTAAGAATATTGACTGTTCAATTCAAAATACGCTTAACATTTTTATCGGGTTAATCACTGGATTCATTTGCTCAAATTGAGCAGTAATTTAAGATTTTTGTATTTAAAAAAAATATTGACACTGATTTTGTTAATACTAATGGAGTGGAGGACTCAGAAATAAGAAATAACTATTTTTAACGTACTATTATACTCAGGTAGGCTAAGTAACCTTTTTACAGAATGGCATTACAGAATTTGCTACTGCAACATGTTAACACCACCTTTTCACATGTGAGGAAAATAACACTATTTCACCCCCACATGTGAACTTGCAATTCCACATGGGAAAGTGATATTTGCACATGTGGAATTTTCTTACATGTGAAACTGCCAATGTGATTTTGAACGTGCAATTCCACATGTGAAACTTCAATTCACATGTGAGGTGAAACATGTTATTTTCCTCACATGAGAAAAGGTGGGGAACTCAAAATGTAATAAATGAGAAAATATGTTTTCACGTGAAGTTTAACCTCAACACGTGAAAACAGCCATTTCACATGTGAAACTAAATGTTTTACATTTTAAGCTGCACATTTCAGTGTTTTTTTGGGATGGTGTCTCACTC